>NC_139221.1:319557394-320157394 GCF_055691185.1 Crinia signifera
TTCATGTTTGGCCCATTCACACATCTTTTTTTAGGGAGGACACATATGCATTCCTACACAAATGTACCTTTTCACCCTTGTTTGTCTGCCTCACCCACTCCATGAGGAAAGCATTGTTCTGGACCTGCTTTTACCTACTACTGTAGGAGCTACCTCACCTGCACACAAACTGCTTTCTCACCTATTAAGTTGCTCTGCACATGTGCTGACACAAACTAATTAGCAGGGAAAGTTGGATAGGAACATGGGAATGGCCATGGAGAGGGTTACACATGGGAAACTTCGACCACACTTCAACAAATGTTCAAAAATACCCTGGTCAGTAAGTACACATAAATCTAGTATTTTTTTCACACAAGAAATGACACATACCACAATTTTGATTTAATTGTAAAATAAATTTATTTGCTGTTCAGCATCACAGCTTATTTCACACTTTAATGTGAGAAATCAAATAAACAAATAAAATAGACACACAAATAATAAAACAGCCAGAACAAGAGGTTGCATATCTCCAAACATGTGTTACCCTGCAAATGCAATGGTGAAAGAAATGGGGACACCAGAATACGTACTGCAACAACCAGGGTGAATACTAAGCAAGATACACACCACCACAAATTTATCCTGCATTTGTAGAGGTCAAAATACGAACTTTCATGCCCATTGCACGCAAATGGATAGATGGCCAACTCAGGAAGCGGATGTCCAGTGCAATTTAAACATTTGGGGTCCACCACAGAGGAAGTGAACCAGGTCTCATTATTTGGCCCTTTTTTCCCCTTTAGATGGGGCCTTGGGACAGGGGCCTTTGGCTCAGCTGCCTTGCGGCGTCTTCCCCTAGTCCGACACAGGAGGGTCAGCAGAGGTGGAAGGTTGGGGAGCAGCTTGGGGTGGGGCAGCAGATGGGGGATTGTCCCTTAGGGACCTGGCGGTGGACAGCTGCTCCGCAAGAAGTCATTCTGGCGGCTGAGGTGTTGGCCAATGCTTACTATGCCAGCCGCCAGAGTGTCGTTAATGCGGTTCAAGGCCTCACACTGCAGCCTGTTTGTGGCCTTCCACTCCTCCAGAAATTCCGCCACCTGCTGCTGACGGATCGCAGCATCCACCCCTTGCTGCTCGATCCTCTCCAGTGTCACCAACAGGCTCTCATCCCATGTCTCCTGTGGCTGGTGCTGGGGGCGACGTCTTGGTGGAGGCTGACCACTTGCTCCACCTGTGGCTCTGCAGAGGAAGATGCTGCCGGTACATCCTGGGTTTCTGCTTCTTCTAGGATAAGAATTGAAAACAATGTCACCATCACATACGCAATAAAAAATATCTTTCTAAATACAATGCATTACTGTGACTTACCATCAAAAGCAGCAGCAAAGACCTCCGCCGGGAGCTCACTGTCCATATTGGAGATCCCCCTGACCTCCCCCACATCAATCACGTCCAAGGAGTCCTGCTCCAGGGGGGTATACTCCAAATGGTCGGGCATAGGACCTCTCCCGGTGGACATGCTGTGGTTGTACCGGTCAGTCATCTTCCTCTTCATTGCCGTTTTGAAGTCAGTCCACCTACAAGTTTAAAAATACAAATATCACCATGAGATATGTGCACCACTGTGCTACGTGTAGGGTTACCACCTAGTCCCTTAAATTCCGGACACATGTTAATTACACAGGTTCTGTGGCAGTTTAAAATTAGGTGAAGTGGAGTCTTGAAGTCAGCCAGCCACAGAACCTGTGTAATTAATATGTGTCCGGAATTAAAGGGACTATGTGGTACCCCTAGCTAGTGACATTTCCTAGTGTGGGTGATCTTATGTTTTTTGCCATATGTGTCCCACACACACATTCATGTCTCAATTAGGAGGCATTCAGTGTCTCATCTCATTCATTAGGCCACTAAATGCACATACATACATCACTATGCAGAAATGACATCATCCATGGCCAAATTATGCACCTCCACCTGGTGTGAAACTACACATTCCACCATAGCTTGACAATGTGGTTATTATGGAGTAATTTAACTATGGAATGGCATACTGGGATGTGTAGTTTCTCACCAGCTACATGTGCACAGTTTGTTCATTCTTGTTTCAGTAGCATCATATGGAACATGTTACAACAACTCTTTACAAAACACACTTTCTCTTGTCCCATCACATACTTCACATGAGCAGAACTGTGCCCATAACCTCACATCACACCAATGGTGCATGTTTCATATATCAATGTGGGTTATTAGACATGGTTGTGTTCACATGTGACATTGAATGTGTAGCACTATCTACAAACACACCTTTTCTTTTAGTCTCAAAACATACATGTAACATATGTACACACATATGACATCAGGGGGACAAAGACCAGGGCAATTTTTCAGCAGTCTCCAGCAGGAACTGAGGCCCTTATTCTAGTTCACTCTTTCTGCCCAAATATTTCTTTGATGGACAAAACCATGTGCACTGCAGGTGTAAAACCCCACCCAAATCTGATTATCTCTGCACAAGTAACACCTGCCTCACCTGCAGTGCACATGGTTTTGTCCATCTAATAAATATTTGGCCAGAAAGAGTGAACTAGAATAAGGGCCTCAGTTCCTGCTGGAGACTGCTGAAAAATAGCCCTGACAAACACACTAACCTTTTCTTCACCGCGTCCCAATTTCTGACCACTGGTGCCACCTGGTTCACTTCCTCTGTGATCTTCTCCCAAAGGTTTCTCCTTGCACTGGCACCCGGCTTCCTGGTTGGCAATTCAATCCATTCGCGTGCCCTGGGCACTAGAATTCGCATTTCGGCCTCTACAAATGCAGGGTTTCTCTTTCTGGTGGTGGTATCCTGCTCAGTCCTCACCCTAGATGTTGCAGCTCGTTTTCTGGTGGCCCCAGTTTCTCTCACCATGCACCTGCTGGGTCACACCTGTTTGGAGAGATGCAACCTCTTGTTCTGGCTGGTTGCTTGGCCCTTGTGGAGCTGGTGGAGGTTGAACAGGGCCTGTTACTGAGGGGCCCGCTTGGTCTTGGCTCCTCCTTGTCCTCTCCTGCTCCCTCTGCCTCAACCTTTCCAGCAGGATTCTGCTCTTGCTCTCGGGAGAGCGTCCTCAGCTGCGGAATCGTCTGAACTAGACATGTTTGCAGCAATTGTGGCCTGCATCTGACTGAATATTTATATGTTAATCTCCCGCCATGAACAAGGGGGCGTATATTTTTCACCGCAATGTATTTGCTCATTTACGCCGATATTTCCCGCCGATAATTCCCGCTTAAATTACGCAGGTCTCAACGCACCTGATCAATCACCTGTATATGCACATACACAGGTTGTGGAGCATTGTGGGCTACATCGTGAAATGTGTGCACCTGTCATTCCAATGATGAGTGTTGTCAGCTGGTATCTGTTGGAGTTCGTGTATGCTTTGTGAGTCACATTTCAAAACATCACGTTACAATGCTTTCCTTACATATGTAATGTGTATGAAATTGTCATACAGCAACATGTTGCATTGTGGCCCTTTAAGCAGCGTAGTTATAAGTAGAGGTTGCGTGTATTATTTTCCGCACACTGTAAATACAGTACTCCTCTCATGGAAATCGTGTATCGTGCCCCCTTTAAGCAGCGTAGTTGTAAGTAAATGGTTGCGTGTATTTATTTTCCGCACACTGTATATACAGTTCCTCTCCTATACATTGAATGCATGCTGTTGGTTATGGTGTGTGTATATCGGAACGGTCCGCGTAAGTTTCTATTCGCATCCAGTTTGTTAATGTAAGAGGGATTAATAAAGTTAATACCAAACAAACAATTTTTTACACCAATCAGCAAGCACCAAAAGTGATATATGTACCTGCAATTATTAACTGCGCCATTGGCCACTATGACTACTACCAGGGCTAGGCCGTTACGACCCAGGAGCTGTTGGCCCTGGTTGACGTAATGGACCGTCACCTGGGGCCCAGGGGCCCATATGTCAGCAACATGGACAAGCGGCGGGCGTATACTGCAGCCCGCCGCCTAATATACTCGACGACCGGCGTCCGCAGAAGCCTGGGGCAAGTTGAGCGGCGCTGTCCGACCTGCGCCGGCGGCAGCCAGTTTTGCTCTGCACCCTTCGCCGCCATATTGCCCGATGTAAGTTTTGATTACTAGTATGTCTGCGTTTTTTAGCTAATGTTTTCTGTACTTTTTATAAATATGTTCCTGAGTATGTGGGTGTATATGGGTGTATAGGGGGGTATATGGGTGTATATGGGGTGTATAGGGGGGGATATGGGGTGTTTAGGGGGGTATATGGGTGTATATAGGGGGTATATGGGTGTATATGGGGTGTATAGGGGGGGTATATGGGGGGGATATGGGGTGTATAGGGGGGTATATGGGGGGATATGGGGTGTATAGGGGGGTATATGGGTGTATATAGGGGGGGTATATGGGTGTATAGGGGGGGTATATGGGTGTATATAGGGGGGGGTATATGGGTGTATATGGGGTGTATAGGGGGGGATATTGGGGGGGATATGGGGTGTATAGAGGGGGGTATATGGGTGTATAGGGGGGGTATATGTGGTGTATATGGGGTGTATAGGGGGGGTATATGGGGGGGATATGGGGTGTATAGGGGGGTATATGGGGGGGATATGGGGTGTATAGGGGGGTATATGGGTGTATATAGGGGGGTATATGGGTGTATATGGGGTGTATAGGGGGGTATATGGGGGGGATATGGGGTGTATAGGGGGTTTAAGTATTTGCTCAGTTTTTGGGTGTAGCATATCAATTAGTTTGCATGATAAATGTCTGAAATATAACAGCAATGATAATTTGGAAGGTTATGAGCATGACTAATGTGAATTTTTATTTCCCCCTTTTTTATGAAACCCAATCTTCGATTTCTATGCATCAACATGAACATTTCAGCACGGGCAAGGGCACGCATGGAAGCCCGGGAGCAGGCAGCCCGGGACCAGGCAGCCCACGAGCAGGCAGCCCTGGAGCAGCCAGACGAGGAGGAGGAAGAGGAGGAGGAGGAAGAAGAGGAGGAGGAAGAAGAGAAGGAGGAGGAAGAGGAGGAGGAAGAGGAGGAGGAAGAAGAGGAGGAGGAAGAGGAGGAGGAAGAAGAGGAGGAGGAAGAGGAGGAGGAGGAAGAGGAGGCCGAGACAATGGCTCAAGCTGGGGCCCACACAATTTCCCCATCCCCTTCCCCCACCCCCTCCCCAACCCCCACCCCCACCCCCTCCCCAACCCCCACCCCCACCCCCTCTCCAACCCCCACCCCCACCCCCTCCCCAACCCCCTCCCCTACCCCCACCCCCACCCCCACCCACACCCCTACCCCCACCCACACCCCTACCCCCACCCCCACCCACACCCCTACCCCCACCCCTCCCACCCCATTTCCAACCCCCCTACACCTCTCCACCACCCACCCCCACCAAACCTCTCCAATCCCCACTCACACCCACTACCTCTATCCAAATTCCCATCCCATCCCCCTTGCTCCTGACCCCCCCAACCACCGCACAGCCAACCAGCGGGGACCAGGATGGCTCAAGTAGCCGTAAGTAAATAATGTGTCTAATGTTGACCTACACATTTCTACACATAAACAATCACAACAACCACATATGTGTATCCAACATCAACATTAGTTGCAACATATCACTGCAGGGCGACCATGAGGTGTGTCCTGTCCTTCTCCAGGAACAAGGGTCCCCTTGGTGGGTTTTTTTGAGTGTGGCCATGCCTCACCCCTTGAATAATTGACATAACAGTACATCCAATTAGATATCCGACATTAGTGGTGTGGTAGTTATGTGGCTCCAGGTGTTGGGTAACTCCAGTTCCCAGCATGATGTGCAACACAGGGCCGGATTATAATGGAGGCACAAGGGGTCAGTGCCCCTGGGCCCCCCTCTAGCTAGGGGCCCCCTGTGGTTGTCATGTATTTAAAAAAAAAAAAAATTAAGTTTTTATTTGTTTTTTTTAGCTAAAGGTTTTGTGCATGGGTGGGGTAGTGCTGCAGCTTCATCTATCTGCCAATGTGACAATGATTTATGGTGCTGAGCATCGGGAGCCAAGGCACACTGATTGCACAAGTGTGCAGTGCATTTCTGGGAGTTGACTAAGTCCCATGACACTTTGCACCAGAGGACAGAGGCTGAGAAGTTTGTGCTGAGCTCTGATTGGTGGAGCTCATTACATGCTTCTCAGGTCCATGGAAAACAGCAGCAGCAGCTTAGTCATGTGAGGGTTTTTAATCAGAGGCAGCACTAGGACTGTGAGGTCTCCTCCAGAGTAAGGGGCAGAGGGACAAACACAGGCTTTTCATGTGGTGTGTGTGTGTGTGTGTGTGTGTATATATATATATATATATATATATATATATATATATATATCCCCTGCAGTTAACCATTGACCAAGTTTATTCTGCCTTTACTCTGTGTTTTGACAGTATAGTATTCTCCCATGCAGTGTGCGGCCAGTAATGACAAGTGCAAGGGGGCCCCCCGGTCTAAAGTACCCCGGGCCCCCCGAAGGCTTAATCTGGCACTGGTGCAACATAAATGTAGAGATTGTTTTGGTAATAGTGTGTGAGGCCATGCGGATGCATGCTTTACAAACATAGCTGTAGGCCTATAATTTGTACAGCAATGTCCGAAATTTAAAATAGTAAGGAGTGCTTAAGCCACAACAATGTCATAACCCTTAAATAGCACAGCCTAATTGTGAGGTTAGAGGACAGTCCCCCAAAACCAAAGTACCAATTGGGATACAGCATACATTCATCCATGAAGGAGTAATTGAATTAATGTTATTTACTATGTACAGTATGTGTGTGTTAACATATTATTTTTTAGTACTGTGTTTACAGCAGACCCATCTTCAATGTAGTTTAAAAATGTATGTGGCCTTCACACATAACTCTGAACTTTTTATTATGTACAAATACAACAAACATTTGTGTATGTTATATATTAATTTTTTTTTTTTATCCCTTCACTACAGACACTGAACAGCAGCAGGAGGAGGTGGCAGCCCTAATGCGGGAGATTGTACTGACCCTCCTGTACCTCCAGATCCTGTTTGGACTTCTGGAGGCCCGGATTTAATTTTTTTTTATCCCCCCCCCCCCCCTTATTATTTTTGTCCTAAATAAAAGTTTATGTACAGTTCGAAATTGCCTGTGTTTTTACTAATAAATATGTTAGAGGGCTTGTAAGGGTAGGTACATACAGATGTGTACTGTAAGTTATACTTGTAATTTGAGGTGAGGGGTAATGATTGATGTGTGAATGTGTGTGTTTTTGAGTAAAATAACACATAGTGAAAATGCATGAATGTTTAATGTTGGTAGATTAAAACATCACACATAACATCAGGGTAGGTATACATGTTACACATTGTGGACAAAGTAATTATGGACATAATTTAGTACATATACAGAAACACCAACATAACTTGATGTAAAAGTAACAGCAATATGGGGACACATAGATAGTGATTAAAATGCCACATTAGAACATAACAAATATACATGTAATGTGGGTTCAAATGTAGTTTTATTAGGTCTTTATTAAGGTAGACAATTGAGTTAATAGAAAACAATAATTGAATTACAAATAGATTAATTAATCAATTGTCAGATTTGTAGTTGAAAGGCAAGATTTGCAGGTCCATATATGTGAAGGGTATGGCAGCGTACACGGACGTACGCTCACTCTCACGAGCGGTGACATAAGCTGTGTTTTCCATTGAAAACAATAGGGACCCGTCCGTGCAAGCTGGCGTACGCTCAGATCTCCGCAAGAAGGCGGTGGGAAGACGGACGAAAGATGTCCGTAAACGGCGCCGTACGCTCAGTTGTACGCCTGTTGTCGGAGTGCAAGGGCTGGGCCGTCCGCGTACGTTGCCGTACGCTCATTTGTACGCCACTCCCCCTCTACGTTATTTCTGCCCGTACGTAAGCGGCTGATTTGTGGGTGGACTTAACCCCAACGGCCGCGTACGGCTAGCGTACGTTAATAGTGAACGTACGCACGTTTGGCCGCACCGATCAGAATAACCTCCTTGGTGTGTGCACACAGTAAGATTTACCATTCAATTTTGACTATATAGTCAAAATTAAATTGGAATCGCATAGACATCGAATGGAGATAGAGCATTGTTTTTGTGCTTTCTATCCGGATTCAATGCCGATGCTCCCGTTCAACTGAAATCGAAAGCCAAATAGACAGGGCAGCAATGACTATATAGAGCAGATTGAATGCAGATACTGTAGTATGAATTGTATGTAAATAGCACATGAGCTAGCAAAGATTGCATAGCAATCAAATCTCACCGAATAGCAATGGAATCTCACCGTGTGTACACACCATAAGCCTAAACCTCCCCTCTAGTAGTGGATACACACGGTTAGATGTAGAATTCGATATGGCATTCAATTTTATTACGATTCGATTTCTATATATAGCGTCTTGTCTGGAAAGACTATTTTACTTTTTTTTAATTTCCACTATACTTGAACGCGCATTGGTATCAAATCTGCATCAAATGCTCCTAAAAGCATTCGATGTGCATTCGACGTCTGAATGCTAAATTGAATAGAAAAATAGTGCATATGTAACTGTGTATCCTCTATAGCCCTCACCAGTACTGCCTAACTCTAAAGGCACAACATCCTCTTAGAGAAACTGAGGGAAATCATCTGGCAGTGGCTTACCCCACTTAGACTTTCCTGGGGATTTGTAGTATCGGAAAAAACATTTGGTATCCCAATTGCACACTGAGTGAAACATAACTACATAATAATCAGATAACACAGAGATTTTGGTTGCGTATATCTGCAGATATAGGGCTATGCCCCCAGGCCGTACGTCAAGGCATCTCTGTAACTGGGGATCCCTAATACTGGGTATGGGTCTGGGACCCCCAGTTACAGAGATGCCTTGACGTACGGCCTGGGGGCTTAGCCCTAAATCTGCAGATATATGCAACCAAGATCTCTGTGTTATCTGATTATTATGTAGTTATGTTTCACTCAGTGTGCAATTGGGATACCAAATGTTTTTTCCTAGACAGAATTGCCCCTCCCTTTTGGCACCTGAGTGACACATCTCTGAGCAGCTTACCAACAAAAGTGTTGATTTGTAGTATCGGACATTGCCAGTAAGTTTGTGGGGGTATTACATATGGGCAATTTCCAACATGTGCCATGTTTTGCCCACACAATACATTTGATGGTGCAGCATTTTCTTAAAAGTGACAGGAGCATGCAGGAGATGCTTGCAGAGGCCTGCAATTTTGTGGGACACTTTCACCATTCTGCCACTGCCTGCTGAGGACTGGAGCACCATTAATCCCTCCTGAACCTGCCCTGCCATCACCTCAAGAGGTTGTGAGGCGGTGGAACTCCACCCTCTATATGCAGCAGAGGGTGGAGAAGCAGCAAAAGGACATTCAAGCCTACACAGCCACCTAGGACATATTCAAAGGAGGGGGAATGCATCTGACTCAAGCACAAAGGAGGCTGATTTTCGTGTTGTGCAAGGTTCTCCAACTGTTTGTACTCGCCACATACAAAGTCAGTTCCAACACTGCCAACTTGAGACAGGTGATTCCCCTGATCAGGCTGTTGCAGAAGCAGCTGGAGAAAGTGAACGAGGAGCTAAGATGTGGCGATTCCGCAAAGAATGTAGCTTATGTGGATGAAGCCCTCCATACGCTTTGCAGAGATACAGTACAAAGACCTGCTGGTCAGGATATTTTCATCTGAAGCGGACTGTGACACGGCCACAGCTCCTCCTTCATTTTCTCCCACACCTGTGGCTGTGAGGAAACAACTCAGATTTCCTACAAAACCCACTGGCGGTGATACAGGGCAGACAGGAGGGAGTTTGGACATCTGGTCGGGACTGAAGGACCTGCCAACAATTGTTGACATGTCTACTGTCACTGCATACGATGCTATCACCATTGAAAAAATGGTGGAGGATTACTTTGATAGCATCCAAGTAGACATGTCAGACAGTCCGTATCTGTATTGGCATGAAAACAAGGCAGTTTGGAGGCCCCTGTACAAATTGGCTCTATTTTACCTGAGTTGTCCCCCCTCCAGTGTGTACTCCAAAAGAGTATTTAATGCAGCCGGGGAACCTGGTCAGTGAGCGGCGAAGGAGGTTTCTTCCGCAAAATGTGGAGAAGATGATGTTCATCAAAATAAATGATCAATTCTTCAACAAAGACCAGCAATTGTTGATTGATTTGTTCAAGACAAACAGAACATAAGGGTGGGACAAGGACAATTCCATCTTGCACCTCTTTTTTTGCCATTATGTGCTTTTTGGGGCCTAGTTTTTCAAACTGCCATCCTGTCTGCCGCTGCAGTGCCACTCCTGGATGGGCCACGTGTTTGTGCCACCCACTTGTGTGGCTTAGCATAGTTATACGGTTACATTGTGCCACCTTTTGGCCTAAAAACAACTTTGTGAGGTGAGAGGTGTTCAGAATAGACTGAAAATTAGTGAACATTAATGTTATTGAGGTTAATATAGCGTAGGAGCAAAAAATAAATAGCAAATTCTGTGATTTTAGCGATTTTTATGTTTAAAAAAAAGAAAATAAAAATACAGATCCCAAACACGAAACACAGAAGGGTGGTGTTTTGGAACAGATCCAGATCCAAAACACAGGCAGATATACAGACACAAAACGCAAAACAATAATAGTGGCCAGCGCACAAGCCTAGTCCAAACTACAGCCCTCCAGCTGTTGTGAAACTACAAATCCCATCATGCCTTGCCACAATTTTGCTGTTCAGGGAATGCTAAACTATGGCAAGGCATGCTGGGATGTGTAGTTTCACAACAGCTGGAGGGCCACAGTTTGTACATGCCTGATCTAGACCCTGTCTATATGATAATCCACCCCCGCCATCCAGATTCCATAAACAAGACAAATCACAGAGTCTATTCTTATCATTGCTCACCTGGGTTCAGCTGCGTTCGTGCCTCTAAATATTCCAGTGCTATGAATAAAATGTGTATTTACCTCCCAAGGACAAGATCTCTTATTGACAATTAACTGTTGTATCTTCCAGGATTCCCCGCCGCAATCAGCGCCGTAAAAAAATAAATGCGGAAAACATCTTCATACAATAAATGGATAAATAAATGCACACACAGGATGTTCTATTTCCATAAATCTATTATCGAGTGGGATTCATACAGCGAGCCCTATGCTTTGTAAGTAGTTATTTGCACATCAAGTGCTAGGGAAGAATGACAGTATTGGTATGGAAACTACTGTAGGCTGGAGAATATGCTGAAAATAATTCACTTATTCCTTATAGGCATTACTGATACACTGTAAGAGGTTCTAGAGACAGGCAGTAAAGCACGCATCAGACGCTGCGAAATATGTCCAGGCGCTAAAACACCAGATTCCATTCAATCAGTTTTTGACTTAATACAAGAAATGTTCTATCTATCTATCTATCTATCTATCTATCTATCTATCTATCTATCTATCTATCTGTATCACCTTTGCACAGATTTAAAATAAATATATCTAGATGTATTCATTTGGTATGTAAAATAAATCTAAGTAATGCTGCCATTAAATAAAGGGACCATTCGACGCGATGAGTGGGCATGCCGTCGAATGTCGCATCAATAGATCTTATGCTCTGCACATAAAATCTATCCAATTGCAGGAGCGATCGCATGTGGTTTGTTTTTAACCACATGCAATCGCCCGAATGCAATCCGTGGGTGGGGGGGCAGAGGGAACGCTTTTGGCGATGTGGGGTTTGGGGAGAGGGGGCCAGAAGGACCGCTGGTGGCGTGGGGGAGGGCAGGCAGAAAGTGGCGGAGTAGCGTAGCCCTCAAAGTAGCGCTAGTGGGCAGCGGGCGGGGGGCAGCGGTGGCAGCAGAATTGTATAAAACACTGGGCATGCCTCTGATTGGCTGAGCTCTAAAGCAGGGCTAGCGGTGGCGGCAGAATTGTATAAAACACTGGGCAGGCCTCTGATTGGCTGAGCTCTCAAGCAGGGCTAGCGGACAGCGGGTGTCAGCGGTGGCGGCAGAATTGTTTAAGACACTCGGTAGCCCGGTAGCGCTTATTCTAGTGCTCCGCTACTCCGCCACTCTCTGCCTGTACTCTTCCAGCACCCGATGTGCCATCTCAAGATGGCATGCGAGATTGGGTGTTAAAAGGGGGCACTTTTTGTACCACAAGATGCGATCGTATTCGATGGACATTGCACTTCAATGTCGCATCGAATCCGATCGCATAAGTGTATGGGTAGCATTATATGTACCGTATTTGCCGGCGTATAAGATAACTTTTTTCCCCTGAAAAACATGCCTCCAAGTGGGAGGGTCGTCTTATACGCCGGGTGCACTTCAGTTGGGATAGACATAGCTGCCCGATGCCCGCCCACCTCATTCTACATACCATCCAGTATCGCGCGGTATCCAGCGTGGCCGCGGTAATACTAATGGCACTCGGTATAATACGGTATAATATAAAGTAACATGTTGGTATCAAATCTGATGTTCTTTTACGTTTTATTTGGTGTGTGGAAGGTGTCCAGGAGAGGGGGTAGTCTTATACGGCGAGTATATAACAAACACTATATTTTGAGTGGAAATGTTGGGGGGTCGTCTTATACGCCGGCAAATACAGTATATAGAATACATAGCTTGGACTGCTGTATATGTAACAATTTGCTGCAATGTTCTTTGTATGTTATTTTAGTTAACACTAAGCAACATATTTACCATATATATTATATATTTACGTTACTGTTGATCTAGATGCTGCCGACTACCTTTAGGTGTCTAACTAGTCGCGTTCGACCACGTGATTGATCTAGACACTGTGGATCCGCCATACCAGAACCTCTGATCTATATTGTTTGTAATTTTGGGGGTTATTCAGACCTAGTCACTTCTGTACTAATTTTCCTAGCCCTGTGATCAGAAAGACGCCATAGACAGGGTGAAAACCAGCCCCATACAGGGGCGTGAAAGGCTTGCAAAAACATTGCAGAACGGCGATTAGCTGCAAATCCATTAGCAACTCACTCACCATCGAATGAGTGTCCCAGGGTGTGCAGTCTATGCGTAACCCAGGACCTGCTTGACCGGGGCGATAGAAACTCTTGGGCACACCGCCGGAGTCATTTCCTGACACTCCCAGAAAACGGCCGGGAGACCCCCAAATGCTGACTTCCTGCCATTTAAATTGCAAACTGCTTGCGATTAGAATAGACGCTGGATTTTATAGCCTCGCACATGCGCTCTATTTGCAGAATTGATTGACAATTGCCCGGCCTGCAAATTCGAAGCCCAGTGATCAAGTCTGAAATAAACTCCTATGACCCCCATAGAGGGAGAATAACACCTGTGACAAGTGCATCGAGCCACCAAGCCCGCAAGGGGTAGCGCACGCCGCACTGTCGGAGCCCCTGCAGTTGGGAATCTGACATCGGTCTAATGAATGTCAGAATACCGTCTGTAGGCATCTCTTACCATTCCCCAGTGTATTATAATGCTGGTTGTTGCTGTCGGTGGTCAGGGCTGCCACTAGGAATTTTGGGGCCTGGGATTGATTTCCAGTCTGCCCACCCCCCCCCCCCATCTCGCCCCCTCCCTCCACTTACCGCCCGACTCAGCAGGTCCCGAAGCACAGGCTTCTTCAATGCAGGCCGCCAATTAAAATGCTGGACTGGATGATGAGCCAATCATAGCTCGTGTACCGGCAGCCGCTCTGATTGGCTCAAAAGCCGGTGTAGCATTTTAATTGGCCGCCGGCGTCCTGCATTGAAGAAGCCTGTGTATCAGGACCTGCTGAGTCCTGAGGACCGAGTGCGGCGCAGACAGCACAGCGGTGGGTTGCTGTGGGCAAAATGAGCTACCCGGGCCCTTCCAGAGGCCGGAGCCCGTGACAGCTGTACCCACAGCACCCCCTGTCGGCGGCCCTGTCGTTGGTAATTAGCATGTCTATGTACTGTAGAGCAGCGTACAATCTATATTCTGCACCAGGCAGCCTATAAATATTCTTCCACGTTCTATACATGCACATCGGGCTCCTACATCAGGAACATCCCTGTCCTGACCGCCGTCTCTCCTCTAATTCATTGCAATGTTCCTGATGTGTGCCTGACCCTGCATTCCAATCTTTATTTTCTCACATCTTGTCAATATCTGCTGTAATAATGATTCAGGGACATGGACAGAAGACGCACGGCATCGACTCATCCATCTCCTCTCTCTCATTCTCCTTTATATTTAGAATTTGAAGTGTGTAATAAATTTTACCAAGCACCAAGTGCACAATGCTCTCATGCCGACAACGTGTCAACTTTAAAACATATTTCAAAGAAAGACACACGAGATAACAACAACTAAAAAACAAGCACTATATTCTGCCCTCGGCTCATCGTTATATATATTGTGTTTTCTGAAGACGAGAGAAGATCCGGGGGCACATGTGACGCGGTTTGGGAACCCGTGATTCCACAGGTCGTGGCCCCTTGTATATAGCATGTACAGCCTAGGGGGGTAAAATGTATGGACAGACGCAGACTCATCAACTTCTCTTTCTTACTAATAAAATACATCAACAGGTTTCCTCCCAAATTCCGATATATCGTATGGCCTGTACAGAGATGGAGGCAATGCCGATTTTGTATGCGCTGGATGGTGTTGGGACGCAGATAAGATATATCCTGTATACAATACTAAACTACTCTTCCTGAAGTCGCGGGATACTCAAGATTTTCCAAATAGTCCCCCGCACCTCTGAAAGTGTGGGTACTCCTCCCACATTCTGCCCGCTTCCTAGTGAAGAGGGCAGAAGGGGTAGACAATTGCTGGAATCGTTGTCCAAGTAGAGAGGTTGGGGCCAAAAGGCACATTTAGCCCCTCCCCTTCACTATGCAGCTGCAAATTACAACAACTAAAAAACAAACAAGGTCCCCAGCACCCCCCAAAGACTCCTCTCTCTACTTCTCCGAGAAAGGACCTTTAAAAAGTATGATTCATACACAAAGTGATTGACAGTCAGGGACTGTTTGTGGGAAGGAATGGGGGAGTGGTGACTCAAACGCAGGGGTGCCGGCAACTACGGTACTGTACTCAATTACAATAGGGTTTTTAGGAAAGTTGATGTTTGACCATTGTTTGCGTGGACACTGAGATGATATTGGCCCCATACGTTAGACTGGCATATCGGCTGGCTACAAATCACGTAGTGTGTGCCCAGCTTTACAGTACATGTTTTTAAGGTATCCTGACTTATAATTAGATCTAGCTAATTAACACAACTGTGCTGCAGCTAGGCGATTGTTAAAACAATCAGTTATGGCTCCACAAAGACCATATTCAATACCTTAAATCAGTGGTAAACAAACTCGATCCTCAACTGTCCCCAACAGTACATGTTTTCCAGGTCTTCTCAAAGAATCACAAGTGAAATAATTAGCTCCACCAAGTGTCAGTTAGTAATGAATACACCTGTGTACCTGCTGGGTGACCTGAAAAACCTGAACTGTTGGGGGTCCTTGAGTTCAAATTTTGGGAACCAATGCTATAGACAAATAGCACCTATAGCTCTCCAGTTATGAGGGTCCCGTGCTGAGACTTGTAGTTCCATCACTACGCCAACCACAAGTTGTCTTGATTTTGGCTAAAATCTCAAAGGAGTGCATTGTTCTATTTTTTTTTCTTATCTCCTCTCACAGCCGAAAGGAAGAAGAGCTTAGAGAGATCCTTAAAAAATCCCCATATATCTCACATCCTAACAGGAACATATGGGCTTGATAAATGCCATTATTATACAGCGTAAGACTTGACAAGATACATGATCAGCGCTAAAAAGGTGATCTTACACTTTGATGATCTATTGTCCAGACAGCTCGAGTCTGGAAATAAAGTGAATTATGTCATCGCTCTGATTGTGGAATTGGCTGGTACATTATCCCTTTCTTAAGCATTCGGGTTTTTTCTTTATATATATATAGATTGGATGAACCTTGAACAAGTCGTTCTGAACCCATAGCAAATTGTAACCATGACATGTGGCTCGACTCTCCTTCCTTGCCGCCAAAGTCATTTCTCAATGATTTTCAACTTCTACTGTAATACTTATTATTTTGTGAAGCTTTTTGGTCAGTTGACATTTGTTCCTGGTTCTCAGAAGTCAAAGAAGAACATTGCGCTCACTTTGTCTAGAGAACCAAGTTTTACTCGATATTTTTTTTGTGTGTGTTACTTTCACCTTGAAGAGAGAAAAAAAGTTTATTGTCTAATGAAGTATTTCACGGACAGGTTTGTGTGGCCTTGTGAGTTTACCTTACAGGCGGCAGGACGTGGAGAGTGGTTTTGGTAAATCTCAAAGCTAGAATTATTTTCGGCTTGTTTTAAACTGTCGCTGGCTATTCGGACCTGTTCGCTGGGTGTTAATCACCTTGCCTACAGACAGCAAAAGCTACCCTTCGCTTGCCTTGTTCGCACAAACGGCTCGCGCACGTGCACAACGTACCGTGCACATGCGCAGTCGTCCGATAATCACTTGGACTGCGACCCCAGCAAAAAGGTCTGGATAAAGCCCTATGGCTTTTAACTGGGATACTCATGGATAAAGGTATGTACACACTATATGATATATCGTTAACGATAAGAACGATAATTACATGGTTAATGATATATTGTGCATATCATTTAGTGTGTGCGCATGATATAGTTCACGATGTGCACTACGGCGGCGGTTCGTGAATGATGTCCTCCGTTGTCTGGACATGCATTAAAATGTTGACTATAGTGGGGGCCGGGTGAAGTCACTGAATGATACTATTAACGATATTGTTCAGTGTGTATGCACTAGATCGATTGACCAGGAGTTTGAGGTAGATCACTAATGATATTGGTCAAGGAGCATATCGTATAGTGGCCCTTAATATGTTCGCACGGGGACTGATGGTGGCAATGTGCGCGTTTATGGGCATTCCCATGAGAAAGCTGGGCATTCTCATGGTAATGAGGCAGTGACGCGGGTGCAGGGTGCGGCAGCTGACATCACCGGATGACAGCTGCCCGCCCACTTCCTTCCCAAGATGCACGCGTATGTGTGGCTGATTAAAACCATATGGAATGCAAGCTTGAAGTCAGACAGCCCCAGAATCTGTGTAACGCATCAATATCCTGGTTTAATGGGATAGCATGGTAAGCCTAGACTCAGGCAGCCATTTTGAACCAACTTTCATTAAAAATGCCCCCTATTCATTCATTAGGAGTCAATATTTAGTGCCTCATGCCATGATACTTTGATTTGGTTTGACTTCCCTAATAATGTCACCACAATTGCCTCAATAAGGATCCTGATCTTCCTGAATGTATAATAATAACAGGGGCTCTGGGTAAAAGCCAATCCCAGCGATCAGTCGAAGTAAATTAATCGCATCAGTGATTCCTTTTTCTTCCTGCTTCAGAAAACCGCTGTGCTATGATGTGTAGCTGTGCAAGTGCAAGCCAGCAGCACTGGTGCAGGATCCTACTGATCCCTCTCCTGGAAAACCCTGCAAATGTAGGCTATAGGCTACAACAGATTACACCAATTAAAGATCTGCATTGTGTCACTTGGTACATCTGACAGCCTGACAGCTCTTATAGATATCTATTGTGGGTATCTGAGGATAGTATGTGATATATGGGAGCCACAATGCGATACAAAGTATTACATATGAATGTAAATGATGTAATCTGACCCTGTACCATCTATTAGTTAATGTTCTCCCTCTTGGCTTCCAGTCGGAGACAGATCTCTGTCTCCGATTCCTTTTACAGTTAGGAGCTGAGTAATTATTCTACATTTGGCAGCAATAAATAATTCTCCAGTCCCTATAAATGTTTTATGGGACACTCAGAAGTGTCTTAGTGACATGTGGCCTTGAAGTTTGTCTCATTCCCTAAACCCACCGACTGTGATTCATCTAACACTTTCTGTATATTAATATATGGGCACATACAGTACATGCTGAATTATTTATTGTTCTGTATAAAAGGCTTATGCGACCTTTTGGCTCTCCAGCTTCTGTGGAACTACAAGTACCAGCATGCCCTGGCAGTGGATACATCAATTATTGCCAAATGCCAATACATCCACAATATTTTATCTTATTTTATACCAGACTTGATGGTTTATAGTAGTATACTACACTACTGTAGCGATCCAATGTCATACAGATGGAGACGGCCTCTTCCTTGCAGGGGCTGGTGGTTCCATCCCCAGCAAGTCCCCACCGCTGCCCCGAACCCCTCAACCCTGCCCATCTCCCTGAAGCGGATAACGGGCAGGGTCACGCTGTCCAGCCGCCGAGTGACTGGGACGCACGTGCGTGTAAGACGCATGCGCGTCCCAGTCTGATGGCATTCCTCTAGCGCTCGCCAGTGGGGACGTTCTGGTGAGTGCTGAGAATGAAAGAGAGGGGCTCCATCTGTATCTCCTCTTAGAGGAACAGTAAAGATAGGAGGTAAGAGATTTGGCATCCGGTCCCTGGGTCAAAATTGTCTAGGTCGACCAGTAATGGTATAAGTGGTGCCTACAAGTTGCAGACAGTCTAGCGTTCACAATAAAATAACAATCAATACACCAAAAAAAATATGCTTAGAGAGAAATTACACAAGGTCAAATTGCATTTGGAATTTCTTGCATTGGTACCACATAGGCAGTGGCGTAACTACTGTAAGGCAGCCCCTGCTGCCACTTGGGGGAGCGAGTGGCATCAGGATCTGTGTGGGCACCAGGCCCAGCAGTGTGCGCCATGAGACTCATTCCACAAGGTAGTGTTCCTTTTATTAAAGCATTACACAGCAGCCAGTAGGCGCTGTGTATAGCCTTAATCAATGGGATCACTACCTTGCGGTGGGCAGGAACAGCTGGAGCCGCCCATGTACTGCCTCTCTCCACGCTCTGAGTATTGCAATAAGCAACGCCTGGGATTGAGTATGTGGCTGCATGTAACCCCTGGCAACAAGCATGTAAACCTTGGCAATGAGCAGGAAACCCCTGGCAATGAGCATGTAGGAAACAAAATATATAATTAATGGGGGGGGGGGGGGTGCGCTAGAGACTTCTTTGACTTGGAGGAGAAAAATTTCAAGTGACGTCACTGCACATTAGTCATGTGTATTGTGCTGAGAGAGACGAAAAGAAATATCAGCGAACAATGGAACAGTGACCTCAAGATACTGTACCCGCAGCCTTTTCAATCAATGTTTTACTGGGCACTTACAGCAAAATACAGGAACATGCAGAGATAGGATTCCATGAACAGACTGTTTCACTCTTTTTGGATCTCATCCGTATACTGCAAAGTAGAAATGTCCTCGTCAATGTGGAAATGCTACAGAGTCAGCCTTTCTGATGAGCTGGGACGAGTTTTAAGAAACCCCACTAAAATAGTTATGCAAATGAACCCTAAATTTATGGAACATTGAAATCTAGATATTTTTTTTATAGCTAAGAAATGCAGAGTCTCCGGAACTTTTTCTTAGGCTGTTAAAATAATATTGTATCATAATATGAATAAATCATGAACTTCCAAGTTCCGAGTCACCAGCAGCCTATATGATAAAAATGGCCAACATGTTTAATTCAATACATTGATGTTATTGAGCAGCGGTTTTTGTTATAATACTCAGATATCGCGCTGTCAATGCGAGGGCTCAAACACAAATAATTACATATGAATAACAATTATACAATGAATGGTGGTTTGGCTGCAAGGGTAAAGTGTGACATTTCAAAATGCAGGAGATTGATCAGGATAATTAATTTGCTTATGATTAACTTTCGCTGGTCTCTACTCATTGACCTTTAAGTCAAACCATTAGGTAATAGCTATAAGACTGAGCAGCAGGAATTAGAAAGGAACAATGACTATTTTCCAAGAGCGTGACTTTAATGAGAGAAAAGCAATATATTCAAGTTTAAAGGTTCGGAACAAATTACTGATGCAAATAAAGCAGAGTTTACAATGAAGCATATGCGATTGTTATTATTAATACTAAATATGAATATATTACTCATTATTTGCTGCGCGTTTAATGTAGCTTGGATAAATGTTAGGGATTAATTAACATTTATGATGGAATAAGGCTTAAGGACAATGCCATTTTATTGTAAAATAAACAATTAATGCGAAAGGGCAAGGTTCTAAATATTTCCCCAAATAACTTTTATTTAAATAGTTTCAAACAGCGGAAATTCTGATGTTAATCACTGTACGAAAGACTACAATAGCGACGGTTTATGGTAGAAAAGAGATGAATACAGGTCTGTGGGACAGATGTATTAAGCCGGGCGAAGTGATAAAGTGAATGGTGATAAAGTGTTGTACAATCAGGGCCGGCTTTACCAGCTGCCTAAGGCGCCGGGATTTTGGGGGAAGCCACCAAGTCCGCCTTTCAAAATATCAAGGCTGTCTATGAAGATCCTTGTTGTACTTAATACAGGTGTCGGCTGTGGAACTTCTAAGACTTCATCTTTATACTTTCCCTTGAGGCATACTTCCCTACTTTGTTCCCCCCTCCTCCTTTTACTCTGTTGTGGGTAGCAAAGGAAGGCCTCCAGGGAAAGCAGGGGACTTGGCCACCTTGCCGAGGGGGCTGGGAGGACCACCTGTTTTTTTGGGAGCCTCCATGCCATTGATGGAAAGTTTAACAAGTATGTCTTAAGTGTATTGGTGGCAACAGGGGGAGGAGGGAGGGGGGGGGCGCATTGGGTAAAGTTTTGCATAGGATGCTGGGAAACCTTACACCGGCCCTGTGTACAATCATAATTCAACGGTCAAAGTCATTGCACTAAATTCTGCTGTTTGATCCAAACTATAACTTACCCTCCTGACCAGGTCTTTGTGCTTTTATGAATTGAGTTGCTGCCATTTGATTGGCCAATTAGATATTTGCATTAAAGAGCAGGTGTAGAGGTGCACCTAGGAAACTGAGTTTATGGAAACTGGTGCATTAGGTTTGCAGCTGCAAACTCAGACACGGAACTGCTCACATTGCAGACAGAGGGCTACATGTACTAACAAGGGAGTTCTATTGAAGATGAGATGTTGCTCATGGCAACTATGTGGATAGTTCACCTTATCATGGAACTGATGAGTGGAGGTAATCAAATGTAATGTCATTGTTTATAGCCCCCTCTTGACGCCACCGCCTCCCGGTTTACACCCATGGGCAACATTCCATCTTAGTAAATCTACCCAGAGAATCTGCACTCAAGACGAGGCTGGCAAATGTTTCAATGAAGTGACTGCATAAAGAACCTCAATGTGGGTGTAAGCCAGGGAGGCAGTGGCATCAAGAGGGGGCTAGTGCCCCCAAACAACATAAACAATGGAGTATGGCTCACTTACATTGATGAAGATGATTAGCGCCACTCATCAGTACTATGATAAGGTGAACTAACCACGGATACAATATGACATCATAGGCGACTCCAGGGGCGGGGCTGCAGCATAGTTCAAAATTCAAAGAGGGGAGTCACATCCACTGGCAGTAAGTGAGTTTGGAATGGTAGTTTGTGGAAGTGGGTGTGGCTCCCCTATTTGAATTTTGAACTGTGCTACAGGCCCACCCCTGGAGCCACCAATGGTCTTACAGTTACTATAAGTAAGGGATTCAATGTTATACCCATAGTAAGCTGGGCAATAATTCACAATTTACTACCTAACTTCCCCTAGGTTCCACCACCCGGGAAACTACCAACTCTGTTCTTCTCAAGACAAGTAATGTGCTCTCTCTGAACATGAATGATGATGTACTATGAATTATAAACAGTATACTGTATATAAACATACTAAAATGCTATAACCTTATTTAAAAATTATACAGTAAATAAGCATTGTAATATAAATAATGTATACTGTACATTCATTTCATTTTATACATCAATTTCACTAAGCAAAAGTGGATGGAGATAAAATGTTTTTTTTTACTAATATATTGAAGTATATACATTATATTGAAGATGGCATATTTCTGTAGGCAACCAATCAGATTCTAATTCTTATTAATTTAGCACCTTCTAGAAGATAATAGATAGAATCTAATTGGTTTCCCATAGCAACATCACATCTTCAATAGACCTCCCATCTTTTAAAAAATAAACCTCTAAGTACCGGCCAGTCAGCTCCCAACTGTCATGTTACAGGCTGAGTTTGAAAAACCCTAGTGCCTATAAACACCAACTGCCAGAATTGAGCCAGCTGCAGCGATTGATATAAACATATATACTGTAAATGCAGTAATAACTGACGCCGAGGGATGAAGAATGTCAACATTTTAAATATTTAACCCTTTGAGTGTCAAGTGAATTTGTCGAAATAGGTGTAAAAATTGCCAAGCAAAAATTTTCATTCATCATAATGACCTGTTTGAATTTATTTAACAAATGTGAGTAATGCTGGCATTTTTAGCGGATATTTTGTACACCTCTCACAGAGATGTTGGCACTGAGAGGGTTAAATATTTTAGTCATCCAGAAAAATCTACAGTATATAGATATCAAATTATAACTTTACTGAATATTTGTTATTGACGCATTCATGCTTTATTATAGTTATGAATTGTCAAATTTTCTTAGCAGCTACAGTAATCAGTTTGTTCCTTCTTTACTTAATATTTGTCTGTGTTCCAGGCTACAGGATAGTTTCTTTGTCCTAAATATTAAGTTTCAGAATGCAACATATGCATATTCAATACATGGCGAGGCGAGGAAATGTTTTGCAGGAAATGTTCAGCCTCTGTATAGCTGTGTCGGTGTCAGGGAGAGCAGGCGTCGTACATTGCTCCGCAGTCACCTGGGATGTATAATTAAGTACAGCTGAACATTTATTTTGCTCCTCACGCTCTGAAATATGGAAATAATTCCACCTGATTCCGCTGAAACTCATTTGTAGGTCAATACATTTATCAAACTGCAGAATAGTTTAGCTTTAATTATGATGTACTGTACGGTATGCTTCTTATTAGAGATTTGATACAAAAATCGACACCGCTATGTACACTTCAACGATGCTTTCCAGAGACAAATATCTCCATGTGTGCTCTTTATTCATTGATGATTCCAAATCATCGAAGGTTTGTGGCCGATGTCAAATACTTTTGCCATCAATTGGGGAGAGTTTCCCTCCATCGATGGCACAGCAAAACTGATGGTTGTTTTTTTTTCAAGGTGCAGGGACAAGGAAAATAGCTCCGCCCCAACAACCCTGTATTCACCGACCCCCCCCCCCAGATTCTGAGTCAGTCAAAGAAAATGGATGACAATCGATAGCTAAAACTATCAGTGGTCATCCATCACATTGTTTGTTACTAACGATGGCCGGTTGCAATATTGCCACGATGGCAACCATCGATAATGACTACACCGATGGCCATCCCTACTTTAATGTGGCCTTCTGTGGTAGGGAGTGGTTAAAGTGGTCAATGGAAGACATCCATTGAACTCAAGGAATTCACATGATGTACAGATGGAGCAGGAGTAATCTTTGCAGGGGATGGCGGAAGATTCGCCATCCCCCGCCAGCCGCCATAAGGGGACACTCTTGCACAAGATGCGTGCGCATCCCCTTACAATGGGGCTCCCCCCGGGTCCACGCCGCCTCGCCGACGGTCGCCCCGGGTCCCCGCTGCCTTGCTGCAAATACCCCCCCCCAACCCTGTCCGTCTCCCTAAAGCGGAGATGGACAGGGTTCCCGTCCCCCCGCCGACGGGAAACTGGGATGCGCGTGCGTGTGAGACGCACGCGCGTCTCAGTCAGATGGAGCGCCTCTCCGCCAGCAATCGCCAGCGGACAGATTCTGGAAATCCCTGGGCAATAATGAGAGGCGCTCCATCTGTAGATGCCAGTAAATTGAGAATTTAGTTAATAATAATAATAATAATAATAATAATAATAATAATATAGGTTGGGTATCCCTTATCCGGATATCCCTAAACCAAAATATTCCAAAAACCATAGGTTTTCAAAATATTTCATTTTTTCTTTCCCCCTGCACCTTTATTTATATTAACCTCATTGCCCGATGTCCATGGTGGCCAACGGACTTACCGGCGCACCCGTGCAATGCATCCTTGAGACTGGGGATGCCACTGAAGAGGAATCTGTTATTTTATTTCCAAATTCCATGGACCTCCCCAGTAGCGTAACTATAAAACAGCGCCCCCCGCCATAAATGTTGGCGCCCCCCCCCCCCTCCCGGTAAAATGAAGCCCCCCCAACCCCCACTGGTGCTGCTTGCCATTGCTGCCACCACCCATGTGTGGCCGGGACCGCAGATCTACTTGTTTGCGGTCCGGGCTCACCTCCTGGCTGGATCCTGCAGTACTAATGAGAAAATAGCTCACACAAAATGTCCACCTGCAGCGTCCTCAAAAAGTGTCTACTGTTAAGGGGCAGACATTTTGTGTGAGCTGTTTTTTCATTAGCCAGCCAGGAGAGCCTGGACCGCAGACTAGTAAATCTGCGGGTCCCGACTCCCAGCCATACACCCGGCGGCGGCAGCAACGGTAAGCAGCACCAGCAGGCAGTGCAGAGCATCGATAGCCCCGCAGACCCCCGGCGCCTACACCTACTCAGCACCTCCCCGCGACCGCAGGGTTTGCGGGACTATAGTTATGCCACTGGACCTCCCTCCAGTCTATATAATAAGAGGAGAGTGTCAGGGCCAGCTTGACAATGGGGTGCATGAAGCTTCAGCACAGGACCTCCGCATAAAAACAGGCCCATCATCATTAAAGCATAATGATCACCGGCCACTAACTGGCCAAAGGGGTGGCCGTAAATCATACATGTTAAATATTATTTCCACACAAAATGATGGCATTCTTGTACTTTTACATATTTAGGGGTCATTGGGGTCTACATGGCACTGGTCAAGCTCAAACAGTGCTGGTCACACCCATGCATCACTGGTCACGCCCACATAGCACTGGTCACACCCCCTCTGCTTCTCATAATAGGCCCTTAAACTTTTTCTGCTCCAGGCCCAAGAAGCTGATTAAGCATAATCTAAATTTGGCTAAATGAACAATGGAAATATTGTACGTCCTCCCCTTACCTACCACAATTATTGCCACTGTATCTGGTCAACCTACTATGTCAGATGGAATGCATCACCTTGGTCATTCAGACTGCATCTGGCTACACTGATTCTGAGCTGGTTTAAGGTAAAATATCAGTGAGCGGAGCAGTTAGAGACACATGGATTTACCATTATTTAAAGATAATAACTGTTTTTTGATGCTCACAGGCAATGCAAGACAAAATGAGAAATATTCTGAAACAAGTGGTCCAACATATCTGCTGTCCTCCATCGTCACCTCCATAAAGCTGGGGAAGTTTTTTTTTTTTGCACTATTTTTTTTACAGTGGCAATCTAAAGGTTTCACATTTGACATTACCTTAGCCCAGGGGTTCCCAATCTTTTTTGAATCACGGCACCCTAGAGTATCAGATTTTGTTTTCACGGCACCCCTAGGCCAAAACAAAATTAATTCGATTGGGTTTATATACGTTTCCTAGGGTCAGTTATGTGGTAAAGGGCAGGATTTGCTTCTGTTTGCACACATTTTATGATTGGCAGCCACCAGCACTGGTTTTGCTCATAAATAATTAACCATTAATAATTTGAGTTGGTCCTGGACCACCAACCCAGGGCACCCCTGCATGTGTCCCGAGGCACCCCAGGGAGCCACGGCACACAGTTTGGGAACCACTGCCTTAGCCCATACTTTCCTACTCTACAGAAATGTCTCAAGACTCTAGTTTTGGCAAGTTCTTTAGGATTTCAGGAGAGCCTACTGTACTTCCCCCAAAGAACTGTGTCATTTGTGGGACTTATGGCATAATTCTTTAAAATCCTGCTATTGTGGCCACACCCCCGTTGTACATTACTACAAATCAAGGCATTGCTCAAGGGTGGGGCAGCAACAAGGCAATTCATATGTCACACCCCCTGACCTTCCCACAAGGAACTCTCTCAATTGGAAATTAAGTATGGCCCCTGGTAAGGGAGAGGAAAGTATGCCCTAGCTGTTTAGAAATATCATAGATGTGCAAATGTGTAAAATTAATTAATACACTTGAATAGAATATATATATTTTTAAAGTATGGTTTTTTAAGAAATGTCAATATATTTTGCATAAAGTGTGTCTTATTTTATTCATCTTAAGATAAATGTGATCGTAGAGGATTCTGTAGGTTAATCAGATGCATGAATTAATAAATGCGTTAAATCCGTAACGTATAAAATTCTCAATTCTTTCATGTGAATATTTCTGACAATGCCCTGTCTGGTTAAATTGTCTCAATGTGTTATTAATATTTTTCCCCTTAAATGATCTTTTGGATCCCTCCTTGCTTTATATAGCACCAATGAAGGCAACAGCTGTGCCAAATTAGCAGGAAGTAATATGGGCACATGGGAACCGGCGTGTCTGCCAGCTATTACACACCGCTCACACTGTGACTGTCTCGGAAATCTTTTCTTCGCCGTGGCTGAATATATCATCTTTTGTCACCTCCAAGTTTGTGGATAATTATCAAGCCTCTTGTTTCTCAGTAGGAATAGCATTGACATTTGTGAAAGAATTAGAAATTGCATGTACTAAGGCCATAAAAAGGTATTGTTCTCCTGTGGCTGCTGGCGCCTGTACTTTCATTTTTATCATGCTCTTTTCCGTAATTATTCTTTATTGTTTAGCAATTAAGCCTGCACTTAATCCCACCGTCACCGACATATAAAAGAATGGCTTACAATGTGTAATGTCAGCATAGTTTGTTAAAATGGATCTGTCATAAATATATCATATCCAATGAGGATTTGGAAATTCAAGGGGGTATATTCAATGCATGTTGAAACTACCGTCTTGCCAAAAAGACAGCAGTTTTTGACGTGAATAGATCGGAAGGGGTTCCGATCTATTCAATGCTAGCTGTTTTTTCCCCAGCAGATTGAAATGTTCCAACCTGCCCAAAACCATGTGGATTGACAGAATAGCCGCTAATCCGCATGCTTTTGACGGAAACATGGTCAAAACCGAAAGATTTTGGCCATGTTTCCGGAAATCTCAATCCGACATAAATAGATGCCGGATTGAGGCAGGGAGGTCGGCGCCGGGTGAGCAGCAGCAGCTTACACGGCGCCGTCCTGTCCGCCGCAGCCCCCACCCTCCCACCGACTCCCGTACCCACCGGCCGCACACACCTGTTCCGTTGCCGGCCCGGGTTCACCTAGCAGTTTACCTGGCCTCATCCCGGCCCTGTCCCAGCTCCCGGTACCTCCCGCTGCCGCGCTCACCTGGTCCCCATGCATCCCGGATTTGGCCACTGCATTGAATAATGGATGGCGGATCCATTCCGGCAAAAGAATTTCAGCATGGATCCGGCATGAATTGAATATATACCCATGGCTACTGAAAGCAGGTGGAACATACTGTCATAGTTAATAACTCATATGAAGCTTAGTCCATTTACTCAGTTTTATTGCAGTTATTTCCAAACCTGAAGGCACCCTAACACAGTGGCGTAACTTGAGCAGCACAGCCCTCGCGGTGACGTGGGGGAAGCTAGTGCCACAGGGGCGCAGGAGCCCCACCGATGTCTGTGCGATAGATGTTAGGGGACTCAGCAGGGCCAGACTGCTCGCCCATTACTACCGGTACGTGGCTGAAAGCAATATTTTGCGATGGGCGCCAGCCAGGCAGCCATGATGAGTAATGTCGGCTGTGAGCCAATCAGAGCTCATACCAGCAGCCAATCAGCAGCGGTTTGGCCAGCACCACATTTCAAATGCTGACAGTGCTATGCTGTGCTATGCTCCCTTTCAGTGTGATTGCAGCCATCCCAGATGCGTATTCTACCCGGGCTGTGACATGCTGCCCCCCAGCAACTGTCTCTCCCTTAGTTTAAGGCAGGCAATTAACACTCTGGCCGCCGGGAGTTGTCTGCCAGCGAGGAGCAGTAGCAGCCGTTGTCTCCAGATCGGGATAGTCACTGTGCACAGCAGCACTGGGGCCGGCAACTGTCTGAGTCAACTGGTCTCCCACACGGAAGAGCGGTGCCACCATGCCTGGGAGCAGCCAGTCCAGCATGCGTCTGTGGGTAGGCATGCGGCTCAGGGTTTGGGACTTTCACTAGCCAGCATGTGTGTTGGGGTGAGGGGAGACAAAACGGCATCGGGAAGGGTGTGTGTGGGGGGTGCCAGAACATATTTTGGCTGGGGGGGAGCAAAATTTATAGTTACGCCACTGCCCTAGCAGTCCAGGGGCCTGATTCAGACCAGTTTGCTAGGCTGCGTATATTTGCAGCCTAGCAAACAGGTAAACGCCGCCCATCGCCCCTGGCCGAATGCCCACCCCTCCGCCATGCAAGTCCCCTCGCATGGTAACACATCCACAAATAAAACCCTGGGTTTTCCCCTGCTTCCACCCCTTCCCTCCCCTCCTCAAACAAGTGTGAAACTCGCTGAAGCTGTTCATTCCCGGGGTTTACACATGCGCAAACTTCGAACATCGGGGGATGGGGCCATTTTCGGACCCAAACAACGGGTCTGAATTGGACCCCAGATTCCAAGGATAGCAAATGTTAAGAGTGGTTGTTAACGGTGCAGTATCAAGTATGATACCAGTACTAAGTGGGGTGCCACAGGGGTCGGTACTAGGGCCCATTTTATTTAATATATTTATTAACGATATTGGGCTGGAATTACTCAGCAATGTATCCATCTTTGTTGATGACACAAAGCTGATCAGAGTAATTAGATCAACCGGCGATGTCTCCCCACTATAGAGCGATCTTAATAAATTAGATTGGGCAAAAAATTGGAAAATGTTCAATGTGGATAAATGCAAGGTCATGCACCTTGGGAGACATAACCAGTGTTATAGTTATAACCTAAGTGGGGAAACATTGGGTAATTCAGAACTTGAAAAGGACCTACAGTAGGAGTCCAAATAGACAACAAATTGGGGTGCTTAATGTCATAATGCAACAAACAAGGTATATAAAGGGGTATAGAGACTAGGGACTGAAAAATAATTATGCCACTGTACAAAGCACTGGTAAGACTACACCTTGGGTATGGAGTACAATTCTGGGCCCCACACTATAAAAAGGACATTATAGAACTGCATAAAATCCAAAGAAGAGCAACAAAACTAAAAAAGGGAATGGAGAATTTAAGCTACGAGGACAGATTGAACAAATTGGGATTGTTTACGCTAGAGAAGAGACGTTGGTACTTGTGTATTATCACAAATCGTCCGAAAAACGGCCGCAAATTGCATGCCAAAATCGGATGCGATTTAGCTGCCGATTTTCCGCGATTTCCTGCAGATTTGCATGCTCTTCCATCCTTGCACACCCCCACTATCCAAGTTAGGTACTTGTTTGCTAGCACTCCGCCCCGATTTCCATCGCAGTGCATGGCATTGCATCACATCGCATTGCATGTAATATAGCGGCATGCGATGCAATGCGATTTTTAATTGTACAAGCACCCTGATGGGTGCTTACAATGTTAAATGCACCCCCATTGTCACACCACCCCCACTATCAATGCCAACTCGAAGCGTGGCGAGCGCAGCAAGCCCATGAGGTTCCACCTCTACCACAGCCCTGAACAGTAATTCCAACAGAAAAGCCTGTCCCAGCGCATTCTTCTGGCACAGCATATGTAATGTCATACCGTCACCACCACTGAAGTGAAGAAGAGCCACTAAGAGGAGCAGGCTCTGTGCATGCTGAAGACAAAGTGAGAGGGGGCTGAAGGGACACAGAGGTGGGGAAGCTGCTGGAGGGACACAAGGCATGAAGCTGCTGAGGGACATGGAGAGTGAGCTGCTGGAGTGACAGAGACAGATGTGTATAAGCAGCACAACTGTGGACATTATGTGTATAAGGGGCACTACTGTGTGATTTAATATGAATCAGGAGCACTACATGCGGTGTAATGTGTATATGATTGTGCTACTTTGTTGTGTAATTAGTTACTTTTATGTGATTCCTTGTGGAACCATTATCCCTTTTTTGGGACTTTGTTAAAACCCTTCATATATTTGAAAGTTTCTATCATGTCCCACCTTTTGCATGTCAACGTTTTTGTGTTGACCTATTGATTGTCCATCTAGACACTGTAGACTTTTTCCTCCACACCCCCTTATTCATGGGCTTTGCTCTGCGGGCATCAGAGAACCATATTCAAAGCCTATGTACAGAGGACATTGAAGGCTTTATCGTCAACAGGGTTGGTGTCCACTATTGTAGACTTTTCGAAGGTGCGCCTCCACCTAGTATATGTGGCTCTCAACCTCTCCGGCACATGCATGTGGCATCCGCCATTGTCTTCACCATGATTGGCAATTCGTTGGGGGATAGGGGATATTTAACATGTTTTAAAATCCTGATTTACCAATCCTGGCGGGCATAGCGGAATGGGTGTGGTATGTGGCCTCGACAGTTGGGATTCCGGTGGTCGTTTCCCAGACATCGGAATCCCGACTGTCAGTAGTCTGTCAGGGGGAATAGAGTGCGGGCTCACTGTGCTCACTGTTCTGTGGGCTTGGTTGCTCGCTGTGCTCGCCACAGGATCTACTCTCCCTCTATAGGTTTCGTGGACCCCAGGAGGGAAAATAGCCCCTGTCACATCCCCACTGGGGGTACCCTCCAACAATCCCAACAATAAAAATAGGTACAGGCCAGGGGGTGTGGCCACATATAGAGGGTGTGGCCATGTGTAAAGGTGGCATGGTCCGTGAGTCTCGGCCTCTGTGTCCTCCCACCCCCTCAGTTCCGCTCACCTGGATCCCCTGACTCGGCGCCCAGTCCAGGCAGGTCACATTGAGGTGCGCGGGGTCAGGGCTCCAATCCGCCCGTCCAGCCCGGAGGGGGCAAGCAGGTCCCAGGTGCAAGAGGACGCTCGGAGGGGGGAGTGGCTTGCACATGCCGCTCCCCACAGCAGGGTTTTCTGGCGGTGTCATGGCGGCGCCCAGGTCCAGGGGACAGTTTCTGGCAGGCCACTGTGTGGAAGTGAAATCCGGGGTCAGTGCAGCAGCCTCTCATAGGAATGGTGCACGCCTGGGTGTCTGCCAACCGGAGTCTCTCCCTGAGCAGGGGGAGGTGGGCCTACCCACTTCCCACCGCTGAGAACCCTGGGAGATGTAGTCCTGGCCAGCCGCTCCCCCACACTCCCTGGGGAGCAGGGAACTACATCTCCCAGAGTCCTTCAGCGAGGGATTTTTAAAAAATCGGTACAATTGGTACAATTTATTTTAGTCGGTACAGACTGTTAAGAAACGGTACTGTACCGGCTAAAACGGTACAGTTGGATGGTATGCTGTCAGTTGGGATCCAAACTGTCAGGCATTTATCAGTCGGGATTCTGATGTCATAGAAACTACTGTCAGAATCCTGTCGGAATGTCATCCGGCACCCTAGCGGAAGCCGGACTTTTTAACACGCTAAAAATGCCCGATCCCCCATCATTGCTGCTGGTTGGTAGAACGGAGGTTTCCTGGTTGGTCGGGGGATCGGAGGAATATCGGAGCAAGTGTATGAGATCATTGTAATTAGGAAGCTCTATGAATTTTCGGTACTTATGTAGTATCTGGGCGTCCGATTTAGAAATCGTATCGGATCGCATCGCATCGTATCGCATCGCATGCGACCAAATCGTATGCGATGCGATGGTCAAGATTTTTCCATAGGATTCAATGTTAAAATGGTCTGAGTCCATTTTAACATAGAATTCAATGGGAAAAAGGGGTCCTTTTCCTTTCCCCACTATCCAAGTGGGCATGGAGTTGGATATAAACCTGTGGCGAGCGTAGCGAGCCACCGAGCCCGAAGCGTGGCGAGCGTAGCGAGCCCCGCGAGGGGACACAGAATACTTTTTAAGAAATATGCGTCCCCTCGCGGGGCTCGCTTCGCTCGCCACGCTTTGGGCTCGGTGGCTCGCTGCGCTTGCCACACTATATAAAATCAACTCTATGCCCACTTGGATAGTGGGGAAATGAACAGGACCTTCTTAACATTGAATCCTATGCAAAATCGCATTGAATCGCATCGCATCTGATTGTATGCCTTAAGGTAAGGCATACAATCACAAAATCGGCAGCCCAGATACTACATAAGTACCGAATTTTCTATTATTTTCCACTGTGATAACTTAGTTGTAAATGACTTTGGTTTTCCAGAATGCTTTGATTTTTCTGTATTTTCAATATATCTTTATAACATAGTTCACTTCTAATATTGGAGGTTTTCCATCCATGTCCGGAGGCAGTAATAATAATAGTGTCCTGTACATCATGTTTGCTCATATTACAGTGTTGTTACATACTTACAGGGTTTATGCTCCATTGCTGTCCTTGGCTATTTCTGTCAATGCTACAGTTTCAGCAATATCCTGCATCAGATACGCGTGGCCACTGGCCCCCGACCCCAGCGCCAACTGAGTGCAGCAGCGCAGCCTGTCACAGACCGTTCTCGCATCACACAACTGAGTGACAGTCCAACAGCTTTCATCTCTCTCATCAAAAGGAAAAATACAGACTAAGCACAAAACTATCTGTAACAAAACACAATACAACACAATGGTAAACAGAAATGTTTTCCTTGAAAAGTGATAAAGTGGAGAAATATAAAGTACCAGCCAGGGCAAGATTAACAAAGGGATGGATGGAGCAACAGCTCCAGGCCTCCTTTTAAAAATAGGCCCATGATGATGACTGTATGATGTATTTAATCATTATTAAATTGGAATTATATTGGACTCACAAGATTAATCAAAATTTATACATTTAACTATATATTATGGAGATGTTGGGGATGATGGTGTTTGGAGAGGACACACCTACATACCACTGGCCACACCCATGCAACATTGTGGACGCCTCTCAGTATAGGCCAGGCTTAGCAAGGATGCAAGTTTTGCAGATGGACAAAACCATGCCGCACTGCAGGTGGGGCAGATGTAACATGTGCTAAGAGAGTTAGATTTGGGGGGAGTCATTTTGTTTCTGTTGAGGGTAAATATTGGCTGCTTCATTCTTACACTGCAATTTAGATTTCAGTATGAACACACCTCCCCCAAATCTAACTCTCTCTGCACATGTTACATCTGCCCCACCTGCAGTGCAGCATAAGTTTTGTCCATCTGCAAAAATTGCAGCCTTGCTAACCGGTCTGAATTAGCCCCATGTGTGTGTTTTTGCTGCGTCCATTATGGATAACCATCAGAATTCAGCTCGGAACCTCCGCAGCCCCAGCATAAGTGACTCTTTACTCCTCCAGGGACAGTCAGCAATCACCTAATGACTAAAACACTTCCAGGTGCTCTTTAAATCTATATTTGGCAGTGATTACCTATTAAAAATGACTGTGGCTAATTACTTTGATTTTATAGTAAGATGGTAAGGGTTTCCTGCGGGCTGCTTATCTAGAGAGAGACGTACACTGGAGACAAGATATACTGCACGGAAACAATTAGCTGCTAATTACACAGCCATATTCTGTTAACAGCTCAATTTGTATTAATGCACATTTGTGAGTGGGGGGGAGGGAGACGAGGACACCTCACAGGTATTTTTTTTTTGCATGGGATTTATGGCATTTGCTCCTCTACCACCAAAACAAGTTCAAATATTTAATCGGCCAACATTTTTTCTTCTTATTAATAATGTATGACATTGCACTGGGATTTCTTGTTATGTGTTTACATGCAAGTTTTATGTGCTCTCCTTCACATATTTCAGTAAGGGACTTAGATAACATTTGTCCCGAATCTCAACAGGATACTGAAGGGTTAACTCTTCGTCCATGCAGATGATTTACTTGTAATTGGTAACTACAGCTCACACAACCCCTCCTGGTTGTGGACCTAGGGCCGGAAGAGAGTGATGTCATTGATTACAACCTGATTTTGCCTTTTAAATTATTGCCATTAATCTACAGCAGAGATCGATGAAATTGCGCCACTTCGCAGTAATTGCAACATATATATGTTATAACATGCACGGGGAGAATATACAAACTCACAGTTAGGGCCATGATTGGAGTTGAACCCATGACCTCAGCGCTGTGAGGCAGTAACGCTAACCATTACACCATCCATGCTACCCTTATCTCCCCCCCCCCCCCCCCGTGTGTGCGGGGCTTTACACCATCCATGCTACCCTTATCTCCCCTTAGAAGTGGACTTTTGAAATATCCCTGATTAGTGTGTGGCTTCAAATAACTGTCACAGGTTTCCAAACACCCAGCAATTCACAAGTTTCAGGTTCAGGGAAAGTTCATCAACTGTTACTTTTTCCAGAGCACAATGGTGATGCATTGTAAACGGCAGGAGGATGTTTTGCCACATAACTCCTCCCCGGGCTCTGGCAAGTGCCCGAAACAGTGGGACAGCAACAGCAGCCACCAGCCACATCCTCCCCCTCCCACCCCACCGCCTGCAGCCCATGTTCAGGCCAGACTCCTCTCCACGCAGCCCGGACATGCCACCGATCTAAAATCGAAAAGGGGACATATCCACACCCCTTTTTATCAGTAACCACGCCCCCTTTACCCGTGACCATGCCCCTCCTCATTTTGTACCGATATTACGGTATTAAATATTGGAAGGTATGTGGTGTTACATGTGAATCATGAAATGATGAAGGCCAAGCAAAAAGGAGGATTAAAGCTAGCCACCAAACAAAGAAACTCTCCAAACAGAATACCCTTTAACAGGAGATCCAACTGTTGGACACCGCACCTAATCTACGTGCAGCTACGACTACTAGCCGGATGTACCAAGCTTCAAAAAGTGATAAAATGGAGAGTGATAAACAGCCAGCCAATCAGCTCCTAATTGCCATGCTACAGGCTGGGTTTAAAAATGACAGGTAGGAACTGATTGGCTGGCTGTCACTCTCTCCACGTTATCACTTTTTGAAGCTTGATCCATCTGGCCCTATGGCAGTTAGAGGAACATTTTTGGAGGCTGATGTAGCCGTATCTATGTCAGATCTTCCTTGGACCTGGGTTGGGGATTCTTTTCCTGCCGATGATCAGCGAGTGATGACAGCGAGAGCGCATTGCTTTCACCAACAATAACAATCACAGCACTATCCAGAGCGAGTTCAAGAAGCTCTGACTGAAGGGAGTCTGGTTTAAAGGCACAGCGGGCGAATCAATTCTACAATCATTTAGAGAGATTAGACTAGTTAATCTCTCTACAACAGAAGTATCCATGAGTTCTCTCTGGCATCCAATAATCTGGGATTTAGCAGCAACAAAACAAAGTAGCTCAGGAAATGCCAAGGCAGAGAGAGCATCTTAATGAAACCATCTCGTTTGAAGGAGAATAATTATTTATCTGCAAATAGGACAGAAACATACAGGTGCCTGCTGGAAAGACGACAATTTGTAAACGTAAGAACTACACAGACCAAACATATTGGCCCCTATTCTGATTTACACGCTCCCCTGCTTGTCCATTGGTTTACAAATTAATGGGATTTAACAAGGGGTAGGGGGGAGGGTAATGGTGCCCATACACTTATACGATGGGATTCGATGCGACAACGAAGTACGATGTCCATCGAATCCGATCACATATTTGGTTGCAAAAGTCAGCACCCGATGTCGCATGCCATCTTCCGATGGCACAATGGGTGCTGGAAGAGGGCGGGCAGGGGGAGGCGGAGTAGTGTATGCTAGCAGTAGCGCTTGCGGGCGGTGGGAGTCAGCAGTGGCGGAAGATTTGTTTGAAACACTGGGCCGCCCTGTGATTGGCTGAGCTCTCTCAAACAATCACAGGGCAGCCCAGTATTTTAAACAATTATCCCACCACCACTGACTCCCGCTGCCCGCAAGAGCTACTGCTAGCGCTACACTACTCCGCCGCCCCCTGATACGAGACGACGGTATGCCACCAGCGGTCCCTAGGGCCCCATCTCTCCAAACCCCACACTGCTGAATGCATCCCCTCCGCCCCCCACCCCCAGATTGTATTAAAAACCACATGTGACTGCTCCTACAATTCAATAGATATTATGTGCAGCACATAGGGCCTTATTCTAGTTCACTCGTTCTGACAACAGATGGACAAAACCATGTGCACTGCAGGTGGGGCAGATGTAACTTGTGCAGAGCTAATTAGATTTGGGTGGGGTTTTACTTCAAAGTGAGATCTATATTGCAGTGTAAAAATAAAGCAGTCAGTATTTACCCTGCACAGAAACAAAATAACTCACCAAATCTAATTCTCTCTGCACATGTTACATCTGCCCCCCTGCAGTGCACATGGTTTTGTCCATCTAAGAAGGATTTTGTCAGAAAGAGTGAACTAGAATAAGGCCCATAATATCTATCTAGGTACTTTTCGACGGCAGGCCCGCGCATCACGTTGAAAAGTACCTTAAAAATGCATACAATCATTCGATTTATCGGCCAGAATTGGTCGAAATCGAATGATTGTATACAATATCTCACAAGTGTATGGGCAGCATTAGAACACTTACCACCCAGTTGTTGGAATTATTTGTATCAGGATGCCACTGCTGGTTATCTGACCGCCGGGACCCCAGTACCAATGCCCAGAGTTACTGTAAATAGAAAGAAGTTGTGAATGCAGACACTTGAAAGCTGCGAAGCAATGCACAGTATAAATGACAAACTATAGATCAAGAGTAAGCCGCTGCTTTAGGAAGCACAGCCCTGAAATGTACAGTACATCAATATGGAGGATTGCCACAACCGCTTTTTATGTTCCGCTGTGCTTCCGTAATGCATTACTATTTCTCTCTGTTCCACCAGTCGCTTGTGACTAAAAGCATTTAGAATTGATGTATTTATTCACCTATCAAAAAGTAGCAGGTCCCTGACAATAAGTAATGAGAGGGGCCCAGAAACAGGGCTCTAATCTATTATGTATTCACAGCACTTTTATTGGAAGACGGAAGAACATTTTTTAAGAGGGGTGAAGCAGACGACGGCATGGATTAAGGCAACAAAATGTACTCATCGGAGACTGTCTTGGTGTTTTGGAATATTTTGATCTGTTTGATGAGAGAGAAGCCAAAATGTAGAATAATTTTGCAGAGTGAGTGTCACATGGGAACAGGAGGCTTCACAGAGGTGCAAACTTCTCCGGAATAGCATTAAGCTGTTTTTGTAAATTCACAAGTCGCAGTTTATAGTCTATGAATAGAGCTGGGAAGATGAAGATCACGTTGTGTTTTAGGAAACACTTTAGTGAAATGCAGAATGAAGCAGACAACGGGGCTAATTCAGCAACCCGATTATCGGAGAACCTCGCACGCACGAGCCCACCGTGCAATCACAGCCAGCGACGGCCTGTAATCGCAGGTTGAAAGCTGACTCATTGACGGCCGCAGAGATTTGTGGGCTTGTTGGGCGGGAGGGATGTTGACATTTCATTTTATTTCAGATGGGATGTTGCCATTGGCAACCAATCAGAATCTACTTCTTTTTTTTTAACACCTTGTAGAAGATAATCCGATTGGTTGCCCATAACTACATAGCATTTGAAATAGAACTCGCATCTTAGTTAATCCCCCCCAAATATTGGCCCATAGATACACACACACACACACACACACACACACATACAAACTGCCTACAGCACGGGGACGGAGCTGCTGTGGTAATATAAATGCAGTGCCGGCCATGAGCCAATCGACGCTCATGGACCAGCAGCCAATCAGGAGCTGCTGCTCGGACCGGCCAATAAATACTGCTGTCACTCGGGCCCCCTCTCTTTTTGAGCCCGGGACTGCCCCCATCTGTAGTCAATAAGTGTCAAAGCTTTGCTATAGGTTGGCTGTAACTTGTAAATTATTGATACATTAAAAATAAGTGCGTTCCTTGCTGCATCTTACACAATTAAGCCCAAAACAGCCCCGGAGAGAGATAAAGAGGAGGAAAATAAGGTAGGGGATGGCCATTGTTGTAGATGGTAATGGTATCACAGACCATAGGCGGCAGTAGCCCCATTGATCATAGACCATCGATGTGTTCGAATCATTTTGGGTCAGTGGACCTCCCTACCAGCCAACTGTTACAGGCTGTGCTAGAAATGCAGGATACTTTATCTCCGTACACTTTATCAGCTGCGGTTAGTGAGTTTCTTTCTCCTTATATTGGATTTCATTATTTTGAAAACCAGAAATGGTATATGATTTCCGGGAGCCTCCTGGCCAGGGCTTAAAGTGGTCCTGGAGAGGTCGTGGAACTCCTTTCCTCTAACACGCCCCCCCCCCCACACACACACACACTAGGCAGAGCCAGGGAATTTGTGCCTGACCTCCCATAAAGGGAGAATTGTCCCACAAGGAAAGAGTGTGGTCATACAGTAGCACAATCAAATACACATTGCATCACATGTAGTGCCCTTGATTCATATTAAATCCCACAGTAGTGCCCCTTATACACATAATGTCCATAGTTGTGCTGCTTATACACATGTATCTCTGTCACTCCAGCAGCTCAGTGTCCATGTCCCTCAGCAGCTCCATGCCCTGTGTCACTCCAGCAGCTTCCCGACCTCTTTGTGTCCCCCCAGCCCCCTCTCACCCTATCTTCCGCAAGCACAGAGCCAGCTTCTCTTAGTGGCTTTTTTTCACTTCATCAGCGGTGATGGAATGACATCACATACGCCGTGCCAGAAGAAGCCGCTGGTACAGGCTTTTCTGTTGGAATTACTGTTCAGGGCTGTGGTAGAGGTGGCAGAACTCAGTTCCACCTCATTCCAACTCACTTTAACTCCTGCTCCTGGCCATTTCGGGAGGGTAAGCAAGAGTTCTTTGTTTGGGGCATATGTACTAATGCCCTGAAAGTGATAAAGCGCAGAGAGATAACCCTCTAACCAATCAACACATAGTTTTCATTTTTCAAACCCAGCCTGTGACATGGCAGCTAGGAACTGATTGGCTGGTGGTTTATCACTCTCCTTTTTATCACTTTTCAAACCTAGTATATCTGGCCCCTATTGTATACAATAAAGGGTAAATTTGCTAAGGTTGGCTGTAAATTTTTTAACATGGGTATCGATGGGGCATCTGGGATAGCCCCAGGCTTCGGCACTGGCTGGGGGTGCCCTGGAGGGAGGGGACCCTTTTATTGGGGGGTTCCCCACTCCCCCAGGGTTCCGGCCCAGGCTGACCAGCCACAGGTTGATGCTTTGGCCAGGGGGGACTTTGTATAAAAAGTCTCCCCCCCCCCCCTAGCTGTGGCATTAGCCTGCTGGATGTTTGTGCCTGGTGCTGGTTGCCAAAATACGGAGGACCCCTACCCCCTGGTGCTGGTTATAGAAATACAAGTGGACCCCAGCTTTTTCCCCCACTGTATTTCTGCAACCAGGACCAGGTCAATGAGCCGGGCCTGGTAGTTTCTGGTCCGGGGACCGCACGTCGGATTTTTTCAATGATTTATTTACACTGAGAGACCTGCACAGATCTTACTGATCCCTGCAGGCTTCAGCCAAGTACGACTCAAAAACGTGCTTTTTTTTGTCATTCTTATTTACTGGTGACAAGAGAAAACAGTGTTTAGGGACGGTTCTCTTACTTAATACATTTTATTATCATTCATAAATCACATTTTATTAAAATTAATTCTAAAAAAAAATGCAATAATATTAATAAAATCAAGGGCCAATAGAGAACACTGGTTATTGGATATATTCCTCAGGACTGGGGCCTTTTTCCAGTATTGCCAGGAAGCTTAATGTGTTACCAGTTTCTTGGTGGTTATGTTTAGGGAAGCCAATCCCGGGGCATTTTTTCATTCCCGGAATTCGGAATTGAAAAATGCCCAATCCCGGGATTCCCGGGATCCCGGGATTGGCTTCCCTAATATAAAAAAACACGCCTAGGCCGCCCCGCATATTTACTTACTGATGCGTGGTGTGGCCGGGAGTCGGGTGCGTGGGCGAGCAGGGGAGATGGAGCCAGGGTGGGAGGACAAGCTGGGTAGATGGGGAGAGGGCTGGTCCACTGGTCAGCCTGGTCTGCTGCTGGGCGGGTGGGCGCTGGCGGTCTGGTCTGTTGCTGGGTGGGAGTTCGGGCCGGGGACAGCATTGAGACAGCCTGTTCGGCCTGAGCAGCATGACCTCTGACGTCGGCACGCTGCGCAGAGCCACGCTGCCCAGGACGGGAGAAGCCGGGGAGCTGCTGAGCACCCGCTCAGACGCTGCCCGGCATTAGACTGCGCATGCGCAGTCTAATCCAGGAATCCCGGGATTGAAGACTCCAATCCGGGATTGAAATCCCGGCGTTTTGGGGGCCAAATCCTGGGATCCCACCGATCCCGGGATTGGCCACCCTAGTTATGTTGATCCAATCCTGGTACTTTAGGAGCCCAGCTTTAGTCCAAAGGTAGTAGCACTCACGGGGGGGAATTTACTAAGATGGGAGTTCTATTTCACATGGGATGTTGCTATGGGTAACCAATCACAATCTACTTCTCTATTTAGAACCTTCTAGAAGAAAATATATAGGATCTGATTGGTTGCGTATAGCAACTTTCGTCTTAGTAAATTTACCTCTAAATGTCGTTAGCGATGCACGCTGCCGTGCCCCATCGTTGTCTGTATGTGCAGTTCAATAATGACTCTCTAGTCAACAGTGCATGTACGGGTCGGGGTCCTGGTGACATCACTGACCGATACAGTTAACAATATTGGTCAGTGTTTACGCACTATATCGTTTCCCAGCGGTGTATACTCAGCATTAGACAATATATGGAGGAAGACTAAGGACGATGCTAGTGTCTGCCCTATTAATAAACCCTCAGTATTCCCTTAGACATGTGTTGTAAATACATTTCTTTCTACACATCTACAAATCATTCATACAAAACTTCCTTCCACTCCGGGAACTTCCTGATTATCACAGAGATCTCTCTCAGTCCCTGTCTCTCTCATTCTCTGCATACAAAGCTAAATCAATGTATAATTATACAATCCCATTCACTACTGTCATTATTATTATTATTATTGTCAGGCATCTGGAGAGCACTTTAGCAGCATTTCCAATGAATTGTTTGCACCTACAGGTATGATGCAGTTCTTCGGCCACTTACGCTGACCACACCCAGTCATTTGTGGCCACTGGGACTGATTAACGAGTGAATGATTGAATCTCATTACTGTAGTTAGAAATTGCCCTTACAAAGACATGAATCAATTTTAAGGGAATAATTAGGATACGTAGTATATGACACATATTCAGTGGTGGCTCTTTCCTCAGCAGAGGACAGGGGCTTCCGCGATGCCGCCCCTCCGCTACCGCCACTACTCCATGCCAGTCCCGCCGCTGCCACCTACTGGCCTGTTGCGGGACCGGTGCATGCGCAGTAGCTTCTTCAGTACTGCGCATGCGCTGGCCACAGCCTCTATGGGGTTGCTTCGGGAACAGACCCATAGAAGCGTACTGATGGTCCTGCCTGGGCAGTATTGGCCGATGTACTGTGCATACTCAGAACCTGTTTGTATGGGCTTCCCCGCAGCAGCCCATAGAGAGGCATTCCAGAGGCAGAGCCGCCGAGAGGGAGGGGGGAAGGGTACATTTTACTTGGGCCCGGGCCCCCCAGGGGACACAAAGACACACTTTTTGGAAAAAAAAAAAGAAAAAATTTTAAGGCAGCGGTTTAGCGGGGGTGCGGGTCAGCAGTGGCAGCCTGTGTCACTTACTGTGTGCAGATCTGCAGTCTGCAGACAGTGACAGAGGCCGGCATCCAGCTGCGGAGCGTCTGCAGAGAAACTGTGTCTGCTGCAGAGCACAGCTCTTGAGACGCGAGAGGGGAAGGTCAGAAGGTCAGGTCACGTGCAAGGAGGAGGAGCGGCATGTGACAGGGGGAGATGAAGTGCAGGCTGGAGCCAGAGGAGCTCCTTTTCTGCCCTGCCTCTTAATGCTTAATTATTCTCCATATCTATCTATCTATCTATCTATCTATCTATCTATCTATCTATCTATCTATCTATCTATCTATCTATCTATCTATCTATCTATCTATCTATACAGATATATATAGATATATAGTTTTTTTTTTTTTTGACATTCATGAAAATCATTTATTAACAATATAAAAGGTGACTTTCTCCTTAGCAACCAAACAGATTCCATCATTTTTCAAGCACACTTTAGAAAAACATATTGAATGTCTCTGCTGTGGTCATCATCACTTTTTCTGCAGTTGCCTATAGAGCGGTTTCCATAAATGTGCCACATAGTGGTGGAGTCAGTGATGTCTATCTTCAGATGTGAGTTTAGGAGCCCATACACGCTTTTTCCTGTCCCTTTTGTACTTTTAAAGTACACATCGCATCGCATCGTATCACATGCCTGGTGCATGCATTGTGCATGCAATGCGATGTAAACCAAGTACAAAAAGTATGTGCAGCACATACTTTTTGTACTGTACTTTTGTACTGTACTATGTGATGCGCGGGAGTGCGCATCGCATAGTACTAAACGGACGGCAGAAGAACGGAGCGTCTATGGGCTCGTTAACTCTGAACGGTCTTCTCCAAAGCATAAATATACACTCAAAAAGACATTCACTTTCCCGTATAAATACCCCCACTGTAGTCACCGCTGGGCGCCCGGATCCATCCTCCCAAAAGTGCTCGGCACCCTACTTCCCCTATCGCGCACAGTAGGAAGTCAGGGCACACTCACGTGCATTCCACTGCTCCCCCTCTGTGTTTCACTGGCTGGTTGTACCCAGCTCATGACAGGCGGATCCACGGCACCCAGCTGTAACAGATGAGGCGATTTTAATTTAGACCCCAGTGAATGGGTGCCGTGGATCTGCCTTTATGTTGTAGCTGGATACTGCCGGCCAGTTGAAAGTGGAGCAGGATAAGTGGAACGCACGTGAGTGTGCCCTGACTTCCTACCGGAAGTACAGTGCAAAGCACCTCCGGTAGGACGGACCCGGGCGCCCGGCGGGGATGGAGAGATGGGTCTACAGTGGTGGTATTTATATGGGTAAGTGAATGTCTTTTTGTGTGTATATTTATGCTGCCATGCTCCTGGGAGTGGGTTCTTCTCATGTGCTAAACACGCCCTCAACTTGCCGTGTCACCCCCATGGGGGCCCCTGGAAGTTGATGTACCGGGGCCCAGGATTTCTCTTGGCAGCCCTGCCCAGAGGGAGGGAACACATCCCACCTTCTTGAGTGTTGGGGTCCGAGCTATGCTCCATGTCCCCTAATTTAAAAAAAAAATGAATAGCAAAACATCGGTTTTGCTGTGCCATCGATATAGGGAAACCATCTCAACTGATGAAGACAGAGTGGATGTGACATCGGCCTACCCACAAACCTATGGGAACGCTGGGCGTTCCTATGGCCCAGAACCCTTTTTATGGGCTTCCCCGGAGTAGCCCATAGAGAGGCATCCCAGAGGGAGGGAACACATCCCACCTTCTTGAGTGTTGGGGTCCGAGCTATGCTCCATGACCCCTCACTTTAAAAAAAATTTAATAGCAAAACATTGTTTTTGCTGTGCCATCGGTATAGGGAAACCATCTGGTTCACCCTCATCGATGGGAAAAGTATCTAACGTTGGCCATGATAATTTCAGATCATCAATGGTCGATGGCCATCCCTAGACAGGTTGTGGCTTGTCCCAGGGTTCAGCTTGTGTGATGAGTTACAGTAACGATTGGGGATGAAGAGAGGGAAGGTGTCCTTAGTACATAAAGGTTTATTTACACAATGTTCCTTAGGCTTTAGTAGATAAGTAATAACTGGAATCTGATTGGTTGGCATAGGCTACTTCTTCACTTGACCACGTTTCCTTACAATCTGGAAAAACATTATAAATATAAACCACTTTTTTGTGTATATAGAGATCTAATAAGCCCTTGTCTCCCTTTCATATTGGTTGTTCTATAGTTTGTAAGATAATTTTGCAGAATGATTCAGCGCTACATATATTATTAGCACTTTATCAGCAATGAATAATATTAATATCATTAGCAGTAATCTCTGGCATTTACGGCCTCGCTAAATAATGTTACTTCCTACAAAGGACTCCCCTGATGTGGCTTTTATATTAAATATTTATAACTGATTTACCACTTACACTTGTGCATTTCATACTTTTGAGTTCGGATTTCTTTTTTCAAACGAACTGGGAGATGACGCAACTTGGCACAAATATTTCTCCGGCCCCCGGTACGTGTGTCAGAACCTTGTACGCAATCGGTGAAAGTCATTTTCTATTATTATTCACACCTGTCACATGTCAGAAACTGTAACAAATAATGTTCCGTTGTGACTGCACATGAAAAAAAACTATATTCAATACATAAGTCAACCTCTGCCCCAAAGCTGTAATAGTCCATTGACTTTCTGTGCAAGATGTCCCATACCGTGTGTGCTCGTTTTATGTTTGTTGCTCCATTGATTTTGGCCATTTACTTACAAAATAACATAGTTTAGTTTTCTTTTTTTTTTTTTTGCACAGGAATAAAAGCTTGTTGTGTACTATTTATACTGTATTTAACCCTTTGAGTGGCAGCATCTCAGTGAGAGATGTTCAAAATATCTTCTAAAAATTCCAGCGTCGCTCACATTTGTTATATATATAAAAAAATATATATATTATATTTCCTATATAAGGTAACATTACGGGATGCAGTCAAAATCCCGACATTTAAAATCCCGACAAGGTCAAAATACTTTGGGTCGACAGGTCGCGAGGTCGACATGGGTTTTTTCACTGTTTTTTTTACCCGAATGTCGACACAGTCGACATGGACACAGTTGGAGGTGAACCGCAGCCCCTCAAAAAAAAGGGTACTCTTTACCTAGAAGGGCGGCCATCGCGGGCATCGCATGTACTAAAAAATCGCATGCGATGCGACCGTCGCGATGACCACGATTTCCTATAGGGAACAATGTTTAATGTCCCAATTGACCCGATTTTCCTGTTCAATGTCCCAATTGACCCGATTTTCCATAGGGAACAATGTTAAATGGCCCACAGAGGCCAAATAGGCACCCTGAAGTGTGAAATGGCCCCCCCAATTGTTAACGCCACCCCACGATCAACGTCAACCCGAAGCGTGGCGAGTGGCGGTGGTACGCGTCCTACGACCTTTTCATACCCCAACTATCCACGTCGGCGTGGAGTTGAGAATAGAAAGTATGGCGAGCGCAGCGAGCCACCGAGCCCGAAGCGTGGCGGACACCTTCACAGGTATACGCGTCCCCTCGCAGGCTTTACAGCTGTCCGCGTCCCCTCGCGGGGCACGCTGCGCTCGCCTCGCTGCACTCGCTTCGGGCTCGGTGGCTCGCTGCGCTCGCCACACTTTCTATTCTCAACTCCACGCCGACGTGGATAGTGGGGGTATGAAAAGGACGCGTACCGCCGCCCCTCGCGGGCTCGCTGCGCTCGCCATGCTTCGGGTTGACGTTGATCGTGGGGTGGCGTTAGCAATTGGGGGGGGGCATTTCACACTTCAGGGTGCCTATTTGACCTCTGTGGGCCATTTAACATTGTTTCCTACGGAAAATCGGGTCAATTGGGACATTGATCAGGAAAATCGTGTCAATTGGGACATTTAACATTGTTCCCTATGGGAAATCGCGGTCATCGCGTCGGCCGCATCGCATGCCATTTTTTGGTCGCATGCGATGCGACCGACGCAATTTTTTTTTCCTAACGATGCCCACGATCAAAATCGTGGGCGCCCTTCTAGGTAAAGAGTACCAAAAAAAGGAACATAATAGGGGAGACACGGGGTATATATTTTTGGCTGGGTGGCACAGATCCTAGCCAGCCATCAGCGCAGTGGCGTAGCTACCTAATGTGCGCCCCCCCACTGCAAATTTTTCGTTGCCCGCCCGGTACCTCGCCTGCCGCATCTGCGGTCACGATCCCGTCTTCCCCGGCACCGGCTCCTTCTGCTATAATGTAAAGTGACACTTACAAAATGGCTGTCCCCATACTGCAGACAGTTTTTAGGGATGCTAGAGGAGGCCGCCTCTATAGTTACGCCACTGCATCAGCGGCACCATCTTGACTTCGCTACTCACAGGGCAGCAGTGAAAGGTCTCAAAAAGTTAATCTCCCTTTCAGCCCGCCACGGCCAGTATGGATGATCCAGAGGCTGTCCTGCTGTGGGGTGGGGGTTGGCCAGTGTGTCAGGGGCCCTGGCTGGAGCTGCAGCTGGAGAGAGAGATAGCATTGGGGAGGAGGGGAGAGAGTCAGTGAGTCCAGGGGCCGGAGTTGAGCCCTCTCTGGGCTGAGGTCCACTGCCGCTGCCCCCCATTACAGGAGACATTACTTCCTCCCTTGGGGGTCCTCCCGGGGGGGGGGGGGGGCACCACTAAGTTCACCTGGGGCAGCCTGGAGCAAGAACGTCAATGGGGCCTGGAGGCTGGAAATCTCAGCTATTGCAGCCGGGTGTCACAGTTGCGGCCGGGGGTCCTGGCGGCCGGGATGAACATGGTGCTCTTCATTGGGGAGAAGGGGGGGGGGCCCGGGCCAATGATGCTCCCTGCATCTCCATGACGGGGGGCCGCAGGATTCTGCGCCGGGGACACTCAGCACTCTCCTTTCTCCAACCTCCTCCACCTCCGCTCACCTCTCCTGCGCCAGGAGACACTTGGTACTCCCCTTTCTATGCTGCCTCTGCCATGCTTCTCCGGGGGCCAAGGATGGGGAGCTTCGTGGATAGGAGATCGGAGCTCCACCTGTAGTGACCAACCACGGCGCCCACCGGAAGTCTTTATTGGGTATATTAAAATATGCCTTTCATTTAAGGTTTTTATTATGTCTCTTTGGGCGGGATGCTCCAACATCCGTGGCCCCTCTTTGCCAGCTACCTCATCCATAATAATCACATGTGCACTAACATATACGATTATTAATGCAAAGCACAGCCCTTGCGATAAGAGATTTCATTTGCGATGCGGGGCACGTCGGGAGGCATCTGTGACATACATATACCTCACACAGCGCTGTGGAGAGAAGGCCAAGGCTTCTATAGGGTATCTCCCATTGTGCGGGCTTTAGTGCATACGAAAATACGGTAAAAACTCTGCATTAGGTCATCCCACCCTTTCTCTTCATGAAGACATATTATAGAGACATGGAAGAGTAGATTTATTAACATTCATTTTAGTAAAATAATGTGAAATATAGATTTTTCATGCCTTTTCACAATATTTTTGTATCATCTAAAGGCGCTTAAGGCAGTTTTGAGCAATTTTCATGAAAAACTGCTCAAAACCCTTTAATTTACATTTATTTCAATTGGTATTAGTATCAGCTATGGGGGTCCAATGGACACACAAGCTGATCAATGTGTAAGAAATCCCTCCCCAAAAATAAAATATAGGGGGTACAGGTTGGCTCAGAGATTAAGGATAGGGACTGATGTTGCGGGTTTGCACATGCGTATCGGCAAAAAATCCGTGCAGACCCACTGTGGGAACTCCTTCGGTGAGTTGATCTGGAGGAATCCATCAGGCATCCGACCGTACAAAAAAGTTTTCTCAGCAATGAGGAAACTGAGACGATGCCGTTCACTACACATGCGCAACTGGAAAAAAACCCACTGCGCCATCTACTGGCAAACACATTAACTCACTGTGATTAAATGCAACGCCGCTATAGAAAAGTTTCCCTTGGGCACTTCTTATATATGAAACCCATTGAATAACCCCTGTCTTTATCTCCAGCTACATGTATTTCTAAACAGGGAACATCTTAACCCTTGGAGCGCCAAGTGAATTTGTCAAAATCGGTGTGAAAATTTCCAAGAAACATTTTTATTCATTATAATGAGCCGTAATGTTACCATATATAGGAAATAGAATCTTTTTTTCACAACATTTTTTATTTGAATTTATACAACAAATGTGAGCGACGCAGGTGTTTTTTGCGGATATTTTGAACATCTCTCACAGAGATGTTGGCACTTAAAGGTTTAATATATTACTTCACCTCTGTCATAACTGAGAGTTGGGTTAGACTTGGGTCGGCAGGGAGATTTGGGTATGTGTACGAAGCTGAGAAGCCTGATCCAGCTCTTGTTCATAGACCTACTGTAGTTACTTTGTAATTACTAGTCAGAACTATCGGCCTTATTTCGCAACTTTGCAAGTCATTTAAACTCCGCCCACGCGGCCGCCACCCCCCTCGCACACCACATGTGCCCGGCAAACCATTGAATGATTTCTAAAGTGCACGCCGATGTAACACACCTCTCTGCTGTGTTACATTTACAAGCGCCCTGTGTTGGCAGCTCCCCGCACCCACGTCCTCATGAAAATACCATGGGAATGCCCTGTGTTTTCATGGGAATGCCCATGAAACGATGGGCATTCCCATGGGTGCAGCCCATTACTGACCCCCCACGCCACCCGCCCGCATTGCTATGTGCCAACAGGATGGCGAACAAGCAGTTCTCCGTGCCTGCTCACACCATGAGGCTGCACGAGCGCGTATTGAATATGGGCATACACAGTTGCTTGCCTTCGCTTACCTGCGAGAACATGTAGGGGAGCTTGGCGATTAGAATAAGGGCCTACAGCATGGGTCTTCAAACTGTGGCCCTCCAGATGTTGTGAAACTACAAATCCCAGTATGCCTTGCCAAAGTTTTAACACTCCCTTATAGCAAAACTGTGGCAAGGCATGCTGGGATTTGTAGTTTCACAACATCTGGAGGGCCGCTGTTTGAAGACCCATGGCCTACAGGTATTGGAGCCATACAAGCAGTGCATTGCCTAAAGGAGTGCAGAACAGAGGTTAGTTTTTTTTGTATTGGAACTGGAACCATGCTGGAACTGGACTGGAGTCAGAAGGTTAACTGAAGATAGACTGGAACTAGAATTATTAGCTGGAGCCGTACTGGAACTAGAACAGGATCTAGAGCAGGAATCTAACCAGGAAAATTTTCCAGAACAAGACTTGAGCCAGATATATAATTGGAAACGATATTAGATGGAGCCAAACTGGAACCGGAGTCCTGGGGGGCACACTGCACATGCTGCACCCATTTCTTTAACACTTACTCCTATAGATTCCCAGGATGACGGCAGCAGCACTGCATAAATTACCATAAAAATGGCCGTCACGCCATCTTCCACAAGATCTGCACATGTGCATTATTGCTTGACCTCCCCAGTACTCAGACTCTACAGTGCTGCTTCATGCAGACAGGAGCAGAATCGGTAGGAAGAAGCTGTGCCCGGGCCTCCGTCTTCCTTAAAAAAAATAACTGCCATATAATTAAGCTGAATTTAAGATAGGTGCTAAACCATCTACTGCATTCAGGATTGGATAAATGAAAGTCTATTGTCCATAATAATTATGGGTAATTGAATTGGGGAAGGGGTGTAGGGTCCTTGCCTCTCTGCTCCAAGCCACATTGAAGTAGAACAGAAGACCACAGCAAATCACTCATTGGTATAATGCGACCTGATTATCTGTCACATACTTGCCGGAGATTTGGAGGCCAAAGAGACCTAGATTAGATAATATTAGGTCCCCTCACATCCGCTCCCTTCCCTCTCAGCAGGAATATGCAATGTGGCATGTGTTTCATTTGTAGATATCACTTACTGTAAAACTATGAAATGATTGAAAATAATTTGCATATTTATTTCATTACCTTTACGCACATGGCTTTTATCACCCATGTTGGGACACATAACATGGCATTTTGCAGACACCGACATTGCAGAACATAACGATACCAAGTTCCCTTTTTCCAATAAATGAAGCAATGCATTTTACAAGCAGTTTAGCATTTGCTCTTGTTTTTATAAGGAGAGTTACAGAAACCACTTTACACTGAGGTTCTATAATAATATTTTTATTCCCCAACTGATAATAAGACGGTTTGGAAACACTTTATTCATTAGTTCTTCTGTCTTCCCGCTAGAAATAAAAAAAATGTAAACATTTCAGCTTCCATAAAGCCCCGAGGGATTTTCAAAGAGCCACAAAATTGTTATAACAAAGTAAAAAAAAAAGTAAATAAAACGGAGTAGATTAGTCTGAGTGCCGTGCGCTAGTGATGTGGTTCCAAAACTTACTCAAGTCATGGCGCTCTAAAGTATCGTCAACAGAATTAGGCAAGACGAATAGCCAAAGTCAGAACCATAATCAGTAGAAGCAACACCAAAGGACCATTTAAGGAGAATCATCAGACTGACCAGATCAGAGGACAGGGAATTATAGAGGGTTACAAACAAACAGATTCTGGAGAACAGTATCGGAGCCTAATCAGGGTAGGGACTGGACCATATAGATACCGGGGAAACTCCTGGTGTGGCCACTGCCACAAGAGAGACAGCAATGTCGGGGCCAGCAGGTGGGGAAGAGGAGAGAGCTGCCCGATGTCTTACTAGCAATTGTGGGCCATTGTATTGGAAAAGGGGTGTGTGGTCCTTTCTCTAGGCCTCATTGAGGAGCAAGTAGAGACCAGACAGAGGTCCACACAGCAGATGGGAAGAGGAACCAATGGTCAGTAAGGACACCTCATGTTCCTTACCTATGAAGTTGCTCCGGGTGACCCGATAGGTATAAACCAGGATTGGGTGTGCTGACACATTTAAGTTGTGTACCACACTGGTACCACTTGGGTCCATTAGACTCCACCAGTCTGACTCTGCCATAGCTAACCCATTTCTGTTATTATATATATTTTTGTTACTGCATTTCCCTGGTGGGCCCCGGTTCGGCACTGGGTACAGTATAACCTGCTGCAGCTATGCCTAATGACCACTGTCGACTAGAGATATGTGCAGAGCCCTGTGTTTCCGTATTTTTGTTTTGGGATAGGTTCTTATTCATAATCATGTTTTGGTTTTGGTGGGAAAAAAAAAACTTCAAGTGTTTTGGTTCAGATTCGGCCTTCAGTTCAATTAAAAAATCTATAAAAACAATCATTGATTAAAATCAATATAAACTGTTTAACAGCTGAAATCATCTAATTTTTGTAACCCAAAACCCGATCTTCGAACAACAGGAAGTTTCCAACCAAGATTCGGTTAGGATCAGATCCCCGCAGGGGGATCTGGACCATGTTTATGTTCGATTCGGAGCCATAAAATTTGTGCAGATTTCTGAAGAACGGAATCGAATATCTCTGATCTTGACACATAATAGGATTTGAAAAGCTGTATCCATTCCCTTTAATTAGGGATGTGTGAGTTTGTATTGGGGAAATCCAGACACCCCCTGTCACACCCAATTCGAACTCGCGCTCCAAGCCTGTTCAGGAATTCAGACTTGGAGCGCGGGTCTCCAGACCTCATGAAATCCCGCGAGATCCGGACCCTTTATAGAGGCAGGCAGCCAGACGTCATCTTCACTCCAGTCTAGGAGAGTGAAAAGGCAACATGTCCTGGCCACCTGCCCACCCACCTGCCCGCCGTCCAGTCCAGTGATAGTGCTGTCTGCTGCTATTATATATACCAGTCCAGTAATAGTGCTGCCTTGTCCAGTGATAGTGTCTGTTGTATATATACTAGTTCAGTCCAGTGAAAATGCTATGCATAGTCCAGTGCCAGTGATACTGCTGTATAGTCCAGTGAAAGTGCTGTATAGTTCAGTCCAGTGATACTGTGTGGATAGTGCAGTCCAGTGAATGTGCTGTATAGTCCAGTCCAGTGATACTGTGTGTTTAGTCCAGTCCAGTGATAGTGCTGCATAAGTCCAGTCCAGTGATATTGCTGCATTAGTCCAGTCCAGTGGCACTGACAGTAAAGTCCATTGGTACTGCTGCATAAGTCCAGTAATACTGCCTTTAAAGTACAGTGTCAGTGCTGTATAGGCCAATCCAATGATAGTGCTGCATAATTCCAGTCCAGTAATATAATGGAGAACCAAAATTTGGAGGATAAAATAGTGAAAGATCAAGAGCCGCTTCCTCCTAGTGCTAAAGCTGCTGCCACTAGTCATGACTTAGAACAAGCGTCTGCCAATGCCCAATGTCATTGTAGAGGGCAAGTAAAATCCAAAACTGCACTTTACGACATGGAGTGGCAAGGAACGGCTAAGGCCCTGCCTATGTTCATGACTAGCAGATCAGCTTCAGCTTCACACGACGATCTAAGCCCTTCTCCTCCACCCCCCGCTATAAAATGTAAGAGTTAAGCTGTCATCAAAAACACAGCAAACTTCTGTGCCTTCTAAAGACATGGTATCACAAATCCCTAAGGAGAGTCCAAGGGTGGTTGCGATGCCTGACACTTTAACCGCTGTATGGGAAGAGGTGGCTCCTTCCATCATTTGCACACCCTCTGCATATGCTGGAAGGATCACCCACAGTCCAGTTCCTGATTTTGAGAATGAAGTTGTCAATGTTGTACACCAGGAGGAGGATATTGATGTAACTGGCGCTGAGGAGGAAGTTGACAAGGAGGATGCTGCTTATGGTGATGTAGTATGACCACACATGTGATGTGATGGGTTATGGTATATCAGACTCCTCCCATCACTCTGTGCCTCCACAGTGCTGCCATGTATGTTCTGTCTGCTGACTACACATGTGATGTGATGGGTTATGGTATATCAGACTCCTCCCATCACTCTGTGCCTCCACAATGCTGCCATGTATGTGCTGTCTGCTGACTACACATGTGATATGATGGGTTATGGTATATTAGACTCCTCCCATCACTCTGTGCCTCCACAATACTGCCATGTATGTGCTGTCTGCTGACTACACGTGTGATGTGATGGGTTATGGTATATTAGACTCCTCCCATCACTCTGTGCCTCCACAATGCTGCCATGAGTGTGCTGTCTGATGACTACACATGTGATGTGATGGGTTATGGTATATTACACTCCTCCCATCACTCTGTGCCTCCACAATGCTGCCATGTATGTGCTGTCTGCTGACTACACGTGTGATGTGATGACCTTCTGTAGTAACTTGCTGGGGTCCTGTAATTATCTTTATTATCTGATGGGGTCCCATAGCAAATTCGGTTGAGGACCCCTGGACTAGAGCCAAAATATGAGGCAGGAATGGAACCGGTAGAGTTCTTGGAATCGGTTGGGACCAAAAGGATAATGGAGACTGAAATCAGTAGGAATGATAGAGGCTTGTTATCAGGGTTGTCCGATGGTGACCATCGAGGATGGAATGGAATGAAGATAAAATACACTGCAGGTAAGTAACCGTTGCTCAGATCAGATACCGATAACACAGGCAGTTGAGAAAAGTACACAATCATGGTGTATGATGTTGGTTCAACGATGGGGATGGATATCGATGAAGATCCTCTGATTGGTGACTGGTTGAATGAGATGGTGCCGTAGAGATGAGCAGGTAGACAGTGAATTTAGGAAGGCAATGGGGTTTGATGGAATCGATGGGATCAGGACAAGTGAAGATAACCTGAAAGGTAATCATAGCAATAGTGATAATGGGCTGGATCTCAAGGATACCAGTGGTGGCCATCTAGAGGGAGTCAGGCTGTGCAGCAGGATGGATACTTGCACAATGCTGATAAAGCAGAAGATTCTCAAGAGCAGTTCTGGATGTACAGCTGCTGTGGATACATCATTGGTTGCACTTACAGATTGGGACTGTTCTCCCAGCATGCTTATAGTAGTTGTTCACAGTAGATACTTAAGGTTGTGTCCCAGTCATGTCAAAGTAAGGTAATAGTATTGGCTGTGGGAAGTGATGTTACCTGATTCAAGATGGCCATGCCTATGTCTGGAGAATGGATTGAATCCCGGCATGCTGGAGGCATGGCTGCGACCTTCAAATATGGCAGTGAAGATGAGTATGGCAGAGGGCTGTGAGGAGCAGGTACTTGTTACGGAGGAGACAGCGCCAAGGATTGAAGAAACTCAGGAGCCTGAGGTGTGCTCCCTACCACCAGTGCTGTGCCTAAACACGTGCAAAGGGGGCCGTGCGATCGAATGGGCTTATCTCCCGAAGGAGACGGGCCCCGTTTTTCCCCTAACCCCTCTCAACCATAAGGCCGAAGAGGGGAAAATAGGGAACGGTGGGTCCTCTTCGCCGAAGCTTAGAGAGACCCTCTTTCCTCAACCCCCGGAAGGGTTAGGACGGTGGGTCCTCCGCACCCGAAGGTTTGGAGAGACCCTCAGTGGACTTCCCTCCGCCTTGCGGCTCGGGGTCGTCCTCGGGGGGACCGCATCTCTTCCCAAAAGGCAAGAGCTTTGGCACATTGGGGAAATGTAAGGCCCGTAAGGGTCGACCACACTACCCAAAAAAACGTGACAAACTACAAAAAAAACAGATAACGTGAAAGTGACGAACGTGAGAAGGAAAATAAATAAATAATAAAGAAGACCCTAGCCAGAAGGCCAAGGTGGGGGTGTGAAAAATTGTCCTACCCCATCCAAAAGGACGAGGTAAGGACGTGAAGTGCTAACCTAGAGGGAAGTGCGCAGTGCTAGTGCTTACTAGTGCATGGTTATTTTGGGATCACCCGTGCATGTTCGGCACCCCCGAGTTTCCCCGGGGGCACAGTGCAGCCTCGGACTCCAAGCAGCCGACCGATCAGCGTCCGACCAAGTGTTTCTCTGCTCCCATCATAGGGCACTTTCCAGCCCCTGGCATGGGAATGGGTACTCCACTGGGCTTTTCGAAAGACTCCCTTAGGGGCTGCAACCCCCTCGGAAGAGCAATCTACTCAGTCTCAGTGTTTCTCCGATCCAAGGTTAAGGTACTAAGCTGGGCCTTTCGCGGTCTCCCCATCAGAGGCTACGAACCTCTGGAACAGGAGCCATCTACTCAGTCCCAGCCTTTCTCCGCTCCTTGGGAATGGATACTAGACTGAGCCTTTCGCTGTCTCATCCTTCGGGGGCTACGAACCGCGTCAAGAGAGTCAAACTACTAGGCCCAGTGTTTCTCCCCCCCTCTTACCAGTGGATTTACGGAAACAACACCTCCTACCAAAGGCAGAGGTGAAGGTACTCAGCCAGACTTTTCACCACTCCCAGGCAAAAAAGAGGGGTCCCACACCCTCTGCCCATCAGAGCAGCTACTCAGTCCAGCCTTTCTCTATTCTCTGCCAGAGGCCTGTCCATACCCACTGATAAGAACAGATTCTACACTTGATCTTAGCCAAAAGGCCGAGAGGAGACAGCGCCAAGGTGTGTGAGTGTCGCTGAATGGGTTGGAGCTGTGCAGGACTAATGCCAATTCACCCGCAGACCACACACACTGTACCACAGACCAAGATCAGAGAGAAACTTGAATGTTCAGAACTCAATGACTATAAGCAGTGATATACAGTAGGAACTCACTATTGATACAGATCCAGGTGTAGTACATAAAATATAAACATCTGTTTATTTGGAACTTTTGAAATGAGTCCCATCCGGCCCTATGGCAATCCAATGTAATAAGCTTATAATGTATGCAGATTATGCAGATTGATGAGGTTTCTCCCGTAGCATGTTATCAAGTATAAGCCTCCCAGTAAATAGTTTCTTTCTTTCTGTTTTGACAAGTGATATCACGAATATTCATTGCTGCAGTATTTTTAGCCTTGTACTTGACTTTGATGTATTTTCTAAAAACCTCAATTATCAACTTTCCTTACAAAGCATAAATTACCAAACACTGTCTAACCCCATAGCCTGCTATGATTTTCTATCTGAATTGCTAATGCTTGTAAACTTATCTCGTTATTTACTTGTTTCCTGGCTACATAAGACTCTCCTCTAGACTCCAAACTTTCGGGTGGTCCTTGAAGAAAACAAAACGTGATGATGCTTTAGAACCAAAACACAGTGGTCTGCGCACATCTGTACTATACATTACTATACATTACTATATTATTATACATGTACATTACTATACATTACTATATTATTATACATGTACATTACTATACATTACTATATTATTATACATGTACATTACTATACATTACTATATTATTATACATGTACATTACTATACATTACTATATTATTATACATATACATTACTATACATTACTATATTATTATACATATACATTACTATACATTACTATATTATTATACATATACATTACTATACATTACTATATTATTATACATATACATTACTATACATTACTATACACTGCATGTACTTTGATACACAAAGTTGACTAAACTAATGTTCATGACAACTCATTAAGGTCCTCTTTCAGGTCTGTTCGTATGGCCGCGTGTGTTCGTAGGGCCGCGTGTGTTCTCATGGCCGCGTGTGTTCTCATGGCCGCGTGTGTTCTCATGGCCGCATGTGTTCACATGACCGCGTGTGTTTGTATGGTCGCGTGTGTTTGTATGGCCGCGTATGTTCTCATGGCCTCGTGTGTTTGTATAGCCGCTTGTTTTCTCATGGGAGCGTGTGTTCTCATGGCCGCTTGTGTTCTAATGGCCACGTGTGTTCGCATGGCCGCGTGTGTTCTCATTGCCGCATGTGTTCGCATGGCTGCGTGTGTTCTCATGGCCGCATGTGTTCGCATGACCGCGTGTGTTCTCATGGCCGCGTGTGTTCGCATGGCCACGTGTGTTCGCATGGCCGCGTGTGTTCGCATGGCCGCGTGTGTTCTCATGGCCGCGTGTGTTCTCATGGCCGCGTGTGTTCTCATGGCCGCATGTGTTCACATGACCGCGTGTGTTTGTATGGTCGCGTGTGTTTGTATGGCCGCGTATGTTCTCATGGCCTCGTGTGTTTGTATAGCCGCTTGTTTTCTCATGGGAGCGTGTGTTCTCATGGCCGCTTGTGTTCTAATGGCCACGTGTGTTCGCATGGCCGCGTGTGTTCTCATTGCCGCATGTGTTCGCATGGCTGCGTGTGTTCTCATGGCCGCATGTGTTCGCATGACCGCGTGTGTTCTCATGGCCGCGTGTGTTCGCATGGCCACGTGTGTTCGCATGGCCGCGTGTGTTCGCATGGCCGCGTGTGTTCTCATGGCCGCGTGTGTTCTCGTGGCCGCTTGTTCTCATGGCCGCGTGTGTTCTCGTGGCCGCGTGTGTTCGTATGGCCACGTGTGTTCTCATGGCCGCGTGTGTTCGCATGGCCGCGTGTGTTCTCTTGGCCGCTTGTCTTCGCATGACCACATGTCTTCGCATGGCCGCGTGTGTTCTCATGGCCGCATGTGTTCTCGTGGCCGCGTGTGTTCTCGTGGCTGCGTGTGTTCGTATGGCCGCGTGTGTTCTCATGGCCGCTTGTCTTCGCATGACCGCATGTCTTCGCATGGCCGCGTGTGTTCTCGTGGCCGCATGTGTTCTCGTGGCCGCGTGTGTTCTCGTGGCTGCGTGTGTTCGTATGGCCGCGTGTGTTCTCATGGCCGCGTGTGTTCGTATGGCCACGTGTGTTCGTATGGCCGCGTGTGTTCTCATGGCCGCGTGTGTTCGCATGGCTGCGTGTGTTCGCATGGCCGCGTGTGTTCTCATGGCCGCATGTGTTCTCGTGGCCGCTTGTTCTCATGGCCGCGTGTGTTCTCGTGGCCGCGTGTGTTCGTATGGCCACGTGTGTTCTCATGGCCGCGTGTGTTCGCATGGCCGCGTGTGTTCTCATGGCCGCTTGTCTTCGCATGACCGCATGTCTTCGCATGGCCGCGTGTGTTCTCGTGGCCGCATGTGTTCTCGTGGCCGCGTGTGTTCTCGTGGCTGCGTGTGTTCGTATGGCCGCGTGTGTTCTCATGGCCGCGTGTGTTCGTATGGCCACGTGTGTTCGTATGGCCACGTGTGTTCGCATGGCCACGTGTGTTCGCATGGCCGCATGTGTTCTCATGGCTGCATGTCTTCGCATGACCGCATGTCTTCGCATGGCCGCGTGTGTTCTCGTGGCCGCGTGTGTTCTCATGGCCGCGTGTATTCTCGTGGCTGCGTGTGTTCGCATGGCCGCGTGTGTTCGTATGGCCGCGTGTGTTCGTATGGCCGCGTGTGTTCTCATGGCCGCGTGTGTTTGCATGGCCGCGTGTGTTTGCATGGCCGCGTGTGTTCGCATGGCCACGTGTGTTCGCATGGCCGCGTGTGTTCTCATGGCTGCATGTCTTCGCATGACCGCATGTCTTCGCATGGCCGCGTGTGTTCTCGTGGCCGCGTGTGTTCTCGTGGCCGCGTGTATTCTCGTGGCTGCGTGTGTTCGCATGGCCACGTGTGTTCTCATGGCCGTGTGTGTTCGTATGGCCGCGTTTGTTCTCATGTCCACGTGTGTTCTCATGGCCGTGTGTGTTCTCATGGCCATGTGTGTTCGCATGGCCATGTGTGTTCGCATGGCCACTTGTGTTCTCATGGCCGCATGTGTTCGCATGACCGCGTGTCTTCGCATGGCCGCGTGTGTTCGAACTCGGTCAATGTTTTTGCATTGCGCATGCGCTGGCAGCAGGGGTTGTGGGGCGGCAGGCTGGACCATTAGCATATGGGAACGCCCAGCATTTTATGGGGCCATTATCGACATGCTGGAGGCGGGCAGCTCACATCACCGGATGTCATCTGCCCGCCCACTCCCCCCCCCCCCCCGAGCGTACACGCATATGTAAGGTTGCTCAGAGCAACCTTCCACATCTTTTGATGGTCATGACCAACGAATAATGTGGGATGGTCCCAGTGGCATGTGAAAAGATGTTTATGTAAATCATTGATTCGCATCACCGTACCTCCGTGGGCAAGGCGGGATCTGGTTCATTTGCAAGCAAGTGGATTCACATCCGAGCGAATGAACCAGAATAACCCCCTAAGAGCACATTACAACATAGAGAATTTGGGCCATAAAATAGCTTTTTCCGCTGTATACAGTACATAGACTTTGTAATATTTAAATATAAGCAGATTTAATATGCATTATGCTTGTGGCACCAATATTTGGATAGCTGTTCACGTTTCCATAACCTCTGAATGGTAAGAGAGGTGCGGCACAGAAGTTTGGTCGTCACTGGAAATTAGCTAATTAACTAAAGTCTCCGGCTGTGAATAGAATGTACTCATCTGGGTCTCTCCGTGATCAATAAATTTCTGCAGCGACGTTGTTTAGAAAATAATTCGGGAGGAATAGGATATGGCCCATGAAATTGATGACTTTGGACCGTCCATTAACTTTAATAGGTTGATGCATCTAATATATAAGCTCGGACCAAGAATATGAATTTACTATACTCCCTGTTTGCACTTTTAATTATCCTAATTGTTTTTGATCTGTGTGGAATCGATCACTGCCATAGAACTTGTGTAAGCTTTTAGTCTAGATCAGGGGTTCATAAAGTCGGTCCTCAGAACCCCACGGTTTCCAGGTCACTCGATAGGTGCACGGGTGCATTAATTACTCATTGTCAATTTTTAAAAGACCCATAGGTGGAGCTAATTATCTCACTTGCGATTCTGGGAGGAGTGTTGGGGTCCTGAGGACCGAGTTTAAGAACCTGTGGTCTAGACCAGTGGTTCTCAACCTCGGTCCTCAGGGACCACCAACGGTGCACGTTTTCCAGGTCACCTCACAGATACATGAGTCTCAACATCAGAGAGAACCATAACATGCAACGCCACAGTATATAGAGAAAGACACAGTTTCCAATTAGGCCGCTGGTGAAGATTCAGCATGTTGCCACCAGGGTGCGTAGGCGAGTAACTTGTGCAGCTGGTCTGTCTGCCATGTCCATGCAGCATAATTGCCCTATTACAGTACAAGTGAATATAAGTGCAGATGCTCGCTGTGACACATGCTCTGTTTCCCGACTATTCAGTAGTCGGGAAACAGAGCATCCCTAATGATCATCTGACAAGCTCAACCAATCAGATTCTACCTAAAGGTATAAAGCTCTCTAATTCACAAGCCTCAGGCTGCCAGTGCCATAAGTCACACTGCTCACCGTGTGTGCTATCAATGATCCAGAGATACCATCGGTGCTATCCAACCCTGTGCTACTATTGGTACTTTTTGATCCTTTACTATCATCGATCCAGAACAACTATCTGTCGCTTTCCTATTCAGTGCTATTATCGATCCAGAGAAATCATTCGTTCCAGCCAATTTTGTGTAAACATCTATGATGCGCGAGGCTGTGGTTGACTTCCAACTGTGTCCATGTCGACTGTGTCGAGATTCGGGTAAAAAAACTGTAAAAAAAAACCATGTTGACCGTCCGACCTGTCAACCTAAGTCGTGTCTACCTAATGCTGTGTCGACATAAACTCATGTTGACCGTGTCCCATGTCGACCTTGCAACCTGTCGACCTTCACCCATGTCCACCTAGACACCTGTCGACCTTGCCACCTGTCGACCCAATGGTGTCAACCTAATAACTGTCGACCTAAGTGCTGTCTACAATACGATCCACACCCGACTTTGTCCGATCCTGTGAAACCATTGGTTAAGTCCAATCTTGTTTGATCATTGGTTCATTTAGACTGTACAGTTCATGAGCAGGGCCCCACATGACGTCAGCGCCCGCCCCCTGTTTGAACATCTCCTGCTCAGATAAAGTCAATTCAGACTGAATTTTATCTGCGAGTGGGTGAAAAATCATTCAATGATCGGCGACCATCAAATGATTTTTTTCTCATACGCCCGAATGGATGTGTCAGCGTACACATCAATTCACATATCGGGAGGACCATTCACACGGCGAAGGGGGCGGGCATTTGCATTTCATCGCTCTGGAAGCAGCAAGATTCCCAATGACATCCTAGTACAGAATATACAGTTTATAACCAGTGATCAATTCCAGGTAAATTATCATTTTAATACAGATAACTCACAATGTTTAAAAACAGGTACTGTACTGTATATATATATATATAGAAAGAGTTTTGATAAACTGCGCCCAAATGTCAGTCAACAGTATACCAGTTGTAGAGTCCACTGTTTTGTAAAGCAGGGAATAGTAGCACCCCAAAGTTCACTAAAACTTGCAGCAGCTTCTTTCTCTATATGGAGGTCCCTGGAATCCACAGGGCAAAGGATCTAGAGAAAGGCAGAAAGAAGGCGCTTCATGGTGCAGTATTTTGATTGTGAAAATTTATTAAAAATAAAAATCCAAGGTACACTTTAGCAAAGACTCGTACCATATATTACAACACTGTGGACTGGGTACCACAAGGCTTGGGTTATTAAAACCAAAGGCAAACTGCTCACACTATACTGGGACCTTGGTAGCACTCGAAACGCTGCAGAGCTGGCTTGCAAGGAAGCGTACGATGGAAAACCACGTCCAGGAGACCAGTGATCAGAGTTGAGGGAGCGTCATAGGCCACGCCCTGACGCGTTTTGTCACTGGGGACTTCGTCAGAGGGCATGGCTACTACGTGCACTCATCCGGAATATAAAGGACTATACCCGTCACTCAGGAACGGGTAAGCGCGCCGTATTGGACAACGCGGGTGAGAGGGCGGGTGGGTGTGTCCTGCATCATCCAAGTGACGCGGACAGAAAGGATCTATGTTATATTAAACACCGCTAATACGCGGGCGGGTGCATACGTGATGCGTCATCCAAATGACGCGAACAGCTGGGTGTGTCCTGCATCATCCAAATGACGCGGACGGGAGGATCTATATTATATTGAACACCGCTCGTCCGAGGGCGGGTGAGTAAGTGATGCGTCATCCAAATGATGCGAACGGGGAGGGTACGTCGCGGTATTGGATACCGTTACTGAAGAGGCGGGTACAAGAGTTACGCGTCATTCAAGTGACGCTGACACGGAAGGTTATGGACCATACGTAACCCAAATGGTGACAGAGGGCGGTTACAAATAAGCCAAGACCAATCGGTGCTTGGAACACGCTACCATGACAACAAATATAAACAGAATGCGTATCTTATATCTAGTGGAAACTTTGCTGTCACACTGCCGATTTGGACTAAGCCCTTTAATTGCTTTTATTGCTTTTATATGCCTTACTGGTAGGTTATATTCCACTAGATATAAGATACGCATTCTGTATTATATTTGCTGCAGCACACCCCACCTGTTTACTATATATATATATATATATATATATATATATATATATATATATATATATATATATATATATATATATATATATATATATATACTAGGTGATTCATCGCGCCCTCCGGGCGCTCTTCACACCGTCGTGAGGGGCTTTGCCCCATTAGAAGTAGGAATATATGTGAGTGTGAAATGTAGTGTAATTTGCTGAATAATGTGGTTAAAGTGCATTTGAGAGCATAAATGTTTTTTAATGAAAGTGCATATAAGGTACGGATGTGTGTGTGTGTAGTTGTGAGTATAGGAGGCACGGAGGGGTGTGTGAGTAGTTGTGAGTAATGGAGGCATGGATGGGTGTGTGTGTATTTTTGAGGCATGGATGGATGGGTGTGTGTGTGTGTGTGTATTTGTTTGTATTAGAGGCATGGCTGTGTGTGTGTGTGTATAGTTGTGAGCATTGGAGACATGGATGGGTGTGTGTATTGGAGGCATGGATGTGTGTGTGTAGTTGTGAGTATTGGAGGCATAAGTGAGTGTGTGGCTAAACGCACACTAAATAGTGTGCAATGAAATGTTTAAGGGAGCAGAGCTGTGTTTGAAAAGGCGTTGGTGGTGTAGTGGTATGGGGTGGTGGGTGGTACTTACATATGGTGTTGGAGAGTGAAGTTTGGTGGCAGCAGGTTGTGGAGAGTGTAAATAGATGTGGGGATGTGTTAGGTGCAGCAGTGCGAGGTGCATGTGTATTGCAGATGTGAGTGTAAAATGTGAGGTTTAGTGAGTGGTGTAGGGTGCTGGAGTTAATAGAGATATAGGGTACGTAGTGTGAAGGCTGTGTCATGTAGGTGGGAGTATTAGAGGCATAGATGTGTGTGTGTGTGTGTGTGTATGTAGTTGGTAGTTTTGTAGGCATGTATGGTTATGGGTGTGTGTGTAGTTGGGAGTATTGGAGCCATGAATGGGTGTGTGTAGTTGGGAGTATTGGAGGCATTGATGGGTGTGTGTGTGTGTGTGTGGGTGAGTGAGTTGGTAGTATTGGAGACATGTATGGGAATGGGTGTTTGTGTGTGTGTAGTTGCGAGTATTGGAGGCATGAATGGGTGTGTGTGTAGTTGGGAGTATTGGAGGCATTGATGGGGGTGTGTGGGTGTGTAGTTGTGAGTGTGTTGGAGAGTGAAGATTGGTGGCAGCACGGCGTACAGAGTGTAAATAGATGTGGGGATGTGTAGTGGTATGGGCTGCTGGGTGGTACTTACATATGGTGTTGGAGAGTGAAGATTGGTGGCAGCACGGGGTGGAGAGTGTAAATAGATGTGGGGATGTGTTAGTTGAAGTAGTGCGAGGTGCATGTGTATTGATATGTGTGTGTTTGTGTGTGTAGTTGTGAGTATTGTAGGCATGGATATGTGTGTGTGTAGAAACCCACACAATATAGTGTGAGCTTAAATGTTGAAGGGGGGAGAGATGTGTTAGAAGAGGCGTTGTTGGTTTAGTGGTATGGGGTGGTGTGTATTACTGACATATGGTGGTGGAGAGTGAAGTTTGGTGGCAGCAGGTTCAGGAGAGTGTAAATAGATGTGGGGATGTGTGAGGTGCATGTATATTGCAGATGTGAGTGTAAAATGTGAGTTTGTGTGTTTTATGAGTGGTGTAGGGTGCGAATAGAGATACAGTTGTGAGTATTGGAGGCATGGATGGGTGTGTGTGTGTGTGTGTGTGTGTGTGTATTTTTGAGGCTTGGAGGGATGGATGGGTGTGTGTTTGTGTGTGTGTATTTGTTAGTATTGGAGGCATGGCTGGGTGTGTGTGTGTGTGTGTAGTTGTGAGAATTGGAGGCATGGATGGGTGTGTGTATTGGAGGCATGGATGTGTGTGTGTGTAGTTGTGAGTATTGGAGGCATATATATATATATATATATATATATATATATATATATATGTGTGTGTGTGTGGCTAAACACACACAATATAGTGTGCAATGAAATGTTTAAGGGAGGAGAGGTGTGTTAGAAGAGGCGTTGGTGTAGTGGTATGGGGTGGGTGGTACTTACATATGGTGTTGGATAGTGTAGTTTGGTGGCAGCAGGTTGTGGAGAGTGTACATAGATGTGGGGATGTGTTAGGTGAAGTAGTGTGAGGTGCATGTGTATTGCAGATGTGAGTGTAAAATGTGAGGTAGTGTGTTTTGTGAGTGGTGTAGGTTGCTGGAGTTAATAGAGATATAGGATAAGTAGTGTGAAGCCCGTGTCATGTAGTTGGGAGTATTGGAGGCATCAAAGGGTGTGTGTGTGTGTGTGTGTGTGGGGGGGGGGGGGGGGGGGAGTGAGTTGGTAGTATTGGAGACATGTATGGGAATGTGTGTGTGTGTGTGTGTGTGTGTAGTTGTGAGTATTGGAGGTATGAATGGGTGTGTGTGTAGTTGTGAGTATTGGAGGCATGGATGGGTGTGTGAGTAGTTGTGAGTATTGGAGGCATGAATGGGTGTGTGTGTAGTTGTGAGTATTGGAGGTACGGATGTGTGTGTGTGTGTAGTTGTGAGTATTGAAGGCACGGATGGGTGTGTGTGTAGTTGTGAGTATAGGAGGCATGGAGGGGTGTGTGAGTAGTTGTGAGTATTGGAGGTACGGATGTGTGTATGTGTGTAGTTGTGAGTATTGGAGGCATGAATGGGTGTGTGTGTAGTTGTGAGTATTGGAGGCATGGATGGGTGTGTGTGCGTGTATTTTTGAGTATTGGAGGTACGGGTGTGTGTGTGTGTAGTTTTGAGTATTGTTGGCACGGATGGGTGTGTGTATAGTTGTGAATATAGGAGGCATGGAGGGGTGTGTGAGTAGTTGTGAGTATTGGAGGCATAAGTGTGTGTGTGTGGCTAAACGCACACAATATAGTGTGCGATGAAATGTTTAAGGGAGGTTGTGTTAGAAAAGGCGTTGGTGGTGTAGTGGTATGGGGTGCTGGGTGCCATAAGCCTACCCAAGTAGTACATGGTTAGTGAGAGTGCAGCGTGATCAGGTTATGGAGAGTGGGGCTGGCCGGCACCCCATAGATAGAGAGGCGTTGGTAGTGTAGTGGTATGGGGTAGTGGGTGCCATACGTCTGCTAAAGTAGTAAATGCAGCACGGTAATGTTTAAGGGGTAGCTGCTGTTTTACTACTTTAGCACACATATTTTGGCACCCACTACCCCATGGTGGTGTAGTGGTATGGGGTGGATGGCATAGTACTTACAGTCTTGTGCAGTGGTGGTCAGCAGCAGTCCGTGGGTCCGGGAGAGTGCTGCTCTGCGTCATCTATGGGCGGCTTGCGGTGTAATTAAGGTGGCAGTGGCGGGCGCACGGCAATGTAGTGTGCGGCTCTGTAGATCCTGGTGGGTGTTGGGAGACGGGTCTTCCTCTGGAGCATGGCAGTGTACGGGCAGCGGCTGGCGCATGGCAATGTCTTGATTTGCCGGGTATGTGGAGACGGCAGTGGATGGGCAGGGGCGGGTCTTGTGGCGTGCACACGGCAATGAGCTGTGTGTCTGTGACAGATGCGGGTGGGTGTGGGGGGACGGCTCCTCCGATGGAGCGAAGGCACTGGTTGGCTGGCTGGGTAAAGAAGGTGCCAGCGGCGTGCGCACGGCAATGCTGTGCGTCTGTGAGTGATGCTGGCGGGTGTGGGGGACGGGATCTCCGACAGTGAGGGCAGGGGGGGGGGGGCGGGGCAGCTAGTATCAGGGCGTGTAGTGCTGGAAGGGGTGGTGAGGACGGGCCGAGGGAGATGCAGGCTTAGTGGTGAAGGGGGTGCGGGTGTGGGCGTGCTGTGCTTCGGTGGGGCGGGGGTTATGGCGGTGTTTGTGCTGAGAGGGGGAGTGGTGCTTGCTGAGGGGGTGGAAGTGTTGTTTGGGGGGCGGTTATGTGCTGGAGCTGGGTGAGGGCTGTGTATAAGGCCCCCGTTGCTGTGCTGTGCTGTTACAGTGTCCTCCTTATGCGCTGCTGCTGGTGCTGCTCCCTCCTCTCCCTGGCAGCAGTGAGAGCGCAGGTTAGGGTGGCCAGCACATGGGAGCCTTCGTGCTGCTGCTGTTGGCGGGGACCGGCGCTGTGCGGAGAGCAGGTCTCTCTCCCCTGCGCCCCCGTGCTGCTGCTGCTGCTGCTGGCGGGGACCGGCGCTGTGCGGAGAGCAGGTCTCTCTCCCCTGCGCCCCCATGCTGCTGCTGCTGCTGGCTGGGACCGGCGCTGTGCGGAGAGCAGGTCTCTCCCACCTGCGCCCCCGTGCTGCTGCTGGCGGGGACCGGCGCTGTGCGGAGAGCAGGTCTCTCCCACCTGCGTCCCCGTGCTGCTGCCCACCTGCACCCTGCTGACATCTTTCACCCTCCAGCTGCCTCTCTCCCCCCTTGCTCCGGGCGCAGGAGTCCGCACTCCGCCCAGATCCCGCCCCCTTTCCCCCGCTCGTTAGCAACTACATCTGTTATGAGAGTGAGGGGGGGGGGCGCGGTGTCTAGCGGGGGGGGGGGTGGCAGTGTATGGTCGGGGGGAGCACGGTGTGTAGCCTTGGGGCTGCCCGTGTATGGGCGGCCATAGGGGGGGGTGTTGGGCTTGGAGGGGGTGGGTAGTGTGGGAGGTTGTGTGCCGGCCGGATGATGTGTGTGTGTGGGGGGGGCGCGGTGTGTAGCCGTGGGGCGGGGTTGGTGGCCGAGAAGGGGGCGGATTGTGTGTGAGCTGGTGTGGAGAACTGAGGCCAAGGGGGGTGGTGTGTAGGACGGAAGTGGCCAGGTTTTGCAGTGTGGCTGACGGTGGACGGGCCTGTCAATCACCCGTGTAACCCCGCCCAACGTTTGCTACACTGCTTTGACTGACGGATCTGGCTAAATATATAAGAGATATATATATATATACATACACCTCTGATTAAAACCGTTTATTTCGGTTGAAACAGCTGTCAGGTGTACAGCTGTCGTTGTGTGCAATCATGTTTGTACATTAAATCAACTTTTCTTTACCATCCACCCGTGTGCCGGTTCCTATCCTTCTACAGCCAAGGGGGGTAAGTGCTTTTTATATATATATATATATATTGTGTCTGTTGAGTCACCTCTTGCATTTCCTTCTGCTAATCACAATGACCTTTCCTGGGTCAATGTTTATCTTAATTGCTCATATGCCAGTCATTAGCCATCAAAGCTGACCGCGGCTACGGCGTTTTGTGTTAAACGAATCGAATGGGCCACAAGTAAGAGACTGCAAATCTTGATATTCAGTAACGGGAGAATGCCCGGCATTTTAATGGCAGGCCGATGGATCATTTAATAAAGTAAGTCTATTGATCACGCTGTCCGCATTTTCTCTGTACTAATAGCTTTCTACGCTGCCTAAACATTTTCTTTTTTACTTTTACCATTACGTGCGATATAGCAATCATTTCCCTGTAATAAAACCATGTCCATAAGTGACCTTGATTGGGCGCCAGGTTTTCTTATCTGGAAAATACAGCCCTAATGAGTTGCTAAAATTGAAAGATGATTTATTGCATTTGTCTCTTTTTTTTCCCAACGGTTCAACAAAAAGAAAGACAATTCAGCGTTTCCCTGACTTTGTGTAGAAAAGTCAGCTTCCGTGTCTCCTATTTAGTTCTACGAGACAATATACTTATAGAATAGGCCCTTTCGCAACGGACAATGTGAGATTCATTATGCGGAATTCAGGGAATATTATGTAATGTTTGGGTGTATTGTCCGTCAGCTTCAATGCAATATTTTATACAGTAATTAATTATCCTGGATGTCAGTTAGACAATAGATGGTTTCTTTGTATGCTATTGTGTGTGACTGCCAGGACAGAATTCATCATCAACCTATTAATATTATTATAATACATATATACCAGGAGCTCTTATGTCCTCTATAATGACTGCTACATTGTGATTCTCTATGGTTCTGTATAATATGTACTCAACACTATCAATTATTAATACATTGGGGCTGATTCAGGCCAGATCGCAGGGCTGCAACTTTTTGCAGTCCTGCAATCAGTTAGCCCCCTCCCTGCCTGAGTGGGAACCTGCCCCTGTGCCCAGCTGCGAATGCGAATGGCATTGCATGCCCTCTGAAGAGGGGGGATTCCTTTTGCAATCTCTCACCATCTAGGAATCCACCCCCCCCCCTTGTGCAGCACGGCGTAAGCCAAGACTTATTTGGCGCCGCGATGGCTGTGGAGAGATTGGGCTGCTGATGATGTCAGTAGCCCTCCCTCCTAACGTACTGTGTCCATGTATCATTCCAAAATAATCACCAGGGCTTCAAATTCGCAGCCCTGCGATCATGACGGAAAACCAAAAATCGGGTCCCCCTCCTGGCCCCCCAAAAGCGTTAATTTCCCATGGTTAGCGGGTATTCAGGGAGAGGAGGTGGGGCTATAGATGCAAAAATGTTTAGCCCCCCCCCTCTTGAAGACCTGCAAGCAGGATTTGCAGTACTGGCGGCGGGGCTTGATGATGTGTACATCAGGCCCCACCCCCCGAAGTGCTGCTGACAGTCCGGGCTTCTCGCAGAGAGGAGACTTTAAAAGTAGGCACTCCAGATGGAAAAAGGAAGCGCCGTTTCTGATAGGATAGTCTGGAAGTCTGATATATAACAATATAGACCTCTTTTCATTTTTAATATCCACTCAACAATATTGTAAGTGATGGAGAAAAAGATATTGTGAACTAAAATTGTCAAGTACCAAAAAAAAGGAGTGTCATAAGAATAGGGGTAAGACAGCCAAGATCATCACCAGCAGTGTAACAACGAGCGTTACATTTCTTCTTCAAAGAAATATCAGCATTATTTATGCAATCATCCTTTATTATTAGTCAGAAAGCACAGAGTTACAGATAATAACACTTACAGCGATGATAACTTCCCAATGTCCCTGCCCTAGAACAGCATGGCTAGAGAGGATGACGTACCCCAGGGGATCAGTGCAGCTGATATCTATTTGGCTGTCTCCATCCTGAGAACCCGTCTCACAACTTTTGCAGGCTCTCTGGATGACAGAATGAATAATTCGCATCTTGGGAACAATGTGGATGTCACATTGGACAGGCGGATGGATGCAGTACACATTAATCTGTACGGCGTCCTCTCTAACAGTTGGTGGACAGATGAAAGCAGTGAAAGTTGGCAGAGGATGGGGGTGAGAAGCAAAAGGGAGCTGTCCAGGGAATTCATTCTAACAAGGATCAATATTCAGCGAGGCCCAGCTAGATGTCCCTTGACCCTGGAAAAGAGTTTCTTTTAAATTATGTATCTGTATTGTATATCATCTTGCCGAGTCAGTAATGACAGCTCGTACAATACTGTAAATGGTAAGATGGAATACTCTACTTGTACAATGGTAATACTATAAAAATGATCCATTGACAAACACGTGACTCAACGCTGGTAATAATTTCAGACTACCCAAAATACTATTATCCTTTAATTATAAGGGGCTACAAGGGTCCTGCAGTGCCTTAAGGCCGTATTTTACATTTGTATACTTTTTCAGGGGTCTTTGCTGGTGCAAATCCATTTTGTGCACATGCAGAATGAGTCTTGCGATGTCGCCTGCATCCCCCTTACAGCTTGATTAATATTAGAGCTTGCATTCTAAATGGGCGGGCCAGGGATGGCTTGGGCCTTGTAGCAACCTCGGCACCTCCTTGTGTTTTTTAGCCAGCATGCATGCACAACAAGAGGGGTGAGCGATAAGTCGGGGGGGGGGGGGGGGGGGGGGGGCTGGCCTCATAGCATGTCCCCATCTATCTGTATGCCGGCTACTGATTGTTAGGACTCTGGGGAGTCCCCATGTGCAAATATGGAAGGAGACTGACCACGCACTACTCCTGACTATTTTGTCTCTCCCAGTGGTCGATTGATGAATGCAGGGCTAGACTTCACCTATAGCGGCCATGACCAAAGGAGTGATTTAGGCCCACTCGAACCCCGATGCCCCCAGGTCTTATGTAAGACAATGCGTGAAAGAGAGACGGACAAAAGGCTAACTGACTAAAACCCGTGGAAACAAACAAACAGTGGTAAAATGTGGTCAGAAACACCTGTGAGTTGAGTGGAAGTATATGGGAGCAATCCTCCGCTGAACTATCAGGAATGGAACCATGCAAGAAGATGTTATGCAAATAAGTAATTCCACGCACCCACACTTGTAACTACAGAGACACAGCAAGATGCAAGCAAAGTATGTCCTGGCTAATGGCATAAATGCAACAATGCATGAAGATGTTAATAATAAACAATATATAACCTGTGTGAAGCTGGATGGCGAAACCCCTAACAAGAGAGGACATATACTCCACACAGCTAAACTCTAACAGGGATATCTGAAATATTGAAGGTGGAAATAGAGCACTTATCTCTGTCAGACAAGGTCTGTGTTCATACAGGATCTCTCAGACTGCAGCAGAGGTACACAGGCACAGGCAGTACTTGGCAGGACTTCACAGGACACCCGGCAGGAGTGCTTGCTGGAATACTCAGGTCTATGACAGGACTCAGACAAGGCTTGCATAAACCTCTGACAAGACTTAGGGCCAGATGTATCAAGCTTCAGAAAGTGATAAAGTGGAGAGTGATAAACCAACAGCCAATCATCTCCCACCTGTCATTTTTCAAACCCTGCCTGTAACATGGCAGGTAGGAGCTGATTGGCTGGCTGTTTATCACTCTCAGTTTTATCACTTTTGAAGCTTGATACATCTGGCCCTTAAACAGAACTTCACTAACAACTATAACCGGCAGGGCCTGCATGCTGGACGCACAGCTAAATAACCTAGCATGCAGCCACACGAAAAGACCAGGGTATGCACGAACACCAGGCAAGGTGGATTAGCAAAACCCAGAGTACTGATCCAGGGAAAACATATAAACTACAAACAGAATATGAATAAACTGCAGAGTTACACTGACCCGCTGGACGTGGATAGAAACACTGATGGGTGAGTGGTTGGGGAACAGCAAGCCATGAGGCTGCTTGGATTTCCCAGCCCTGTTTTACAGAACCGGTCCAACAGGCCCTCAGCCTTTCTGGCATTTCACATAAATGCTAGATGGCCAGTCAGGCCCTGTGTGGCTTCCCCAGACTGGTACCATCTATGTTTCATTGATCTTTCCAGGTCAGACATGGGTTGCATGGGCATTTGGCCGGGGTACTTTTGCTTTGCTGGAATTACCTCTGCATACTTTATTGCATACTTTCCCTTCCTAAAGATGTATCTTGTGTACATAATTCTCCTCATTTTCAGTTTTGGGTTTGGGTGGTTTGCCGGTATTGAGATCTATGGGGTCGATCCTATTACACCCGAAGGGTACGGATGCGCCCGGTATTTGCAAATTGTCATGACACCGGGTGCACTTTACGGCGGGCCGAATTTGCTGAAAACTTCTCGCACCTCCATAGAGGTGCAAGCAATTTTCAGCTAATTCGGCCCTGTGAAGGGTGCAAGTTATAGTTAATTCAGGTGCCATTTTTCATCGTTAAAACGGCACCCGAATGGGAACTTGCACCCTTCGGGGTTAATAGGATCGGCCCCTAAGTGGGAGACAGGCATGGGTCCCCTTACAGATGAGGATTGGCATGAGCAATGGCGAATCCAGGGGGGAGGAGCACTGAGGCCTATACTACCATGTGGATCAGTTTTAGGTGGAAAAAGGTCTTAAATTTTAAAGAGACTCAGATGTTTTGTCTGAGAGTAATTCTAGTCCTTTCACTATAGCGACACTGCCAACACCAGCTGGCTCTCTCCCCAGCCCAGCCCACAATTCCACTTTCCAATTGTGCAACAAGGCCAGTCTCCTCCGCCTGTATGAGATGTAATCTGTTAATGGCTGAGCCCCCACCAACATTCAGTAAACATCTTATAGTGGTGTGACCATGTCTCCACAATTAGGACACTCCCCCTACAGTACCTGGGACCTGGCACTGCTCTCTAAGGCCCTGGAGGTAGAGCAACAGGTTCCACAAACTCATCTAATTAGGGAATCCCCAGACTGATGGAAGAAGCAGAGCCCTGGGAGCTGTCAAATTTTTCTGATCCCATCATGACGTGTTTTCAGTATAGCGCTGGTTATTTAAATTGTCTGAGACAATTTATATACAGTACCAATATTAAAAACTGCCTGATGGAAATACTGATATTTTAACATAACTATAAGAGCTGTATGTTAAAATACTTTGTAAATTCAGCAATTTTAGTTTGGAGAAATGTTAAGACGCTTGTCACAAATCGATCCATGTGGATTCATTAGCCTGCAGGAAGGTGACCCCGATGTTTAAGGGCATAGTTCCCTTCGTATTAACATTCTAGCCAAGGGACAGAGATTATGTTTTTTTTTCTACAATTTCACTTACTGTACGAATACCTGAAACCTATTTCAAGCAGACTGGAGCATTCATATGAAATTTAATTAGGTACATCTGCATTCAGTCTGGGTGTAAGCTTCAGAACAGTTGGGCTCTAGTAACCTGGCAAAAACTTTTCCAATTTATAAATTGTTTAACATGTTGGACCTTGTATTTTAAGTTGGGGATCCTTTTAACAACATCAATTTTTTTAATTGGACAGTCCGGTTCCTTATACAGTAGTGTTTGTTTATTAATAGTGCTTACAGCTGTACTCACTGTTACATGCGCACTTGTGATGGAGTGAAGCTTGAGCGGAGGGGTGGGGGAGTTCATACAGATCACCAACCAGTAAATATATACTGCAAGCAGGTAGTAAAGCAGGAGGCTGGATCAAGATAAAGAGCATACTACTATCTCCGTCCAGGTCACTTTATGCAGTAAAGGCATGTTTGCCCCAGCAAATGGTCAGTAAAAATCTTGGCAGCCATCTTGGGATAGGGAATGAATCCTCCCTGGAGCCCGTGCAGTAACGCACTCCGCTTTCAACAGTTTTGTCCCCAAGGATTTCATGGCATAATGTTCACAATATAAGGTTAGAATAACTACTCAGAGGATTCAGGTAATAGAGTGTAGCAGAGGTTGTTGGTAATATGGCAGCAGGAAATGAGTAACCAAAGGCGAAGGAGATATGGCAACAGGCACCGAGGAGCCAGAAGTGAAAGTGTTTAAATATAATAGAAGCAGAATATTAGTCCAATTCCGATGCATCAGGCATGTACACTGTATAATCTTACTGCCGTGTCGACCGAGCAGAGCTGAGGTTGCTGGCAGGCAGCAGCAAGCCCACAAAGCCCTATAAGAGGAGGAGATTCTTCAGCTGGGAATGCGCAACAGCCTCAATCCAAATTTGCTAGGGGCAGTCAGAAGCATTTCATCCCTAGACTCCGGTATACCCAGACCGCTTCACTGTCAGTGTGGCAGGCCTGCAGCTGGGCCTCTGTAGACTGCACACACTCTGTGGTGGCTCTGCTCAGATGTGCAAGAGCACAGTCGCCGCTGGTGTGGACTACCATCAGGACCACCACCACCATCATGGACCACCACCGTTAGCTGATCCAACCCCAAGGCTAATTCTTCTGGCTAGCTATGGGTGTCTCAGTTTCGAGCAGGCTTGAGCCCAACCTCCCTGCTAGTACCAAACCCTCTACATCTAAACCTAACCTCCCTGCCCTGCAACTTAGCCCTAACCCCCTTCTAAGTGGCTTACCTCTGCTCCCCGCAGCCCAACCATAACTTCCCCCCTGCAGCTAAACCCTAAGTCCCTCTAATTGAGCCTTAAACTAACTTCTCGAATACTCACTGATTGGGTTGCTGGCTCTTGGGAATTCTGACGTCAGCAACTTGACCCCTCAATTTTCCTGCGCAGGTGTTTTAATGGCAGTTTGCATGCCATTGTTTCGGTGTACTGAACGCTGGCATCCTGACCATTGGGATTCTCACTCCATCTTATGCTGAACGATCTGTGTCCATTTATCAATAAGGCCTGGGTGGGAAATTTAATAGGATGAGAGATTCAGAAAGTGAAAGATTTGGTAAGAAATCTCCATTTTTTTTTTAAAGCGGCAATCATTTACACTGCGAAACCAGTTTCTGAATCTCTCATCCTATTAAATTTCACCCCTGTTGTCTTTTCAAATCCAACATCCAAAACTGCGGAAGACTTGATGGCTTTTACATACAGTAGAGGTAATTAATAAGTAGAGCCTTTCCTGTTTCCAAAAAACTTGGCATTAACTACTCAACTAAAGTGTTGCCGGCAAGAGAATACTATTTTTGATATGTCTTTTTATATTTCATTTGGGAAAGATAACATTAAAAAAGAATAAAAATGCTGAAATAGTCCCGGGTATATATGATATACCGTAGCTGGGGAAATTGCCCGTCATACTTACAATAGATCTAGAAGCAGTAAATGAGTACATTTAAAAGTTTTTCCAAATGAATGTACGGTCGAGACACACTCAGCAATGGAGAATGTAAACCGCAGGTTATTTCGTAGAATGGATGGACTCAACGCACCGATACATAGAACAAATATACTATACAAACAGGTCAATAAAAATAATTAATTGCAGAACAGCACAAAGGAACTCAGTTTCCCCTCTCTGTACAATAACTTTGCAGCGTCTATATTCGCATGAATCAGGGTAACAGATTAGCGCTGATGATGGCGGGTGATTATGTGTGTTTTGGCAACTGTAATTGCTGATAGAATTATTCATAAGATCCATTTTGTATGTTTATCCGATATTCATTTTATGCACTAATAAAAGAATTTCAAATCAACAGCCTATAATACATTAACTTTGCATCGTCTCATTAAAATTTTAATATGCCGTTAAAAAACACATAATATACTCAAAGAATATGCAAACGAACAACAACGGGCTAAATAAAACATTTTCTTTCTCCTGTTCAAAGTTGCTGTTAAAAAAAATATATATATGAAAGATTAACTTTTTTTTTGGTGTTATCTCCTTGTAAAAATAATAAAGAAATAAAAGGAACACAAAAATGAGACTCATTAAACAGGAATTTTAAAGAGGATTACAGCTCTGAATGTAAATCATTGCACCATCCCCAATCAGTCCTTCTGCTAGAGCAGGGATGGGGATCCTTCGACCAGGGTTGCCTACTTCCTGGCGTTCAGTGAGACACGGGGGGCGGGGGCTCTGACGGGGCGGGATGTGGGCGGGGTGGTCAGCAGATGATCAGTGTGGGGACGTGGTCCTCATGGCCACGTCCTCGTGGCTATGCCCCCCGCCGTCAAATGCTGGTATTTTAGGTGTTGCACAGCATGAGGTGGGCTACCAAGACACGAATTGCATCGCTTGTTCCCATAGACTCCACCTGATCAGGGGCGCGGGAGGCTACCCGTATTCCTGGAGGCTTGCCTACTTTTCCATGGGGGCCGGGAGGTTGACACGATTTCCAGAACCCTTCTGTCCATTCCGGGAGGGTCCCGGCCCTCCAGCTAGTGTTGGACTACACATCCCAGCATGCCCTGCAACAGATTTAGCATGGCCAAAAAGCAAAACTGTAGCACGGCATGCTGGGATGTGTAGTTCAACAGCAGCTGGAGGGCCGAAGGTTCCCCATTCCTGTGCTAGAGAATAATGATAATGGCTACTTCATGTAAGGGGCTGATACAGATGTGGCAGCAGCACAAAAAGCCAAGTGACTGCACCCTGGAAAACCATGCTGCACTGCAGGGGGCAGATGTAAAATGTGCACAGAGAGCTAGATTTGGGAGGAGCTTGTCCAAACTCAGATCCATATTTGCAGTGTAAAACTTAAGGCTCGCTAAGCAGCAAAGATTCACTGCTTAGAGAGCCCTTTAACGCTGCCCATCAGGTGAGTGAATGCCCGCCTTCCGCCGCCATGCGTATATCCCTGCCGCAAATCAAATGGATGTCTCGCATACAAATCCATTTGCACGGGAGCGGATGGGCCAAAAATTATTTTTGAACCACCCATAAATAAAAATCAGTCTAGGCTGACTTTTATTTACGAAGAACATGGCGGAGAATGGGGGGGCCCTGCGCAGGCTTCGTCTGCCTTTGTATGGGGATGCCCAGCGTTTTTCTGGGCACACCCACCATTTTTGAGGGAACACCCAGTAAACTGCCTCCATCCAGCATATACGCATGTGCAGAGCCAAAAACATCGGTTCCTGGAGCAAATACGCCGGGGACCGATCATCACGAAGTATCTAGGTCAATCCCAAAATAGCGACATACAGAAGTTCAACATAGGAAAAGTGTTGGCACAAGCAACTGGTCTTCACCGAAAAGATCGACCCATGAAAAGGTTGACTTGAGTTTTCATGTTTTTTTTTTTTTGGTGTCAATGTCAAACACCCGAGCAATTTGGTGTACCACATATACCGTCATGCCTTGGGCAGGTGCCTCTCTCTGCTTCTGCCACGCTCTGCCCACTTTACTGCTGCCAATCCTGGATGGTAAAGTTTGAAAAATTCAAAAGAAATCCCAAAAACAAATTTGGATCTTTTCACGCGATGACCGTAGCCATGCCAACATTTTGCTTGTGTTGACCTATCGTTAATGTCAATCTAGTGTATGTTGATCAATAATGGCTGACCTGTTGGCTGTCCGTCTAATAAATGGCTACATATTTCCCTTTGTAGATGGATGGATTGACTTTAATAAATCTATTGGAACTCTTAATCCTTGATGAGTCGGGCCGTTTGCGGCAGGGAGGTAGTGACCGGGTCAGTGCCGGCGCTAGGCCAATGGAACTGCCAGCATTTAATGGGTGTCCCCATGAAAAGACTGGCCATTCCCATGGGTACGCGAGCGGGTGGCTGACATCACATGACGTCAGCCGCCCCCCTGTCTTCATCCTGGCGACTTTTATTTGCAAAGGCATCAGTATTCATTTGATAATAATTTCTCCTGCAGAGGTGGCATGTGAGGGGATGTGTCTTCCCCCCCCCCCATGGTTACAAGGGTAAACGGCAGAGGGGGGAGGGTATTCATGCGGGTGTTGGTTGACATTTTTGCCACGTAGCGAGTCAATCAAAATCACCCCCTTAGCCCCACATATTCTAGATGTGTAATTTTCAAAAATAAAATATATATTTTTTAATAATGACGGACAGAGTTGTTGTTTTTTGGGTTAAATTGGAACATAATCAATACTTATTTTGTTAGCACCCTTTGCAGACACAAATTAGCATTACAGCTTTAACAACATTTAATATATTATGTATAACTTTGTCCTCTCATCTTATTTGGTATTTTAACAAGTTTAACAGTGTAATTTATTCAGACAGTAATTACAAAAAAGGCAATTTTTAAACTTTAAACTGCTTTTCATTTTTGTTACAAGTGGAGCCTCAAGTTGCTTGAGAAACCATTATCAACGCTGCAAAACAGTCATTATGTAAATAATAAAACAGTGAGGAAAGTGACTCATTGAATAAAATCATTGCCGTATTGTGAAATTCTTTTCTGTTCAGCCGATTCTTCTTCATATGCTTCTGAATATTCACGAACTTCAGAAAACTAAAATGTAGCTCTCAGCCCCCCAAAGAATTTGCTTGTACCTAGGGCATGCCCATTCTGAATGTGGCCTCACTGCAAGAGTGTGGCCTTGCCACACGCTGTAATGATAATTACACAATATGCCCCTTACACATTATGCCTCCCACCGTAATGCCTATTACACAATATGCCACACACCATGATGCCCATCACAGAATATGACACTCACCTTAATGCCAATTACATATTATGTCACACATCGTAAAGCCTGTTCTATATGGAAGGAGGTCAGCTCTCCTGCGATCAGGATGATGGTGCTCATTATACTGACGATCACATGACTTTGAAACACATATAGTATTTGGCCAGTACTAGGCTGTGGCGGTGTCATGGACACTAGGGGTAGGATGATTTACGGTTATTCTGCAGAGGGGATCAGGGTTAGGCATTAACAGGAAGGATTAGGGTAAGGCTGTGGGATAGGGGGAGAGTTAGGGTAAGGCAGCAGGTAGGGAGGGTTAGGTTTGAGGAGTAGGAGGAGAGTATACGAATATACTTACCCAGCACCTGTTGGGATTCAGTGCAGTGGGATTCTGCTGTTGGTATTCTGACTGCTGGCATCCTGCCCACCAGTCACACATAATGATCCCAACTGTAGCAGTATAGTAACTTACTTATGATGATAAATAAACACACATACACATTTGTACCATATACACATAAGCACCCCTTCTAACACACATATACAGGCACCACCCCCCCCCCCGACCCAGAACTGAAGCAGTGTTGCCCCTGAAGCCACACCAATCACAGCTTACCTGGGCTTTGTGTTAGTGGAACCCAGAGTAGAGGCAGGAAACACAGAGATACTTTGTGGGACAGAAGGAAGAATGGGAGACAAGAGAGGAGGGGCCAGCCTGTAAAGGAGTGCAGCTCATTGGTGGCTGGTCCCAGGGGACGGGCCTGCTACTGTACAGTGCAACACTAGTGGGTAGAGGGGCTGTTAAGAATTCAGAGACCCACCTATAGCCTGGCAGCAGATCTAACAGCTGCAATGTCTGCCAAGTGTAGCATGGCCCCCAAACAGCAGCATGCACAAGTCTGCCCCTGCTGACAATGAGGAGGAAACTTGAAGCCTGTCCGATTGCATAATTAATAAGTGTCTCACCACTGACCAGCCCCAGGATAGCGCGCAACAGGTCAGATGTCATAGGTCAGATGCCGGCAGCCCAGCGCAGCAACATGGTGCCACGTCAATATGGCAGGTAATACCCCTTTCACAATGCAGCTCTTAAACGGTAAATTGCCGTTTTTTTCCCTTTTAAAATGGATAGAGCTGCAGTGTGAAAGCTCCAGGGTGCTTTAGCCATTTAAGAAATACTGGTATTTGTTAAACAGTTAAAAAGCAGGGTCCTACCCGTTTCAGAGCCGTTTATTTATGCAGTGTGAATGGCTCTATTTATATGGCTTGAAACGGGGTTAAATAGGTTGAATGTGTGAATGGCATTAAATGCTATTTAAAACGATGTGAAAGGTGTTTAGTGGCTCAGACCCGTTTTAAATACCATTTTGTATTACCGGGTCTTAAACGTTTAGGCAATGTGAAATCAGCATCAGTGTCGGCTGTCAAGTGTCTGAAACCTACAGGCTGCTGCTCTGCCTGTGATGCAGGTCGGGTCTCTGCAGCTTAAGCAGGTGGCAGCTCCCGCAACTGCCGGTCAGAGCAGCAGCATCGTGACCGGCGCTCCCCGCAAACCCTGCTGGTGCATGCTCCCCCATGCTTCCACAGGGTCTGCGGCCCATTGTTACGCCACCAGTCAGTAAGATGCGAATGATAGTATATTTCTGCGTTGTCCTGGTGCCTATTAAAAGTACAACCGAGTTTGGCCAGTGGTCTATTAATTGATACTTGTAAGTTCCACAGTGATTTTCATTCATAAATATGCCAACATATATAGAGCTATTTTTAAAGATCTGTCATAGGGCCTATTTGTCTCCAAATAGGAGAAAAAAGATCGGCTTGTCCAATGACAGTAAATGCCTGAAGTGTGGGCTGGGTGGAGCAAATCTGGTCCACTGCCTCTGGAGCTGTCCAGAGGTTCTCTACTTCTGGAAGAATGTAGAACGGTTTATTACAACATACATACAGAGTGATTTTCAAATAACGGCACAATGGGCCATTTTAAGCATAAAACCCTGTGATAGATCAATTGGGAACAGAAGGGTCAATGACAAAGTCATGATGGCTATATCTTCTGCAGCAAAGAAAACCATTCTGCAGATGTGAATCCAGCCCCAGCCTCCATCTATGAAACTGTTTTTGGAAAAAATATATAATATATTCTTAATGGATTGGGTTGAAGCTTCCGTTCAAAAAAAAAATCAGGATATATTCCTTGAGAACTGGGGAAATTTTATACTAACCCTCTCAACGGAAGTACAGAAAAAAATTAGGATCTGCTTTTCCGCTATTGAATGGAAGTAAAGCAGAGTTTTTTTTTCTTTCTAATATATAGGAAAAAGATCCCGCCATGTCCAGTCCTCAGGTATATTACAATGTTCATTCTGAATATGTAATTTGCTAGCAAGGTCCTCTCTACAGACTCAGAGGGACCGGCTCCGGTATTCAACGAGTCAGGGGCTCTCTGCCCCTGACTGGCGAATATGAGCTCCTGCGGTGAATGCCGCAGGGAGCCTGAGGACGGTGGCAGGCAGAGAGATGGAAGTCTCTCTGCCTGCCCCAGAACATTTGTGGGGAGGAGGTGGGCTCCCTGGGTGCCAGGCAGCACAGGCTGCCCCCCGGGGTTGCCAGCAGGGGACCGTATATTCACTACACCCAATCGTAACGATCGGGTGCAGTGAATATATGAATATCTAATGAGCGGCTCGGCTCCGGCGCCCCCTCCTTACAGCACATGAATAAAAATAGCATGCCCCTCCTCAGAATAAAATTCCTGATTTTTTGACACCAAATGTAAAAAACAAAACACTTTATTTTAAAAGTTCACATTCCACTTCTCCATAAAAAGATAGCGATTGCTACTCAGTGAATCATGGCGAAAAAAACCTTCAAATGTATTCACCATGTGGTCATTGAATAGGGTGATTCACCGTTTTTGTAAAAAATTCGCCAAACAGCACAAATTCGCCATAAAAACATGGCGAATCAGGCTCATTGAATACCGCCCTATGAGCGTGTATTGGTAACTATGATTATGATCATATACTACGAATGTGCTCTGATGGTACTTTTTCTTCTTTTTTTAACGAGAAAGCTAAATGTAAATGTGTAATGTTTGTGTAAATGTATTGTCTTTTATAATGACGTGTTAATGCATAATAAAAAAAGAAAAAACATTGGTTATCTCTTATTTGTATTTCAAAATAAAGTGTGTGGTAGAATACCTTATAATGTATCAATTGATGGCTGTAAAATGGAATGAAGGTGTGTGTGGGCCCAATAATGGGGCATGGCCTTGGTTGCCCAGGATTGCACCAGGAACACAGGTAACGGATGGAGGGTTTGGTAGAGTGGATTTGCAGATGATGAACATCTGGTGAGGAAGATCAGCCTTTCAGCTGCATCCAGAATGGGTTGTAGTGGTGAGAATCTGTATTGTCAAAGACCAGTAAGGAGACTATTGCAATAATTAATGCGGAGATGATGTTAGCATGGATTAGATGGATTAGATATTTAGCATTGTCTTTTGTAAGGTATGCTCATAATTTGGATATGTTTTTTGGATGCATGTAAGAGAGACAGATTAAATGTTTTTAACAAACAAAAGTCTACAATATCACCTAGGCAGTAAGCTTGTGGGATAGGATTGATGGTACTTGTTTCCTAGCACGGCACCCATCGCATCGCAGACCATAAGGCATTTTAAAGGTATCTGATGCAATGCAATGTTACGCGATGGCAGCCGATGTTATACAATTTTAAATTGTATACCATCGCATTGTATGCCATTGTATGCCATATACAATGGTATACGATTTAAAATTGTATAAGCACCCTAATGGATGTTTTCAATGTTAAATGTGCCCCCTATAAGATAATTAATTGTATAAGCACCGTAATGGGTGCTTAGTATGTTGAAAGCACCCCCAATGCCACCCCCACTATCAACGCCAACCCGAAGCGCGGCGAGCGGCGGCGGTACGCGTCCTCCGACCTTTTCATACCCCCACTATCCACGTCGGCGTGGAGTTGATTCTACATAGTGTGGCGAGCGCAGCAAGCCCCGCGAGGGGACGCGGAATACATGTAAAGTAATACACGTGCGCTTCAGGTTGTCGTTGATAGTGGGAGTGGCGTGGGGGTGCCTTTAACATTGTAAGCACCCATTAGGGTGCTTATACAATTAAAAATCGTATAGGGGCTTATACAATTTAAAATCGCATCGCATGCGGGCATACGGCACGCAATGCGATTCAAAGTCATACAATTAATATCGTGGGCGTCGTGCTAGGAAACAAGTACCGGATTGATTATCATATTCTCAACAGTGATAGAGATATCAGGTTGGTTACTATTATTGGTAGGTACAAATTTAATTAATTTAGCTTTTTTAATTTTTTAAAGGTGGCCAGATGACATTCAGGATGAAATGTCAGAAAGGCATTCATTAACCTGCCCTCTGCAGAAGACTATGCAATGGCAGCCATTTATAGATATGCGTTGGACTGGGTAAAAGGTACAAACAATTATGTCAATTTAGAACTGGAACAATCTTTCATACCACAAACAGATTTAACGTTTGTATTACACACATCGTGCACCTCTGTAATTTCAGAGATAAAAAAAAAAATCCATTACTATATACAGTACTCCATGCTTGGCATGGCAAACTCTGAGGAAACACAGAGGATTACATATACAAACCTCCTGGTTTAGGCCACTAATAAACAATCCCTATTTTTTGTCTGGAAAAAATAACCCTATTATCCGTAATTGGCACCGTCAGGGCTGAAGTTTCTGTATAAGTTTCTGAATAAAAATAGTTTAAATATACATATTTAGACCAATTAAAAGAAAAAAATCCAAATATAAGATTTCCAAATATAAGATACGGAACTATATACAAACGATACTACACTACCTCAATTAAGTCTAACAGATAGTAAATTCCCTGTCACAACGGATTGTTGTGGATCCACTGGGGGCGTGGATTCTGACACGGATGCCAATGGTGGAGAAAGAACTGCTGGTCGAATATACTGGCGTCTCATAGGAGTCTCCAAGGAGTTTGGCTATACTCCTAATCAGAGGCGCAGAGTCTAACTGAGTGGCGGTTTTCACCAGGGACCCCCGCAAGGGGATTTGGATTTAGCTGCGTCCACCCAGCAGGTCGCGGCCCCCCAATCAGGAGCCTCCAAGGAGATTAGGACGCGTGCTGGAACAGATGGATATAGCTGTACTCAGGAGACGCTTGAAATAATAATAGAACTTAGGAGACACTTGAAACGTGAACTGAACTCAGAAGGCACTCGGAGGGTTAACAGAACTCAGGAGACACTCGGAGGGTTAACAGAACTCAGGAGACACTTGGAAGATAAACTGAACTCAGGAGGCACTTGAAGGGTTAACGAAACTCAGGAGACACTTGGAAGGAAACTGAACTCAGGAGGCACTTGAAGGGTTAACGGAACACAGGAGGCACTTGAAGGGTTAACGGAACTCAGGAGACACTTGGAAGGTAAACTGAACTCAGGAGGCACTTGAAGGGTTAACGGAACTCAGGAGACACTTGGAAGGTAAACTGAACTCAGGAGGCACTTGAAAGGATAACGAGATGCTTCTGATTGCAAACAGGACTCAGAGAGACCTGGAGCTGTGTACACTCTCACTGGCTGTCAGCAGGACACTGAGCAGAAAGCAGAAGTAGCAGCAGCATTGGAGGATAGGCGGCCCAGCCTTTTATTCCTCCAGGCAGTGATGTCACAGGCCCAACCTTCAATCAGAGGTTATATCAGACTCTGCTCCCTTCTGCCTAATGCCACAAGCAAGATGGCGGCGCCTGTCCCAGGAGCCGACCACGGGAACAGCCGGACCCCCAGAGGACCTACCGCCATCCCTGCCAGTGACACCAAGTCGGGGAAGCGCTGAGTGACGGGTGTAGCACCGCCAGGAGTACAGCGCCCGTGCAGGTGAGTAATGCATGCGGCGCAATGCTCTGCAGAACCGGCGGCGGCCGGAGGACCTGACAGTACCCCCTCTTTTATGAGTGGACACCGGACACTTCTTAGGATTATTTTTCCAAAACTTTTCAATCAAACGAGGTGCATGAATATTGGAAGCATCGATCCACATTCTTTCTTCAGGACCGTATCCCTTCCAGTCCACTAGAAATTGTACCTTCCCCTGTCGTCGTCTAACATCCAATATTTGTTTTACTTCGAATTCTACATCCTGTTGTACTCGGATACCGGACCTTCCAGGTGGAGTTTTTCGAAACTGATTGAGAATTAAAGGTTTTAAGAGTGAAACATGAAATTAATTGGAGATTCGTAAGGAAGATGGTAGCTTCAGCCGAACGGCTACAAGATTGATTATTTTTTGGATTACATAGGGTCCAATGTAGCGAGGAGCCAATTTCATGGATGGAACCTTGAGACGAATATGCCGAGTTGATAGCCAGACACGATCACCAACTTTATAAGGTGGAGCAGCACTTATTCTCCGATCAGCACTGAGTTTGTACCTACTGGAGGCCTGTTGTAAGGCTTTTTGTACATTTTTCCAAATGTTTGCAAAATTTTTTACAGAAGATTGAACTGCAGGTAATTCATTACCAGGGAGTTTGGAAAAGTCTGGGACACGAGGGTTGATCCCATAAACAGTGAAGAAAGGAGTGGTTCGGCTGGAAGAGTGATAGGTGTTATTGTGAGCGAACTCTGCCCAGGGTAGGAGTTCAAGCCAATTGTCCTGTGAGGATGATAGGTAGAGTCGGATGAACTTCTCCAAATCCTGATTAACTCTTTCAGTCTGACCGTTGGTCTGAGGGTGGTAGGCTGTAGAGAATTTTAATTTAATTTGGAAGACGGAACAAAGAGACCTCCAGAATCGGGCTACAAACTGGACACCCCGGTCAGATATGATTTCAAGTGGTAAGCCATGTAAACGAAAGATCTGGGTTATGAAAAGGTGTGCCAAAGTTGGTGCACTGGGAAGTCCCTTCAAAGGGATGAAGTGGGCCATTTTGGAAAAACGGTCGATGACCACCCATATAGTATTGTAGCCATTAGAGGGAGGTAGATCCGTAATGAAATCCATGGCTATATGGGTCCATGGTTTCGCAGGAACTGGAAGGGGTAGAAGTTTCCCTACAGAGGGTTGGCGTGAGGTTTTATGTCGGGCACACACTGGACATGAAGATACGAAGTCCTGCACATCGGTTCTTATCATTGACCACCAATATTTCCTTTGGAGGAATTCTAAGGTTTTTCTTGCACCAGGATGCCCGGAAAACTTGGAGTAGTGGGCCCAATGGAGTAATTTCTTTCGGAGGGAAGGCCCTACATAAGTCTTGCCTCTTGGAATATTGACTATTCTGGTAGCCGCGAAGACAGAGGAATCCAGAATAGGATATGGCTGTCTCTCCTCAGCATCAGGAGAACAAGAGCGGGATAAGGCATCTGCTTTAGTGTTCTGGGAACCCGGACGAAAGGAAAGCTTAAAGTTGAAGCGGGTGAAGAACATCGCCCACCTCGCCAGTCGTGGGTTAAGGCATCGGGCGTTTCGGAGATAGATCAAGTTTTTATGGTCCGTGTAGATCTGGATGGGAAACTGAGCTCCTTCGAGGAGGTATCGCCACTCCTCAAGTGCTAACTTGATCGCCAGAAGTTCCTGTTCCCCGATTGCGTAATTTTTTTCAGCGGGTAAAAACCTTCGGGAGAAAAACCCACATGGATGTGTGGACCCATCTTCATATTTTTGAGACAGAATGGCTCCTACAGCCTCAGAGGAAGCGTCCACTTCCAAAATAAAAGGTCTTGCAAGATCTGGCTGGTGGAGAACAGGAGCAGAGATGAAGGCCTGTTTCAACTGTTGGAAAGCGAATAGTGCCTGAGCAGACCAAACAGCCGGATTGGCTGCCTTCCGAGTTAGAGCGGTGATGGGTGCAACGATGGTGGAGAAACCCCGGATAAATTTCCGATAGTAGTTGGCGAATCCTAAGAATCGCTGCACTGCTCGTAGAGTAGTGGGCTGAGTCCAGTTTAGAATCGCCTGAACCTTCTCTGGATCCATTTGTAGGCCTTGACCAGAAATTATGTATCCCAGAAAGGGTACGGAGGCTTGCTCAAAGATGCATTTTTCAAGTTTACAATATAGGTGATTATTTCGAAGTCGTTGAAGAACCTCCTTCACTTGTGACCGATGGGACTCTAAATCTTTGGAGAATATGAGGATGTCGTCCAAATATACTACAACAGACAGATACAGTAGGTCCCTAAAGATTTCATTCACAAAATTCTGAAAGACTGCGGGGGCATTGCTGAGGCCGAACGGCATGACCAAATATTCGTAATGGCCGTCCCTGGTGTTAAAGGCCGTTTTCCACTCGTCCCCCTCTCTGATAAGAATGAGATTGTAAGCCCCTCTTAAGTCTAATTTGGAAAAGACAACCGCTCCCTTAATGCGATCAAAGAGTTCCGGAATCAGGGGCAATGGGTATTTATTTTTTATTGTTATATCATTCAGACCTCGGTAGTCTATGCAGGGTCTTAGGGTTCCATCTTTCTTCTTGACGAAGAAGAACCCCGCTCCGGCCGGGGACGAAGAATGACGGATGAATCCCTTCTGTAGATTCTCGGAGATGTAGTCACTCATTGCTTGGGTTTCAGGGATGGATAGGGGATATATCCGACCACGTGGAGGCATCCCTCCTGGAACCAGATCAATGGGACAGTCCCACTTGCGATGGGGAGGCAGGATATTAGCTGCTTGTTTGTTGAAAACATCAGCAAAGGACTGATAGGGAGCAGGAATTTGACTCTTCTTATCAGAGGAAACTGACTGTAGAGGTACCACTTTCATTAAACAACCTTGAGAGCAAGATGGACCCCAGGCTACAATTTGCATAGCTGACCAGTCAATCTGTGGATTATGTTTCTGAAGCCACGGCAGACCCAAAACCAAAGGAAAAGTGGTTTGAGGGATAACAAAAAATTCTATACTCTCTCGATGGAGTGCCCCTATACCCAGTGACAGCGGTGTCGTACAAGACTCAATTAACCCGTTTGGGATGTAACTCCCATCAACTGCAGTCAGACGTAGTGGATTTTCAATTGCTTTAATGGGTAAAGAATGTAATTCAACAAAATTGGCAGAAATAAAGTTCCCAGCAGCTCCGGAGTCCAGAAGGGCTTGGATCATCAACGTCTGACCTGCGAAAGAAAGTTGCACTTCAATGACGGAATCGGGCATTGTGGAGGAGGTAGAGAGTTGGCCCAATCTTACCTCTTTCTCTTTGCCCTGGGTTACTCGACTGGTGCGAAGGGTACATTGAGACACTTGATGACCGACCTGTCCTCAGTACAAACAAAGTCTCTCTTGGAAACGACGCTGTCGCTCTTGGGGAGTGAGTCGAGCCCGATTTATCTGCATAGGCTCGTCGACTGTTGCGGGTGAGGAGACCTGAAGTAGTGGTGGAGGAGTGCTCCTGTAACGATCCCCTCGAGATCTCTCCGCCTGACGCTCTCTGAACCTTAAGTCAATTTTATTGCAAAGTGAAATAAGTTCATCTAGCTTGACGGGTAGGTCACGGGACACTAGGTCGTCTTTCAACCTATCCGAGAGTCCACTCCAGAATGCGGATACTAGTGCTTCTTCATTCCAAGTGACCTCGGAGGCTAGGGTCTGGAACTGGATCACATACTGTGCGACCGGACGATTCCCTTGCCTTAGCCGCATGATGTCCTGAGCAGCTGAAGTTGCTCGACCCGGTTCATCGAAGATTCTGCGGAACTGGGTTATAAATTCATCATACTGGGAGAGTAGTGGATCGTCCCTCTCCCAGAGAGGAGATACCCAGTCCAGAGCTGATCCCGACAAAAGGGAGACAATGTAGGCAACTCGGGACTTGTCGGTCGGGAAGCTTGATGCCAGGAGTGAAAACTGTACATCGCATTGGTTGAGGAAACCCCTGCACAATTTTGGGGTTCCATCGAATTTGCTGGGTGCAGAGAGATGTAGATGCCCTGGTGATGCTGACGGCAGGGCTACCACCCGGACCGGATCAGGAGCAGGCGGGACTGGAACCTCTCGAGAAACAGAGGCCTGCATTATTTCTTGTCGATGAGCAATATCCTGGAGACCTTGAGTTAGCTGACCTTGGGAGACCTCCAAGCCTTCCAGGCGGGCCCCAATTCTTTGCAGTAGCTCCGTATTAAAATCGACCCCGGGTGTGGAATCCATTTGGCTGCTGCTAACTGTCACAACGGATTGTTGTGGATCCACTGGGGGCGTGGATTCTGACACGGATACCAATGGTGGAGAAAGAACTGCTGGTCGAATATACTGGCGTCTCATAGGAGTCTCCAAGGAGTTTGGCTATACTCCTAATCAGTCGCGCGGAGTCTAACTGAGTGGCGGTTTTCACCAGGGACCCCCGCAAGGGGATTTGGATTTAGCTGCGTCCACCCAGCAGGTCGCGGCCCCCCAATCAGGAGCCTCCAAGGAGATTAGGACGCGTGCTGGAACAGATGGATATAGCTGTACTCAGGAGACGCTTGAAATAATAATAGAACTTAGGAGACACTTGAAACGTGAACTGAACTCAGAAGGCACTCGGAGGGTTAACAGAACTCAGGAGACACTCGGAGGGTTAACAGAACTCAGGAGACACTTGGAAGATAAACTGAACTCAGGAGGCACTTGAAGGGTTAACGAAACTCAGGAGACACTTGGAAGGTAAACTGAACTCAGGAGGCACTTGAAGGGTTAACGGAACTCAGGAGGCACTTGAAGGGTTAACGGAACTCAGGAGACACTTGGAAGGTAAACTGAACTCAGGAGGCACTTGAAGGGTTAACGGAACTCAGGAGACACTTGGAAGGTAAACTGAACTCAGGAGGCACTTGAAGGGTTAACGGAACTCAGGAGACACTTGGAAGGTAAACTGAACTCAGGAGGCACTTGAAAGGATAACGAGATGCTTCTGATTGCAAACAGGACTCAGAGAGACCTGGAGCTGTGTACACTCTCACTGGCTGTCAGCAGGACACTGAGCAGAAAGCAGAAGTAGCAGCAGCATTGGAGGATAGGCGGCCCAGCCTTTTATTCCTCCAGGCAGTGATGTCACAGGCCCAACCTTCAATCAGAGGTTATATCAGACCCTGCTCCCTTCTGCCTAATGCCACAAGCAAGATGGCGGCGCCTGTCCCAGGAGCCGACCACGGGAACAGCCGGACCCCCAGAGGACCTATGGATACCAATGGTGGAGAAAGAACTGCTGGTCGAATATACTGGCGTCTCATAGGAGTCTCCAAGGAGTTTGGCTATACTCCTAATCAGTCGCGCGGAGTCTAACTGAGTGGCGGTTTTCACCAGGGACCCCCGCAAGGGGATTTGGATTTAGCTGCGTCCACCCAGCAGGTCGCGGCCCCCCAATCAGGAGCCTCCAAGGAGATTAGGACGCGTGCTGGAACAGATGGATATAGCTGTACTCAGGAGACGCTTGAAATAATAATAGAACTTAGGAGACACTTGAAACGTGAACTGAACTCAGAAGGCACTCGGAGGGTTAACAGAACTCAGGAGACACTCGGAGGGTTAACAGAACTCAGGAGACACCTGGAAGATAAACTGAACTCAGGAGGCACTTGAAGGGTTAACGAAACTCAGGAGACACTTGGAAGGTAAACTGAACTCAGGAGGCACTTGAAGGGTTAACGGAACTCAGGAGGCACTTGAAGGGTTAACGGAACTCAGGAGACACTTGGAAGGTAAACTGAACTCAGGAGGCACTTGAAGGGTTAACGGAACTCAGGAGACACTTGGAAGGTAAACTGAACTCAGGAGGCACTTGAAGGGTTAACGGAACTCAGGAGACACTTGGAAGGTAAACTGAACTCAGGAGGCACTTGAAAGGATAATGAGATGCTTCTGATTGCAAACAGGACTCAGAGAGACCTGGAGCTGTGTACACTCTCACTGGCTGTCAGCAGGACACTGAGCAGAAAGCAGAAGTAGCAGCAGCATTGGAGGATAGGCGGCCCAGCCTTTTATTCCTCCAGGCAGTGATGTCACAGGCCCAACCTTCAATCAGAGGTTATATCAGACCCTGCTCCCTTCTGCCTAATGCCACAAGCAAGATGGCGGCGCCTGTCCCAGGAGCCGACCACGGGAACAGCCGGACCCCCAGAGGACCTACCGCCATCCCTGCCAGTGACACCAAGTCGGGGAAGCGCTGAGTGACGGGTGTAGCACCGCCAGGAGTACAGCGCCCGTGCAGGTGAGTAATGCATGCGGCGCAATGCTCTGCAGAACCGGCGGCGGCCGGAGGACCTGACATTCCCATTAGACAGATTAATACGGGATAAACAAGATTACCCATTTTCCACATCATTAATTTATGACTTAACTAGGAAAAAAAAAGACCTTACAAAAATCAACACAGGTATGGCCAAATGGGAAGATACTTTTGAGAATACAACTTTGTAGACTATTATTCGATGGAACAATACACTAAATAAACAATTAGTTTCTTCATCATATGCCGAAATGTAGAATAAATTACTCAATAGAGCGTATTATACTCCTAAACTGAGATACTTAATATGGACAACAGATAACTCAAGATTTTGCAAATGCCTTGAGGATGCAGATATCATACACTGTATGGCCCTTATTCTGATTGAGTCGGACGGCTCCGAATGTGGACGAACGGCCGATGTTTGGTGTTTGCGCATGTGCTGAGGCGTATCTACATATGTGCAAACGCCTAGCACGTCCGAACGTGGAGTGAGGTCCGTGCAGAAAATGATTGTATGGAACCATCTAAGCAAGGGGTGGAGAGGGGCGTGAAGAGCTGTTTGGACACATTACCATATGCGTACGGCCCGCGTTTCATGGGCGTTCCCATGAAAATTCTGGGCGTAAGTATGTTAATGCCACCGTGACGCACATGTGGGGGGCGGACATATGACATAGCCGGATGCCAGCTGCCCGCCCATATCCCTGCTTTCATACAGAAAAATGACCGGGTGGTCTGGAGCACTCGGTGTTCCCTGACCACTCGGTCCATCATTCGATGGTCAGCGACCATCGAAGGTTGGGGGTGTTCCCACAGATGGAGGAGGTGTTCACATGAAACATCCACTCGTGGTCCGTTCGCTCGGCATCTTAATGCATTCGGGCGGTGTGAGCAATCCATACTGTAGGCGGGGCTAAGAACACTCGGTTCCTGTCCGAAATACGCATCTGTCCGAATCAACTAGAATAAGGGCCTATATGGCAATGCTCTGTAATACAAACATTTTGGAGGGAGGTCCAGGTATATATCAATGTTGAGATGGGGATCCCATTTACTATATCTATGTCCTGGGCATTTTGGAATCACTATACCACTCAGAATAAAATTGTAACAAGAGATGCAAAGCTATTATTGGCTCGCACAGCGGCTGCAGCCAAGAAGGCCATTTTGTCCCAATGGATCCATGGTGACCCAATATCTCTAGCATTGATGTTATCTAGACTTCAATTCCTTTATCAGATGGACTGTGTAGAATGTATTTAAGACATGGAAACTAGATCTAGTAAGTTCTTCGCAATATGGTTACCATTTATAAAAACGATACAGACAACAACTAAAGATCAAATACGTAAAACTGTTGGAAAAACCACATGGTATAATAATGAACTTCTTATCAGAGGAACTACACCATTTTACAATATATCTATTATATAAAAGAACTGCAGTTTTTCAAACAAAAAGGGCGATTATAAAAATAGATATAATAAGATATATTGTATACTATACTAAATATTTATTATATGAATATATGAATTGATATATCTCTTATTGTTATTATTTTGTTTGCGCTCGATATGTAAGAAAAAGAAAAAAAAAGATAGGCATTCAGTGACATGGAATGGACCAATACAGATGGTGACAAGTCTGGGGAGGATATATAGATCTGAGCATCATCTGTGTACAGATGATACTGAAACCCAAAAGAGCTACGTGAAAATCAGCTGGAGAAACTGAACAAAAGGGGGTTATTTTGGTTCACTCTTTCTGACAAGTTCCTTCTTAGATGGACAAAACCATGTGCACTGCATGGGGGCAGATGTAACTTGTGCAGAGAGAATTAGATTTGGGTTGGGTTTTACTTCAAAGTGAGATCTATATTGCAGTGTAATAATAAAGCTGTCAGTATTTTCCCTGCACAGAAACAAAATAACACCCAAATCTAACTATCTCTGCACAAGTTACATCTGCCCCCCTGCAGTGCACATGGTTTTGTCCATCTAAGAAGGAATTTGTCAGAAAGAGTGAACCAAAATAACCCCCAAAGAGAGAACAATAAGTGTATTGGACTTGTAGATCAAGTTATTTTATTTCTTTTCCAGGACACAATGTTTTCAACCTCTTGACAACAGATCATTACATTTTTATCAACCATCCTTTATCCTAAATTACACAACATATTTCATTCCTTATTACACAGATCTTAAGAGAGCAAGTGGTCAGTTCAAGTGGTACATTACATGATGAAATCTCTGGTTTCATCTTTTCCTGCAACTGCCAGGAAAAACCGACCTTTTCCAAGAGATCTACAGTACTGGAGATTATGACGATAATGAGTCAACTCAACGCACCTGAAATAAAAAACAACATTGTGGATGTCATGACTGTGGTAAAAAAAAAAACGGAAATAAATTTCTATTTGAAAGCCAAAGCTGTGATTATATAAACTTTGGTAAAGTGCTTGAAAATCTAATTATTTCGACTCTTTAGATCCCCAATTTACACTTAATTATTACTATTCAGAACGATTATCTCGCAGAACAGGTACAGTGGCAAGAATAAAGTTAATCACCACAGTTATAGATTTTTTAAATATAATTGTTGAATTTATATGGAGTTTGTTTGTTGGTAGCTAGTTATTATTCTGCGGATTGACTTTTTTCTAAGATGAAGTTTTAAATCCTTTATTATACATGAATTGTGTTTGGAATAGTCAATTACGTAGTTATCAGCAAGGAACAAAATGTCAAGTATGTCAAAACTACCAAGATAACTATCTCATTTTAACAGTTATTCTGGTTTTTTTTCCTCCGTCTTGTTTTTTAAAATTATTTCTTTCTTGCCAATTTAATATTATTGACCTTCTGATTCCGAGTTTCAAAGCTGATACTAATACAGCCATCTGTTATTTTTCAATAGTCAATGTGACACGACAAACTCCTAAGGTACAACACACTATAAATTCTTTACCTTGCAGACGTGAACACAATTACATTGTTTGACATTTTGAAGTATTTACATTTATAGTTTGTATTCCGTCTGGAGAATGACCCGGAATAACCCAGCAATATAGAATTTCATAAAAAAAAAAAACTTAGATTGAAAACTTCTCTTATTAGTTTTGCTTGTATATTATGAAGGCGTGCAAAGAGAGAACATATCTTAGCAATATTTTATTGTTGATGATCCCTTACAGACACTGACATATCTTCCTGCTATCGAAAATAAATGTGTAAAAAAGATAAACAGGGCTATGAGGCTTGAATGCACCTGCAGAGATCAGCTCTTTTTTTTTAACCTGCTTTCTTTTGTGCCCTGTATGTACTGTATGGTTATGGAGTATAGTGGGGTGAAGTTTCTGCACCTATCTCATACTTACCAACTTTTAATGTTGCCTTTCCGGGAGAAGCCAGAAGAAGAGACCCAATCCACACAAACTCCGTGACTTCCGGGTCCGGGGGGAGGGGCTAAAATTATGCAAAATGGAGGGATTCACATCATTTAACCCCTTGAGTGGTGGGTTTTGCTGGGGCAGGACAAACCGTAGCAAAACCCACCACAGGACCTAGGAAGGCCCCCCTCACCTCCGCTCCGGTGTTTGTATGCCGAAGCTTCCCTGCCGCCGCTGCCCCAGCCGCCCAAACATCCCCCGAGCCTGCCGCCTACGTTACTGCTGTAAAATGAGTGGTGGCTGAATCAGGGGAGCTCTGGCGTACCATCGCCGGAGCAGAGGTGATGGGGGGGCTGGGGGTGTGTAACGGGGGGGCTCTAGAGGTGGTGCACCAGTGGTGCACACCTGGACACCACTGGCGCGCACCTATTCCATTTTAGTGGTATCCCCGGAAATTTTCCGGGACATCCCGCTGCAGCAGCGCAACCGAGCCCGGAAAATTTCCGGCATACCACCCAAGGAGTTAAGTCCTGGGGAGGAGGTTCTGCTGGGGCAATCTGATTCTCCTTTTAATTTAGTTAGCATCTTCTAAAAGGTAATAGATAGCATCTGATTGGTTCCTATGGACAACATCCCATCTTCAATAAAACTCCCATTTTAGTAATTTTTTTAAGTGTTTTCTGTGTTTTGTTTTTGTCAGGTGAAAAACCGCAAATCCCAAACCCTTAAACATCATCCAACATGGAACTTGTCAGTTCTTATACCAATGTGAAGTTTAATTTATAATGTTTCATTACCACCGGATGTTCCATTAAGGTCATTAACCTTCAAACTCACTTTCAGATGACTTGTAACAGAGGCATATTGCCCATCTTTTTTATTGAGCTACACATAATAACTATCAATATTAACAGCTGAATAATGATCACCCAACAATCTTCAAGCATCATTAATTAATGTAAAGCTTTCCTTAGGTGCCAATTACCCAAACTCTCTTGTTTGCTTGCCAGCGGGGATTTGCAAGATTTCATTTTGGCTCCCCTAAATTGCTGAATTTTGCCCCCCACAAAGCAGTATAGAGGACACATGGAGAATGCAGATAATATTGTATGAGAAGAAAAATACAACATCAAGGGGTCCATTTACTGTTTATTAGGGTTTAGACTAGATAAATAGAATTTATTTTTGCCGCTGTTGCGGGAATAAGAAATTAATATATCTAGGGGCAAGCAATTCGGATCCACTCATATCTCCCACTCTTGCTGTGGTTGTGCCTGGAAGGCACCATTCATATATCACATCTTAGCAGAGGCTGTGCCTGGAAGGAACCACTCATAGCTTCCACCTTCGCAGACACTGTGCCTGAAAGGTAACACTCATAGCTCCCACCCTAGCAGAGGCCATGCCTAGAAGGAACCACTCATAGCTTCCACCCTATCGGAAGCTGTTCATGGAAGGAACCACTCATAGCTCTCACCTTGGTGGACACTGTGCCTGGAAGGTAACACTCATACCTCCCACTCTAGCGGAGGCCATGCCTAGGAGTAACTATTCATACTCCCACCCTAGCAGAGACTGTTCCCGGAAGGAACCACTCATGGCTCCCACCTTGGCAGAGGCTATCTCTGGAAGGTAACACTCATAGCTACCCTGGTGGAAGCTGTACATGGAAGGCACCATTCATACCTACCACCCTAGTGGTGGATATGCCTGGAAGGAACCACTCATACTGTAGTTCCCACCCTAGAAGAGGTTGTTCCTGGAAGTAACCACTCATAGAGTCTACCTTGGCGGAGGCTGTGTCTGGAGGGCTACACTCATAGCTGTGTACAGAAGTTACCACTGATAGCTCCCACCTTGGTGGACGCTGTGCATGGAAAGTACCACTCAAAGCTCCTACCCTGGCAGAAGCTGTGCACTCATAGCTGAGGGGGAAGAGGTGAGGAACATATGAAGTTGTAGAGAAATCAGGGCTGGTCCCAGAGGAGGTGACCAGTCTACAGTAACTAGCAGCACACTGTAGGGGTTCGGAGGCACATGAGTGGATAGGGAGGCCCAGAAGGCTGGTGTAGATAAACTATGGGGTGGGAGGAGGTGGAGCAGCTGTAAATGTTATTATATCAATCCAGATACTGCCCGTATTAACTACAGATCGCAGCAACACTGCTCCCCAAAACCCAGTACATGGACTGGTGAATTTAAAATATATGGGGGATGTCCAGATGCCCCCCCCCCATTCCAGTGCATGTGTTTGCTAAATGTCTATGATTTGTGAACAACAAGCTCTATGGTAGAAGCAGATTTTCCATCTTAGCATGGCCACCAACATGAACAATTAAATGTTTCTGTATGTACCCACATTAGTGACACATCACAAGGTGCTCCCATAGTCTTTCATGTATAACATTTCATAATAAGCATCATGAACAATAGAAACACAACCAGTTTAATGCCCTTGGCGAGGATTTGGCTGGTGACCCTTAGTACCGCCATAACCTCTTCTTACACTATGACATCGTAGGTTCTCAAACTCGCTCCTCAGGACCCCAAACCATAACTTCCAACATGAACCATTCCAGATGGTACAAAATGCTCTGTTACCGGACTTCTCTCTTCAACTATGATTGCCACCACCTGTGTTGATTTAGTTACTTGATAAGAAAGATGTTTCACCACAGATGATGGCAATCATAGATTAAGAGGGAAGTTCAGGAACAGGCATTTCATCCATTCAGGGATAAGGGGATGTTGGGATTTGTGCCAAACAGTCAACCTATTCCAGGTCGCATAGCAAGTGCACAGGTGTAATCATTACTCACTGTACATGCTGTAGAAGACCCACAGGTGGAGCTACTGTAATTAATTAGTGATTCTGTGGGCAGACCTGGAAAACATGTGTTGCGTGGGTCCCTATGGACAGTTTGTCTATTCTTCCCTACAGTATGTCCAGATTACATCTTGAAAGGCAAGCAAACCACCCATCATTCAACTGGGGAACTGCATTTTTCTGCACATTTGTACACTTTTGTACATATTTTTTATTATATATTTGATATGTTCCTGTTAATAATTATATATTGTGGCCTTTACCGCCATGGTAACTTTTTGAGCGGCACCATAACATTAACCCTTTGAGTTCCAACTGATTTTGTCAAAATAGGTGTCAAAATTGGCAAGCAAACATTTTTATTCATCATAATGACCTGTAACGTTTAACGTTTATAGGAAATAGAATGTTTTTGTTTTTTACCAAATCTGTATATCATTTCTCTATTGCATCATGATTGTCAAAATTTGATTTGGGCCTCATCACCTCTTTTTTAGAAGCTTTAGTAAATGTACTCCTTAGGCCAGGGGAGGCCACACTGGTAACAACAGTTCATGTGTTCCACGTCACCTGTGGGTTTGTAGAATGTGCCAGTTAGGAATGCCATAAAACATGACAGTTAGTAATGATTGCACCTGTGCAAGGTGTTTGACATCAGGTCCAACCCTTGCACATCGGATCGGAGCCTGGAGATCTTGGGGGTTATTCTGTTTGATTCGCAAGGCTGAGAATTCGCTGCCTTACGAGTCCACCGATGTTTAAATTAAACATCCATTTGCATGCTGCATGGAACATCCACATCTTCCGATGGTCACCGACCATCGAAAGATGTGGAAGATGCACGGATATAAAAGTTACTTTCAAGTCGCTTACATATGCGTGCATGCTGTGACAGAAATGGGCAGGCAGCTGACCTCCAGTGGGCGGGCCTCTGGAGGGGTGGACAGGACCTCGGGTGGAGGGGGAGTGGCTTAGATATAGGGCTGTTAGTGGAGAAACACATTTTACTATAAAAAAGTTAAGAATAACAGTATAAGCACAACACAAACACAACATACAACCATACATCCATGACAGCACAAATAAAACAACTATGAATATAAATACAGTATAACCTGTGTGCGCACAGACACATTATATAACCTATTTAATATAAACAACTATGCATACTGTATGGAACGTGGGTTAATAAGCCAGTCTGTGTAACAAATAGATTAGTATAGAGCTGCCGAACATCACTGGGAATAATGACAGTAGTACAACCATAAATTGTAGACATCAGCGTTGTCGCACTAAACGCCGGAGTTCTATTCACTTTCTGGTTAGAACACAGAGAATAGCCTCGTCTTTGTATAACACATGGATATGTGCACAGCTTGCATTTACATGCAGTCACTGCCAGACAGCCATGTGGAATGAATAGAGTAGTACTGTAGGCTGTATTTAATGCAATGTACCAAGGCTTTTAATGTCAGGGCTAAATTGCCCTATTGCCCCCCCCCCCCCCCCACAGGCAAGAGTTTGGTTGCTGCCCCCTAGCACTGTTGCTAGTTCCTATGCAATTCTTACGCATTGCTCCTTATTCACATTAAACTGCACTGTTTTGCTCCTTATTCAAACTGCACCACACAGTAATGCCCCTTATATAAAGGCCCATGGGAGGAGCTTGGGAAGGTGGCCATTTTTCATACTGCCCACTGCTGCCCCTCACTGTTTCTGCTCCCCGCATGGGCGCTCCCGCTGCTGCTGGCTCAGTTGAATCTAGGCATTATAAATGCCCATGGTATTTGCCTAGTTTTCCTATGCCTAGGGATGGCTCTGGTGGCAGGTACTAATTTCCCGGGCCCTGGCTTCTTGAAGGGACCCAGTGGGGACCTGGGTCTGGGTAATATTCCCCTACCCCTCTCATGGCTCAATTCTTACCTATCACCTCCCCAGCCCAGAACATGCTGCAATGCACACCCTTCCTGGATCTTACCCTGGCTGGCACATGGCGCCCCCCTGTGCAGGTTGTGCTGCCACTCTGCACATAAAAAGTAGCTTCTATACATTAACAAAAAGTGGCTTCACCACACCTCCATGATTAGAATATGCCCGTTTCATTACTGGGGCCCAGTAAAACTCTCAAAGGCCCTGCATCCAGGGCAAGTGATGGTAAAAGGCTGGATATCTGGTCTAATGTTGCGGTTACAGTGGCAGTGCGCTGTTGTATATGTACTGTTCTATATTTACTAAACGATATATTGTGTTTATATTGATCACAACAAACATTTTATTCATAGTTTAATGTGTTTTTCCTACAACAGTGCTCTCTCTTTTGTTTTACTTGGTTCTTTATTAAAAAAAATGTTTTGGTTTTTGAGAGGTCAGTACCACAGGTGGACTGCAATTGTTATTCCATTTGGAGTGGACGCACTTACACACAAAAAACAGGGAATATTTCACATATTGCAGTGATTGTTCATTTGGGAGGGGAGTTTGGAATATGGGAGGTTGAGTCTTTCATATGCCAAATTCTGAAATATGGAATTTTCCGATATATGGATTTTTTAAAATAGTTACTGCGATAGTGAAAGCGTTGCTTCCCGATGGCTTAATGTACACAAACTTTGAGGTGGGAATGGTCATTAAACCCCTCCCCCCTCACAGGGAATATTGCAAGTCACAGGTCACTCATGAGGGGCGGGGCCCATGTGACACAATTGTCATGGAAATGTATTATTCTGTCCCGCCCCTTTGCTCCACTTACTAAATTAATTTCTTGTTGTCCACTGTGCAGACTTTAGATTCAACTGTTACAGTCTTCATTGGCACAGTGATGTCACAAGGTGGCCATGGCCCGCACCAGGGTGTCATCCTCGGAAGTGCAGGCCCTTCTGCAGTGACAGGAGACAGGTGCTGCATTGTGATATTCTCCTGCAGCACCAGGCTCCTGTCAAAGTGGAAGAGCGGAAACTATACACAGCCCAATCTTGTGGTAAGCCAGCTTCTCCAAAAATGCTGGACATAAACCCGGAGTGCACCCTTTACATTAGGCCATGCACCCATATTGGGACAGATATTTTTTTGTTACAATGGAGTTACGTAGCATGTACGCCAGGTGTCGCCACACCCCATAAACATATACTAAATCTCTCCTCAGCCTCTAAAACAGTGGTTCTCAACCTCTGGATCACAGTTCACATTTCCTAGGTCACCCTGCATGTGCACAGGTGCACTCATTACTCACAGACACATTTTAAAAGATTCACAGGTGGAGCTAATTATTGCACTTGTGATTCTGTGAGGAGACCTGGGAAACATGCACTGTGTGGGGTCCTGAGGACCGAGGTTGAGAACCACTGCTCTCAAACATACCTTCCGACTCTTCCACATTCAGTTGGACAGTCTTCTTTTCCTAGGACTCTCCCGCTGTCCAACCTGCAGGCTACAGTGTCCCCCGGTGAGAGGAGCACACCTACCACTGTTCTGCAGGTAAGTAGTGATATATATATATAGTTACATAGTTACATAGTAGGTGAGGCTGAATAAAGACTTGCGTCCATCTAGTTCAACCTATGTTTATAGTAGCTAATCCATTGTATGTTCTGATATTTTAAAGGCAGATTGTTACTTATTTGTACCCGTGGATGTTTTTAACCAATAAATGTTTATGCAACCTTATTTTAAACTTATTTATAGTGTCTGCCGACACCACTTCTTCAGGAAGAGAGTTCCAAAGTTTGACTCCTCTGACTGTAAAGAATTTTTTTCTTCTAGATGAACAAAATCTTTTTTCTTCTAATCTAAATTCGTTCCCTCGCATCCTAGATTCCTGTCTAGCAGAAAAAAGGGTGTTTGACAGTTCCTTATATTGGCCTCTGATATATTTGTACATGTTGAGCATGTCCCCCCTTAAACATCTCTTCTCTAGTGTAAATAGTCCCAGCTTGCTTAATCTCTCCTCGTAGCTTAAATTCTCCATTCCCCTAATGAGCTTTGTTGCTCTTCTTTGGATTTTTTCTAATTCTATGATGTCCTTTTTATAGTGCGGGGCCCAGAACTGCACTGCGTATTCAAAGTACGGTCTAACCAATGATTTGTACAGAGGCATAACTACTTTTGAGAACCTAATTTCCATGCCCCTTTTAATACATGCTAGAGTTTTATTGGCCTTTTTAGTTGCTATATTACATTGAGCACTACAACCTAGTTTGTTGTCTATTTGGACTCCTAGATCCTTTTCGAGTACTGAATAACCCAATTCATCCCCGCTTAGGTTATAACTAGCACACTGGTTATGTCTCCCAAGGTGCATGACCTTGCATTTGTCCACATTGAACCTCATCTTCCACTTTTTTGCCCACTCGTCTAGATTGTCAAGATCATTTTGAAGCGTGGTGACATGTTCTAAAGATTTAATAACTCTGCTCAGTTTTGTATATGCCGTGCACTTTGGCACAGTATCTATTCACAATGTAGGTTTCGGGGCAGCCCAGCATCTCAGAGACATACTGGGCACGCCAACACAGTGGTCAAAACAGGAGTACCGTTAAGGCTCCACCCCCTTTGAGATCCGTTATGATGGCTATTAATGTTGGGTGATAGGTATAATATGACTGAAGTTGATTGGTTGATAGATTGAGGGTCTATGCACTAAGGGGCCGATCCAGGCCTGTTCGTATAGGGCCGAATTCGTGCCCTTCCCCGATGTTTGGGGTTTCCGCATGTGTAAACTGAGGAGCAAATGGCTTCAGGGAGTTTCACACTTGCCAGGCCGTTCGATCCAGAGGGTGCGAGAAGGGCAGACAAGGGGCTGGAGCTGGGGAACATCCCAATAAAAATGCTGGGCATTCAAGGTGGCATTAACCTGCTTCTAGGCAGTGAATATATGCAGCCTAGCAAGCAGGGCTGAATTAGGCCCTTAGTACAATATCACCGGAGTTAAAATACAACAAGCGTTGGCCAACGACATGGAAGGGGAATTATTTAGCTGCATTTTACAGGAGAATGTGACAATTCGTAGCCGTATATTTTGTTACTTTATATCAACAGTATCGATATTTTCAAGAGCCGTCGCTGTAAGGTTTTCTAGATCAATAGTGCAAATTATTCGCACAACCCCATTGAGTTCTCTTTAGCGCGTCGCGTCTTCTGCTTGTAGAAGTGATTTAAGCACTCTGGCATTTTCCCATATCATTTCCTAATCTGGAAAAGAGCATCATTCTTTTAATTTAATCAACCTAAATTGCTAGCTGACCATTTTATTGTGTAGAAGCTCCCATTCCGCCAAGACAAAATACGCTCCGCAGAGCGTATAAATAACGGAAATTTGCAGCGAGAAAAAAGTTTTATTGCTAAACAGACTAAGTGCTCTTTTCCTTTTACCCTGAACTGTTGGGCATAATTCAAACAAGCACATTGCGGTCCTCCGTACAGCGTAATAACAAAATAACTATGCAATCCCCCTTTGTGGACAAGTCTTGTAGAAATAACTAGACGTCTGCTCTCTGTTAGCTGAAAACTCAGGCGAAATCACTCAAGCTATTCATCCCGGACTTTGCAACCATCCATTTTGCCGACAACCTTCTCATTTCCTCTGCGAAACTTCGGCTTTTCCCCCCTTATTTTATATATCTTAGGCTATTAGCAGGGATATTGATCTTTCACTAATACATGAGGCTTTCTGCAGTAAATGTAGCACAATGCCCAGTAAAGGTTATTAACTGCGAAAGGAATGTAGACGCCACCGCTTTCTCAAAAGAGAACCTAACGTTCTTTCATGAAATATTACAGAGCGGCGGAGACGGCATCGGGCATTCTCTCTGCGGGGTATAATTAATCAAGAAATACTTAACGAGGAAACCTCAGTCACTCTGTGTTGTGCGTGGTGATAATGCAATGAATGGGAAGAGTTTGGTAACGCGCCAAGTGGACGGACAGGAATAAAAATAACACAATGTTTAAAATTAAAGCCTGAAGCGTTCTTTTTTCTTTTTTTTTTTACTGCTTTTCAATGTGATAAAATTTGCATTGATGCTTTAGAGGTTGATGTTTTTTATTGTATTGTTTTTACGTTCGTTTGTTTTTATGTTAGTTTTTTTTTTTTTGTGTTTTTTTTTTTTTTTTAGTTTCCAAACTGAGATTTGTTTTTGTAACTTGTTTCATAGTCTGATGGCAACAAAAGAATTCTGATCTAAATGGGATTCTGTCCGCAAAATAATAAACAGTTGGTTACAGTGGGTCAGGACTGGATTAACAGGAGGGGTGATGGGAGAGGCCATCCCAGGGGGCCCCCTACACAAGGGCCTGATTAAGATTGTTGCTGTGTAAAATTGCAGGGGTATGGGTCATTGGGTCGACACTATGAAGGTTGACATACCAACTAGTGGTCGACATGGCTTAGGTTGACAGAGTGGAAGGTCGACACAAGCATGGGGTCATTTCTCCTCTGTGCAGGTGCTAGTGAACAGATGTGTACCAAAACACATCCATTCGCAGCCCTGCACAGGGGCTCAGACGGCAGGGGGGTATTCGTGCGCCAGGGCAGCGTTATCCTGCCCGCTGGGCTCTGAACACACGCAGCCCAGAGAGTAGGTCTTAATCGGGCCCTATGTGCACTGCAGGTGGGGTAGATGTAACATGTGCAGAGAGAGTTAGATTTGGGTGGGGTGTGTTCAAAATTAAATCTAAATTGCAGTGTCAGGATAAAGCAGTCAGTATTTACCCTGCACAGAAACAAAATAACTCACCTAAATGTAACTCTCTCTGCACATGTTACATCTGCCCCACCTGCAGTGCACGTGGTTTTGCCTATTAGAGAAAGATGTTGCTTTTTCAATCCATGCCCTAGTTACGACTTTTAAAGGGAGCCATAAATCCAGTTGCATCTCCTGCGCCTAATGTAGGGTAGGTGTAAGTGACAATATATGGCCTCAAAGTACTTTAGCAGTGCAAATGCACAGACGCGTATGAATACACACACATGGGTGTTATTCCAATACATTATATTAGCTGTTCTTGTCTTATTAAATCCAAAATAAAAATAAAAACCCATAGAATTAGAACCAAAACCAAAGCACAGGGGTCTGTGCATATCTCTACTAAAGAGCTGATCTGATTGGAACAGGAATCTGTATTGGACCTATACAAAGGAAGGGTTCTTCTAATACAAACAAGTAGGGCCGCCAATAGGGGGGTGCCTCTGGAAGGGTCCGGCCAGCTAATTTTGCCCACCGCAACCCCCCCACCACCACTGCCTCCGCTGCGCTCAGTGCACTGAACACAGCAGGTCCCGGAGTGCAGGCTTATTCAACCCAGGAAGCTGTCGGACAATTAAAATTCTGCAATGGCTTTTGAGCTGATCAGGGCTTGCGTACCGGCAGCCAATCAGTACTCTGATTTGCTCACCAGCCGATGCTGCATCTTAATTGATTGTTGGCATCCTGAGTTAAAGAAGTCTGCGCTATGGGTCTTCCCGGCTGCAGCTCAGCAGAAGAGGAGATGGGAGAGCAGGAGCCGGGATTCGGTAAGTCAAGTGAGGAGGGGAGGTGCCTGGACTGGAAATCAGTCCCGGGGCCCCAAAATTCCCGATGGCAGCCCTGCAAACAAGTAATACATAGATTGGAGTTGTATAGTGTTGAGGTCGTATAAATCACTAAAGAACAGATAGCAAACAGCTATAAAAAGATGCATTAAAGGAGCAGACATAGCAAGCCCAAAAACCCCACCCACCACCAACGTCCGTCCCCGTCAATGAATTCCCTCAATACCTTGTGAGGGGATGGGCGCGAACACATTCCCTTGCCAACCACTGAATGATTTTTCTCCTCTTCGGGCATAAAAGTCAGTGTAAAGTGACATTTATTTCCATCGGAGTCCGCCAAAGAGGGGACGGGCGCTGTGGTCATGTGACATCAGCTATCCGCCCCCAGCAGGCATCAGCCTGTGTGCCCTGAGGAACACCCAGCGTTTTCATGGGGACAACCACAAAATGCTGAGCGTTTCCCTGATCAGTTTTTTTTTTCCAGAAGCAGCCGCCATGTATTATGCCATGCACGTTTTTATTTTGCCAAAGCCGTCCCCCCCTTAGAAGTGGCATAACAATAGAGGGTCCAGTGCTCCAGTGTTCCCCTTCCTCTCCCCCTGCTTTCTCTCTTCCCTTGTCCCTTCTTTTTCTTAACCTTCTCTCACTCCCCCTCCATCTCTTTGTCTCATCTCTCCCAATCTCTCACTGCCCCATGTCTCTCTTTTTCTCCTCTATCTCTCTGCTTCCCACATGTTCCCCCTCTCCCTACCTGACACTGTCACTTTCTTGCCCCCTTCCCCCCCACACACTTTTTGCTCTGAGGCTGATGGCTCTCTCTCTTCTGAGCACCCCTCCCTTTCTCTTTGTCACTCCTGTCTTTTTCTTTCTCTCTTTCCCCAACACCCTTTTTGTCCCTTAGGGGTAGATTTATATTAAGCTCGGTGAAGTGATAAAGTGTCTGGTTTTTATTACCGGCCAATCAGCTCCTACCTGTGAAGTTACAGGCTTGGTTTGAAACATGACAGGTAGGAGCTGATTGGACGATGATAAAAACCAGACACTTTATCACTTCACTGAGCTTAATAAATCTACCCCTATATCCCCTCACTCTCCCCTCCCCCCAAAGGGGCACTTTATTGACAATGGGGTGGTGGTCCCTATTAAGATTTTTGCTAGGGGCCCATAAAGTTTTAGTTACACTGCTGCCCCTTAGCACAAATGATGCTCATGAACTGTTGAAACAAAATGCAATTTTAATGAAAAAATAAATACAAACTGCATTTCATCCAACTCGTGGGAGCGTCTGTGTGAGAGGGGTACCTCTATGTACTTGCTCAGAAATTCGTCATGGTTGCTATGAGACGGAAAATATCAGCCAGTTACACTGAATTCTGCAGACTGAAACATATTTCAGTGCCCACTGGGTTCAGTTAGAGATGCCCAAGAAAGTTAGTGACCTTAAATGTTCAGAGACATGCAGCTGGAGCAGACTTTATTACATCTCTGAGTTTCCCTGCTTTCCAATTAACATATACTAGCTAGATCCAAATCATGAATATCCATAATATATGTTTATGCATCTATGGATGTAGGCAGGGCTGCCATCAGAAATGATGGGGTCCAGGACCGATAAATATTTGGACCCCTCTCCCCCCATGGCAGACCAGATTGGCTATTGGTCCGCCATCTCTAATAGGTTTTTGGCTGGTTACAATCTCAAAATGCCGCCAGCACTTCCCCATGGCCACCTGGGCATGCAGCCTGGCATTAATCCAGGATAGGCTCATTCACTGGAGTCCTGGCAGTGCCCCCGATGAAGCCCTAAGTGTAGGTAAAGCATTGAGTTGAAATAACACAGGCACTTGATACGTTATACACTACTAGTTAAAAACCCCTCAAAATGTCGGCTTCTGCAATCTACTTTCACTTTGCACAATGTACGTTCCAAACTCTGGGGGTTATTCCGGTTAGTTCGCAGCAGGGAACGATGATTTTGTACTGCGCATGCGCATTTCTGTGCAGGGTGTGTGCACCCATGATGAACAGACTGTTTGCCGCCCGCATGCAGGACAGCGGGCGGGGGCCAAAAGGGGTGTGGTGTTGTTTCAACAGCATATGGGAATGCCCAGCGTTTCATGGGCGGTCCTATGAGAATGCTGGGCGTTCTCATGCTAATGAGGCCATGACGAGGGTACGAGGGATGAGCAGCTGACATCACCGGATGTCAGCTGCCCGCCCAATGGCGGAACAAAAAATTTTGTGCCCCCCCAGCCAGAAAATTTTTGCGTCCCCCCCCCCCACCCCAGTTAAGACCCCACCCTGGGGAGCGGGCAGGGGGATTCCGTTCGGCGCGGGTGTACCTGAGACGCTTTCTAGAAGCCGTGGTGAGAGGGGTCCCTAGTGCGCTGTGTAGTGAGTAGGCGGGTCCCTGAATCTCAGCCAATCAGCGTGTGGCAAGTGTTTTCAAAATCAGAAGAGCTTCCTGCGCCGCCGCCCGGCAAATAGCGCTAGACTAGTTATTTCCAAGACACTGCAGGGACCCGCCAACTCACTACACAGCGCCACAGGGACCCCTCTGACCACAGCTTCTAGACAGCGCCACAGGTACACCTGCACGGATCCCCCTGCACCCACAAGGAGGGGGGAGCTGGGGGCGTAACAATAGCGCCCGCAGTCCCCCAGGTGCCCACACTTAGTCAGCGCCTCCCCGCCGTCACCGGGGCTGCAGCGGTATAGGTAGGCCACTGTGCCCGCCCATTTCCTTCCCAGTGTGCACGCATATATAAGGTTGCTCAGAGCATCCTTACATATGCGCGCACCTTCCACATATTTTGATGGATGGCCACCATCGTAAAATGTGGGTGGATCCCCCTGGCCTGTGAATGGATGTTTCTGTGTAACATCCATTCACATGCCCTGCATGCAAATTTTGCTTGCGAATGGGTGGCGCCAGCCAACCATTCGCAAGGCGAGGTTTGGATGCGAATTTGCAGCCTTGCCAATCAACCAGAATAACCCCCTTCACAGCTCCCTCTCTCCATATACAGCAAGTTTAAAACAGATCAGTGTCCCTGCAAAAATTGCCTTCACTCACTTTCTGTTATGACATCTTTCAGCACACAAAAGATTCATTCGGTCTGTCAAGTGGCCTCTAGTGGTCACTGGCGGTTCTTCATCTGATAGAGGTGAGGAGTAGTAAGCCATATATATATATATATATATATATATATATATATATATATATATATATATATATATATATATATACATATACACTTTTTATTAACTATATTTCTTAACCTCATTACTTGCAGGTGTCATCCGATGTACAGGATATCATGTTATTTGCCTAACTGTAAATTCTTGGAAAAGCAACTCAATATATAAATTTTCATTTCTATTAATTAGCCAATTAACACACGTCGGAGTCGCACAAGTAAACACTGATTTTTGTTGTGGCTTTCTCATGTCTGCCACTTTCTGTAATTGGAGAGACACTGTCAGCTGCAAAACATTTCCTCCATGAGTACATTGCAGATTTGTCCTGCAGAGTCTTCTGTTGTTTATATCTTAAATCCGAGTTAGATAATTGGAAAGAACTAAAATTATAACTTTTGGCAGCTTTTGTGTTCTCCCTAAATATAGAAAGAGTTTCCATTATTATTGAATTGCTGGAAATATAGCTGTATGTATAAAGCATAACTCACTTTCTATTGCCGCAGAAATCTAATTCTGTATTAAATAGGGGCATATTTGCTAATACAACATGAGTGATATTAAAGAAAATGCGCTATTTAAATAAAACTTATACCCTCGTGGACCCGGGTCATCGGCGGTGTTAATGAAGTCCCATTACATGGGTCTTCTACCCAAGTCCTGATCAAGGTAGAACTCGGGCAGAGTAGAGGGTAGAGGGCAGTGTAAATGGGTACGCCGGGTCATGCGACCCGGCTCCTGTTTAAAGCAATGGGGTAATCCCAACCTCTGGACCACAGCGTCCTGCGGTCAACATGGAGGTTGGACGGGGGTGCACACAGCCTCCGCTGCTGTCTGCTGTATTATGCAGACAGCAGCGGAGGCAGGGAGGAGGTAAATGGATGCCTGTGTGCGGCATCCATTCACCTCACGGACGGGGGCTGGGGGGTGCACGCAGACAGACCAGCAGCTAACCTTGGGGCTTGACCCCAGCACATCGATCGGCGGTCCCGGTGCTTGGAGATGATGTCATCTCCAAGTGCCACCCCTTTTACACAGTGTAAACTGTGCAAATCCTGGATCCGTCCTTGCTTGGATCCATGTTTCAGATTCCGGGTTGGATCTGGGATTTGGGTGTAAAAGGGGTATAACTTCCCATCATCAAAATCCTCATCATTAATATTCTCATTAGCACCAGCTACACCAATATCCTCCTCTTCCTGGTGTACTTTACAGTGACTTCCTCAATCTCAATGTCAGCCCATTGACTGGCGGTGCTCCTCCCAACACTTGCAGAGGACGTGCAAAGGGTGGAAGGAGCCTTCTCTTCCTGTACAGTATTGGTATGGTCAGGCCTATACGGGATCAGTATGAAATCCCGGCGGTCGGAATCCCGGCAGTCAAAATCCTGATGCCAGAATCCCGCCTGCCGAAACCCTGACAGGGGGGGGGGGTGACGTGGATCGCCCCCCCTTGCGGGCTTGCTGCGCTCGCCACGCAGCAGGCCCGGTGTCTCGCTACGCTCGTGGATACCCATAGAGGGACAAAGTGCCGGGATTTCGGCGTTTGGGATTCCGGCGTTGGGATTTCAACTGACTGCCTGCATCCCACCTATACCTCACAACTGCAGACACACTCTCCTTGGGGATTTGTGATATCTCTGAATGCACAGTTGTTTCCTGTGCTTTAACAAGCTTTATTTTGTCATTTTCGAGAGGGAAAAGGGCTTCCATCTTCATGAGAAAGCTGAACCACTAGTCAAGAACATAGGCCAAGGCCTTAGCCTTTCCTTGACACTTTGTGTTGTAAATGACAGATAGAGAATTTTACATTTCCCCTCAAATAATGTTATTTATATTTTTTGTTCATTATTGTAAAATGTTGCTTTTTGTTTTTTCATTCTCTCTTTGACATTGTGCATCGGCTTTAGCAGACGTCGTTGATGGACTCGCATCGTCAATGTCATGACTGGTCATAACTTTTAATTGTTTGTCCTCCATTTCTATCAATACAAAGCACCCCTAGACTGATACAACAGACTTAGCAACACCCTAGAATTAGATTTTTAAAATAACCTGTCATATGACTGGCCATATGGAACGGCGGTTTCCTGGTTGGTCGGGGGATCGGAGGAAGAGCTCCCAATCAGAGAACGGACAGTCATTTAACTGGTTATTTTAAAAATCGAATGCCCGCCACTGCACTACCCGTCCCACTGTTGATATCTGCGTTCACTGCCTGGCCAGGTCAGGACTCGCCGCCTGCTGCACGCCCCGGTGTCCCACAGATTATGGACGCCCGCCCCACTGCTTCCCCGGTCAGGCATATGTACAGGGAGGTCAGACGTGATCTTATGTGCTGACCGTCCGACCTCCCTGATCCGGTACGATGCGCACGGGACCGCGCATTGGATCAGATGTCACACACCTGCGAATTTGGGCCGATTTCACCCGGTTATAGTCCCAAAGTGCCGAAATCGGTTGAAATCGGCCCAAAATCGCATATGGGGGCCTTTATCAGCACCCCTGGACTTAAACTGCAGACAGAGCACCTCTTTTTTTTGTGGGGGCCCAACTGAACCAATCATTTCAGCCACAGTTGTGGCAGACCCTGTCGCCAAAATGATTGGTTTGTTAAACTGTGCATGTCCTGTTAATGCAAAATTAGGGTGGGTGGTAGGGCCCAAAGACAATTCCATCGTGCACCTCTTTTCTTTGCATTATCTGCTCTTTGGGGCCTAGTTTTTAAAAATCAAAATACAGATCCAAAAACCAAACCCAAAACCAGAAAAGTTTCCGGTGCACATCTATAATTTCTTTGTAAGTATATCTTTCTGTCTAATGCATGTGTGGCGAGTGCAGCGAGCCCGCAAGAGTGAGCGATCCACGGCCCCCCCTTGTCTGCATTTTGGCGGACGGGATTCCGGCGTCGGTATTTCGAACGTATGGATTCTGACCGCCGGATTTCATACCGAATCCACTTAAATAACTCTACTGTTTTAGCTTTTACCACCTCTGATGTGAGGCTATTCCACGTGTCCACCACCCTTTCTGTACCTTTCTGTGAAAACATTTTTACTCAGATCTCCACTGAACCTACCTCTGACCAGTGTCAGCGCATGTCCTTGTGTTCTAATACTTCTTTTCATTTGATAAATGTTTGACCTTGGTAAACCCTTTGTATATTAGAAGGTTTATATCATGTCCCCCCTTTACCTTCTCTGCTCCAAACTGTACATGTTAAGATTTTTTTGGTCTTTCTGGGTAAGTTTTGTGATATAGGCCATGCACCATTTTATTTTCCCCTCTTTGTACCATCTCTAATGTATTTATATAGTTCTGGAAATATGATGTCCCGAACTTGACACATTATTCTAGATCAGAACCAATGATCTATACAGAACTGGACACAGTATCTAGATGATGCCAGATCAGTTACTTTCTGTATACAGAACTGGGCACAGTACTCTCGTTGAGGCCGTACCAGTAACCTATACAGAACTGGGCACAGTACTCTAGATGAGGCCGTACCAGTAACCTATACAGAACTGAACACAATACTCTAGATGAGGCTGCACCAGTGACCTATACAGTGACATTATTACTTCTTTCTTTCTGCTAATGATTCCTCTTCCCATGCAGCCAAGCATCTGACTTGCCTTCCTCATTGCTTTGTTACATTGCCTACCTTTATGTCACCTGAAATAGTGACTCCTTGATCCCTTTAATCCTCTGTTCTTTCTTTTTAATACCCAAGTGTATGAAACTGCATTATTTGTCATCAAACTATAGTTGCCATGCTCATGCCCATACCTCTAGTCTACCTAGATCCTCAGTCATTTGTTTTAACCCTCCTGGTGTCTATACCCTATTGCACACCTTTATGTCATCTGCAAAAAGGCAAACTTTAATACAATTTGATGTCACCAATAAACATTTTAAAAAGTAATGTATCCCTAGGTACAGATCCCTAGGGTACCCCCCTGCTAACATTTCCCTCCTGTGAATGCACTCCATTTGCTACAACTCTATGTTTTCTATCCTGCAACCAAATCTTAACCATTCAACCATCTTAATATCCAATTCTCATGCTTTCAAGTTTGTTTGGCCTTCTGCCATGTGAGACAGTGTCAAAAGCTTTAAAAAAATCTAGATTACCTATATCTATGTCCCCCTTTATCTATTATTTAGTTATTCATTCAAAATAAGGTCAATACGGTTTGTTTGACATGATTTACCCTAAGTAAATCCATGCTGTATGGGATCCTATAAATTGCTGGACTTGAGATAATCTACAACTCTTTCGTTTGCATCTTCCTTGCTTCCACTTTTGTGGAGTGGTGCAATGTTTGCTCTATTCCAGTGCTCTGTAACTAGTCCCATAGCTAGTGACTGGATGTATAATTCTGCTATTGGTGCTACCAGCACCCTGTTAAGCTATTTTAGTATCCCTCGATGTATCCCATCTGGCCCTATTGATTTATCCACCTATATTTCTGAGAGAGAACCTTCTTCTCTGTAAATTAACTTATTTCATTTTTCTGAATATCCCTGCAATTTAACTGTGGCCCATTCCTCTCTCTTTCAGTAGTGAATACTGAGTAAATAAAATTTGCTACAGCTCCTTAGTGTTTTTCTTTGTATTTTCACTACAACTTTTTGCTTTTTTAGATTTATTTGTATTTATTATCAAGTTACATTCATTATAGGTTTTTTAGTGGCGTTTACTATGAATTATAATTGAGTGTTGATAGTAACTCTCACATCACGGTATTGGGAAGCTACAGTACCAGGAGTTAGCATCACACCTGTATTTAAATCACTTTAACAATACAACCCTGTCCAATTAATCACCACAGAACAACATGACCTCAAACCAGACATGTGATGCACTCATGGGATTTTGGCACATAAAAGAAATCAATATAATTAAAATCAAGAAGAACTATTTGCATTGATCTTATATCCATCTATGTCAGGGATGGACACTGGGTTACATTATATAATGACAGTATATATTTTATTTTTCTCATCAAAGAATAATTTCTCAGACTCAAAGTCAGCCCAATTGAAAGTTGCATTGTGTTACCAATGTTGAGCATGCCTAACTATGAGCAACTCTTTTCGATTGGAAGTCATACACAGCTTCCAATAGAGGAGCCACACCAACTGCCACTCCAACCTCTGCCAAAATCCCCGACCAGGAATCACTGGCAGTTGGTGTTACTCCACTATATGAATTTTGAACTCTGCTGTAGCTCCTCCCCTCTGGAGCTTCCACCGGTGGCAACTGAGCACATTGGTTAAGAGTTCTTAGGGCATAACATGAGCTGTATAGGCAGAATTGCAAGTTAATCAGAGATGTGCTTAGGCAGAGATGTACCAATTGTCGATATGAGCCCCAGTCTGTTTTTTTTGCCATGTATTTGTGTGTTCATGTACTTTTCTTAAAAGATATAATGTCATTTTAGGGTGACATTATTGCTGCGAGCATCGTGTTTGTGTGCTCCACCACTGTGCTATAAAAAAATATAACGTCATTCATTTTAGACAGCCCTTACAGTGAACTGCACCTTTTTTCCCTAGGGCGGAAACCGGGGCGTATACAAGGGTGGTGACTACAAGTGCTGGGCGGTGGCTTTTCTCCCCTGTGCGATCGGTTGGACTACTCGAGCTGACAGTCAAATAACATAATTTGCGGGTTGGCGAATTGGGGGAGGGGCTAAAATGACGCAAAATGACGCGATTTGCATCATTTCAGCCCCTCCCGTCCCTGGGGACCAGCAAAACCCAGTAATTTTGTGCAACAGGGAAGGGGTGTGTGGGGACTGCCTGCCCAATGAGGGAGGATTTCCCACCTACCCGGGTAGGTACATCGGAAGCACACACGGGAAGCACCGTTTTGCAGTTTAAACATTTACACTTCTCTGCATTCATATCTTATATATTTTATTGTTTTTACCCAGAGTTGCAGTAGTATTCTTCACTGCTCTTATGCGCCATTAAAAACTCTCCAGCCTTAACACACAAGTGTGCCTGTCATGTTTCCCCAATAGTACACGCAATTACAACAAGTCGACCGGTACGTGCGAACACTTTAGCAAGTAGTGGCACACCACTCCCCTTTGTCTTTAGATGTGAATGAACGGGTTTGCATGTCTTAGAAGTGCGCCTTTGCTGTCCGTGTGCGTGTGGCTTCCGTTCGTTCGGCTACGTGCAAATGTGTGCCTGAGGGAGTCAACCAGAATAAGGCCCTAAGATTGGGGTCACCCACGCAATTTTGTGTTTTACATGAAAACTGACTTTTATTTATCAAAGGAGTTGAGGTAATCACCCCACGCTTCCTGAAGCACATCGCACAGGTTGGATTGGCTTGATGGGCACTTCTTGCATACCATATGGTCAAGCTGCTCCCACAACAGCTCAATGGGGTTGAGATCTGGTGACTGCGCTGGTCACTACATTACAGACAGAATACCAGCTGCCTGCTTCTTCCCTAAATAGTTTGTACATAATTTGAAGGTTTGCTTGGGTCATTGGGGCAGATGTATTAAGCCTTAACAAGAGATAAATGCAAGGGTGATAAAGAGAGATAAACGCCCAGCCAATCACCTGCTAACTGTCATGTTACAGGCATGTGTTGGAAAAAGTCAGTTAGGAGGTGATTGGCTGGACGTTTATCTCTCTTTATCACCCTTGCATTTATCTCTTGTTAAGGCTTAATACATCTGCCCCAATGTCCTGTTGGAGATGGAAATTGGCTCCAATCAAACTCTCTCCACATGGTTTGGCATGACATTGCAAAATAGAGTGATAGCCTTCGTTATTCAAATTCCTGTTACCTTGTACAAATCTCCCACTTTACCAGCACCAAAGCAGCATCAGACCATCGCATTACTTCCACCATGCTTGAAAGATGCTGTCAGGCACGCATTCAGCATCTTTTCACTTGTTCTGCATCTCACAGATGTTTTTCTGAGTGATCCAAACACCTCAAACTTTGATTCTTCTGTCTAACACTTTTTAACAATCTTCCTCTGTCTGGTGTCTGTGTTCTTTTGCCCATATTAATATTTTCCTTTTATTGGCCAGTCTCATATATATATTTTTCTTTGCCTAGAAGTATCTATTTATCAAAGTAGAGACTCTAATGTACTTGTCTTCTTGCTCAGTTGTGAACCGGTTCCTCCCACTTCTCTTTCTACTTTGGTTAGAGCCTATTTGTGCTGTTCTCTGAAGGGAGTAGTGCACACCGCTATAGAAAATGTTAGACAATGTACTAGAAAATGTGTTTGTCTCTATTCTTTTTAATATATATATATGAATTACAACGAGGGAAGGATATCCCATTATAAAGAACCATTGGTGTGTGAACAAGTACCATTACCTTTTGCCTGATTTTTTGGGAGTACTGTCATTTAGAAGGACCGTCTGGTGGTCCTCATTTGAAGGCGTGGCAGAAGGTGAGACTTTCTTTTCTTTTTCTATAATGCATAGAGTATATTTCTGATTAATTTAATCTTATCTTCATTGAGAAAAACAGTGTTTTTCTTTAAAAAATAAGTACATTTCTAAATTACCCCAAATTTTTGAATGGTAGTGTATGAATCACTGTAAGAGTCCTCAGCAACAAGAGGCAATAAAAGAAAAATACATGTGTAAAAAGGAAAAAGGTATCTATATTTGCCAATAAGTAAACATTTAAGTGCCAAGTGATTTTGTCACAATAGGTGTGAAAATTCATCATAATGACTTGTTGTGTAAAAAAAAAGATTGTATTTCCTATATAAGGTAATTATATAGGATATACAATCTTCTTTTACACATTTTTTATTTGAATTTATATAACAAATGTGAGTGACACTGGCATTTTTAGAGATGTTGGCACTCAAAGGATTAAAATAAATTATTATATAAAAATAATATTGGTGATGGATCTAAGTACAACAAAACACTGTGTAGCACAAACGTGTGACAGGGATAAAAAAAAGAAACAATACATACAGTATATGACTTCAGGGTATAATCTTATAACCATAAAATCAACAACATAAAACTAAGAAGAGATTTGGAGCTTAACAGGCACAATCTGTGTATACTGTATACATAGTTATTACTTTTTCCTTTTTACATGTGCACTATTTTTCTTTACCTTGTTTGATACTATATGATATTGTTTATTATTTGTGCAAAAAATTGTATATTTATTACACTATTGTGTTAAAAGTCTTTGTTTTTATGAGTTTCTGTTTTTCCTGTTGTTGTCAAAAACAAAAAAGTATTTTCTAATTGAATTTAAAAATTGCATTTTGTATTTATTTAGTGTGTGTTCAGATGAGTGGCACTGTATCTATTATTGTTCTGTGTGGTATCCCCCAAAATCTACCCCCCAAAACATTTTTAAAGCTGTAAAAATGAAGGGGGTTATTCTGAATCATTTACATCGGGGACCGATGTTGGGCGTATGCTCAGGTGCATTTCTGCACATGTGCATATGCCGGGTGCGTGCGGCCATGGTCCGCGACCATCAAATGATGTGGGTATTACCACATACCCTGCGAACGGAGTATACCTCTACATCACAAAACGTACCAGGAAAGACTAAAAGATCTTAAGATGTATACTTCAGAGCAGAGAAGGGAAAGGGGGGACATGATAGAAACTTTCTAATATATCAAGGGTTTTAACAAGGTACAGGTGGGAGACATTCTTCACAGGAAGAGGAGCAACAGAACATGAGGACATGCACTGACACTAGTGGGAGGAAGGTACAGGTGGGAGACATTCTTCACAGGAAGAGGAGCAACAGAACACGAGGACATGCACTGACACTAGGGGGAGGAAGGTACAGGTGGGAGACATTCTTCACAGGAAGAGGAGCAACAGAACACGAGGACATGCACTGACACTGGGGGGAGGAAGGTACAGGTGGGAGACATTCTTCACAGGAAGAGGAGCAACAGAACACGAGGACATGCACTGACACTAGTGGGAGGAAGGTACAGGTGGGAGACATTCTTCACAGGAAGAGGAGCAGCAGAACACGAGGACAGGCACTGACACTAGAGGGAGGAAGATTCAGGGGAAATGTGAGGAAGATTTTTTTCACAGAAAGAGTAGTAGATAAGTGGAATAGCCTATCATCAAAGGTGGTAGATGCAAATGCAGCAGTACAATTTAAACATGCTTGGGATAAGCATATTGATATCCTTACAAAAAAATAAGGATCAAATATGTTTTGAGGTAACATGTTTTAAAAAAGGGGCAGACTAGATGGGCCAAGTGGTTCTTATCTGCCGTCAAATTTTATGTTTCTATGTAATGGACGTGGCATGCCAGGGGGGGCAGGCGGACTGGCATTTGGCAGGCGGCATCTGGGGGACTCGCAAGGTTGTGAATTGGCAACCTTGAAAATCAACCAGAAAAAAAGTTCTTGGCTGGTGTCAAAATTAAGACCAATCGTGGATCAGTAGATTGAAGAGCAGGAGCAGCAATACAGTACTAGTGCTGCAGCTGCTGGAAGGAAATAAGCACCCTTTTCCAAGAGACCCACCTGTGATGAGGCTAATTCATCCCAATGCACCAGAATGAAACAACATTATTATGACTCAAGCTGATACAGTATCCAATCACCAGTAAGCTGGATGATTGTTTTAAAAACAATATAGAGTACAAATGAATGTCAGTCCCTTGTACAAACGCTTTTACTTTAATTAAGCTGCTCACCCTCCGGTTTGTACTCTGAAAGAATGTTTACTGTAGCACAGCCGGGAAACTATTAAAGCAGAAAAAGAAACACAAATTTACTGGGAAAATGCATTGCACATTTTAATTACTAACAAAATTTAGGGTGTGAATATTCTGTGAAACGGATTGCAGGACTCCAATCTCTTCTAATTAAATGAGCTCCTTGAGGTGTAATTTTAAGAGAGTTTCTGCATCCAAATGAGAATGAGGTGTGTATGTAAGGAGCAGTATTTAAAACGTAACAAAGTGTTCTTTTTCCTACAGTGATATTTCTGCATCCCTTCCCTGAGATTATAAATATGATCCTAGTTTTATGTTTAGAATTTGTACTTTATTACTTCTGCTGCTTTACTCCCTCGTGTAGGTTTGCAATTTGCTATAGACATTTTTATGTATTAATAAACGCTGCAATTTGGGCTTAGAGTCCACGGACAATAGGCTTCCTTAAATCTTCTGTCCACAAATAAAGAATACTACATTTCGTTTTTTGCCATTGCCGTCATTGCTGAAATGGTATTAATACTGTAACAAGACATGTTTTCATAAAGGAAGATACAAACAAATATAACAAAACTTTTTTCATCGTGGTTTTACTCTAAGAGGCCATTTTGTACTTGCTGCTGAGTGGAAATAATTTATGATATGGACTGCAGAATTCTTTGTGTTGCTTTGATGGGCACAAATGCAGGGAAAGGGATTACACCAGGCTTGTAATGTTGAAATTAATTTCTTGGAGTGGAAAAGTGAAAGGATTTCTAATCTAAGCAGTTCCATGTTATGGGGTCCATCTAAAGCCTTTGGTACATTTAAAAGCTTCTTATCTTAAGGTATTACTCAAATTGGGGACATCTGTGACATATTTTGCCGTTCACAAAATACAATTAGGCAATCGAAGGGAGCTAAGACCTGGAACCCATTCCTAATGTTACGCTTGCCCAGCTGTCTCTTAGCCTCCTGCGCACTTAAGCTTCACCTGTAGCAGCTTCCTTTCCCAGGTGAATTAGGTCCACCCAGTACTCAGTAGCCCCAGATCTTAATAATGATTAGGCTGATATTGGAGGCCGGGCAAGGTAAATAGACACCAGGGAAGGGAAACCCACAGGACAGGATAAAGCTGAACAAACAAAATAATGACAGGAAAAACTACAACCAAAACCAAGGAAATAATAGGAGCGACTGAGTGTGAAAGTTTAAGGTGCGGAAGAAACAGCATTCAGCGTATAATTACCAGAGGTGGAAAAACCAGCAGAAAGTGAATCAGTTGCTGAAGTGTCCGAGTACCGACCACATGCAAGAACACAAAATACTAATACTAACCAAACCAAATGGACACTACAAGGAATGGGACCGGGAGCAGGATCAAGCATAAGCTAGAAGCTATAACCGACATCTTAGTAGTGGTCATGCGAGAATATAAAGGATCACCCTCCAATCACTAAGACTCGGAAGACATGTACAAGAGAACCATTAGCACATTACGTCATAAAACTTCCCGAATCACCAGACACTGCCGTCTTCCGGTAGCAGCAGCAGCCAGAAGTCCTTGTTGATTGTACGAATTGGACGCTCCACTATGATCGTTAGGTAACCACTGAGGGGCGCTGATATCTGAGGTTCTGGTTTGCTTGTGACTAACTACACTTGTCGCCATACAGCTGGCAAGACCTCAAGATCCTCATCGGATTGAGTTGAACCTTGGTGTTAGGGACAAAGTAAACATGGTGACGCTCAGTCTGGGAGAGTTTAAACCAATTTTATATTTTACAAGTCTACAAATGTAATTGTATTAATTATATTAATTATTATTAAACTAAAAGAAAGTGGCATCAAATTAAAAAGTGTTTATAGGATGGTAAAAAAGTAATAATCTATACATACAGTACAATAAAACTGTGAGGTGGGGTCGTTCCTTATAAATTATTTTGAGCGATATCTAGGATCTGTTTATGAGCTATAAAAGGAAACAAATTGGAGTTTTTGACTGTTTGTTTGTTCCGGCATCACACAAAAGTTACTGGATGAGTTTGGATCATGGCTTCAATGTTGGATACATAGAAAGAAACTAATGTATGTATATCCCGATGTTATATCAGGGGGAAGAGCAATCAAGGAAAGCGAAGCCACGGTGAAATGCTAAACTTGATCACGAATACAAACTAGGCCAAATATTATTAATTGTACACATCAATAACAAAGTACCGAAATTAGAAAAAATTTTTTTTTATATATGGAATCAACATATCAAAATGTTACAAATGCAACTTAATCATAATTATCACAGGCAATGGTCGGAAACTAGAGATGTCTGTGGACTGGCTTTGGCAAAACCATCCTCGAGTTTTTTGGTTTGGTGAAACATTTAATCGATAGTTATTGATATAATTATTTTTTTTAAATCTATAAATATACTGTAGCTAAAATCATGTACTTTTTCCATTCCAGAAATAATAAAATAATGTAAAATTCAAATTCTGAACCTCAGGAAAATGGAAAGTAGGACTCATATTGGATCTCCTTGTGAGAACAGAACTGAGTTTGGATTTGGTTTGGATACACAAGATTCATGTTGATTCGGAGTTCAGGAGAACCGAACTACACATCTCAATTTGAAACTAAAACATCAATAGAAACTAAGAAAAAAAATGCATGGACTAGCAAGGTAAAAGCATTTGATATACTGCAGCGGAACTAATCTCCTTGTCTCCTTGTTTCTAGAACAGGGGTGTCAAACTCAAATTCATCGGGGGACGCATCAGCAGTTTGGTCACCCTCAAAGGGCCGCTGTATAATAATAATGCAATGACACCACAGGCTGCTCCCGCTGTATAATAATAATGCAATGACAGCACAGGCTGCTCCCGCTGTATAATATTACAATAGTAATGCCATGACACAAATTATTATACAGGGGGAGCAGCCTGTGGTGTCATTGCATTATTATTATACAGAGGGAGCAGCCTGTGGTGTCATGGCATTACTTTTATATTATACAGGGGGAGCAGCCTGTGGTGTCATGGCATTATTATTATTATTATTATTATTATTATTATTATTATTATTATTATTATAAAGGGGAAGCAGCCTGTGGTGTCATGGCATAATGCCATGACACCACAGGCTGCTCCCCCTGTACAATAATAATGACACCACAGGCTGCTTCCCCTGTATAATATAAAAGTAATGCCATGACACCACCACCAGATATATTGTTTTTCAATGTAACTTACTGTATTTTATCCCTCAGGCTCCTTTACTGCTGCTGCGGCTCCAGTAATTTCAATTCCACTCTCTGCGCCGCGGCCTGTCCTGCTGCGGCCCCCCAACTCGGCCTGCCTGCCTTCCTTCCTCTCTGCAGACGCGTGGGTGGGAGTCGTCATCGTCATGACATCCCCACCCAGCATCTGCCACTGCCTCGATAAGAGGGAACAGGCTGCCGGGCCCTCCTCCACGTAGCCGTGGAGGCCGGCGGCCATGTTCCTGTGGCCGCAGACATCTTAAAAGACCACAGGAACATGGCCGCCGGCAGTGCAAAAAAAAAACCTCTCAAAAAAGAGAATAAAAGGTGTAGGCTGGCGGCGGCGGCGGCTGCGCGGGCCTCATGACGAAATCTGTCGGGCCGGATTTGGCCCGCGGGCCTTGTGTTTGACACCCGTGTTCTAGAAGATGCATTTTCAGTGAGGACCAACCTTCAGGTAGATATAGGTCTACAAGGATCGAGGGCAAGTGCAGTAGACAAGACTATGGTACAAACATATGTATTGGTTATAACTCCCTATTTTGGTGTATTCACCAGAAAAAAAAAGACATTACTAGTGGTTCTCCGATATGTAGTAGGCAAAATAACTAATTTCTCCAGCAGAGGTTGCTGGAGAAATAAGTTATCTTAAAACCTCCATTTTGCTGTGACAAGTGCTGATCAGGTTGTGTAATGCTCAGAAAAGAAACATTAATACATTTGCCGCTATATGTATATTTATTTATTTACAGTTTCTTACAAATGTTGACAACACTGAAAGAACAAACTGGGTAAAACAGACATAGATGCAAGCTTACAATCTATAGGGAAATAGGAGGGAAACACAAGGACAGGCACCAGTAATAGCATAGCAGTCCCACCAAGTTACAAGTCCAGAAGGGAAGCTAAATAATACATGAGCGCCTCTAAGGGTCATGTGGGTGGTACCTAAATATGATAGGCTTGCCTGAAGAGGTAACTTTTCAGGGAACGCTTGAAACTTTGGAGGCTTGAGGAGAGTCTTATTGGGCATGGGAGGGCATTCCACAAGGTGGGTGCAGCCCTATGAAAGTCCTGTAACAGTGAATGGGAGCTGGTGATCCATGCAATAGAGAGATGCAGATCTTTTGCAGAGCGAAGAGAGCAAGTTGGGAAATATTTTGAGATAAGTGAGGAGATATAGGTTGGTGTGTGAGTAGATGTATTTTATATTGAATATGTTAGAATATGGGCAACCAATGGAGGGACTGGCAGAGCAGACAAGAAGAAGATGAGCGTCTTGCTAGGAAGATTAGCTCAGCAGCAGCGTTCAAAATAAATTGCTGAGGTGAGAGTCTGTTCTTGGGAAGACCAACAAGGAGACTATTGCAATAATCAAAGAATGTACTAAGGGGGAAAAATTGTGGCCAAAACTCCAAAATGCAGATTTATGAGTTTTGGAGACATATCCGGAATGCTAGTCATGTGGTTAATACCATCTTTAGAGGTAGTGCTGCAGCTTCACCTATCTGCCAATGTGACAATGATTAATGATGCTGAGCATCGGGAGCCAAGGCACACTGACTGCACAAGTGTGCAGTGCATTACTGGGAGTTGACCCATGAGACTTTGCACAAGAGGTCAGAGGCTGAGAAGCTTGTGCTGAGCTCCGATTGCTGGAGCTCAACACATGCTTCTCAGGCCCATAGATACAGCAGCAGTAGTGGCCTCGTCATAGGAGGGTTTTTAATTAGAGTCATAGATGAGCCTAAGAGGTCTCCTACAGAGTAATGTACAGAGGGACAAACACAGGCTTTTTATGTGGCATATATATATATATATATATATATATATATATATATATATATATATAAATCCCCCACCCTGCAGTTACCCATTGACAAATTTCAAACTGCCTTTACTCTGTGTTTGGACAGTGTAATATTCTCCTGTGCAGTTTGCGGCCAGTAATGACAAGTGGAAGGGGGTACCCCTGTCTAAAATGACCCGGGTCCACCGAAGGTTTAATCGGCCCTGAACTGAACCCTAAACCTAACTCCAGTACTTACCATCAGTTTCTTCCTGTCGAGGTCTCAACCGCTGGGTATTTAACCACATCCTACTGGAAGAGCTTTTGTGTGCAAATAATATACACATGTCCTGTATATCCATACACACATAGTGAAGTGGAGTTAAAAATTGTGACTCTTAAAAGTTGTTATCTATAATTTCACAAGTAAATGAAACATATTAATAACAGAAGAAAAATACCTCTGCTTGTTTTGCTATTTAAATTCAAATGTAGCATGACCATATAATTACTCAACGAGTAGCTGGTGAAATATCAAGGATGTTAACAAAAAGAGCTTTTATATTTAGTGATTTATATGGTGAAAGTTAAGCAACATTGACTAATGTTTTGACCTTTCCTTGTCAACGTCATTTGAAGCTAGTGAAATTACTGCCTCGTTAATTGTCTATTTTCCTTTGTATCTATCCCTTCATGAACATTACAAATCCCATTTTCAGTATCGCCTCTCCATAGATCATCATAATTAAAAAGGGTGGCTTTGTTCCTGTTCAGTAATTAAGTAGTTTCATAATTAAAATGATATCAACAATGCTTGTTTCATAGGAAATATTCAAGAAGTGAACAATATGTTTTGAAGTAAATGAAAACAGTTGAATGCAGCCAGCATCGGGAAAAGACGTAATTGGTGTAGAGGAAAATATGCTTTAAAAAAGATCATTGTCTTTCTGTAAATAGCAATATAACTAAAATGAGGTGGGGCATTTACAGGAGGACCTCACTCTGGTCCACACGCTGCTCGCTGCTCGTACATACCTTTACCCCCCCCCCCTGCGCGCTCGAAACTTCCATTCGAAACTATTTGTAGCCTTGGTTGCCATGACCAAATCATTCGATGGTGGCACCAGTGTTCCCAGCACTTCAGGGTAATGCTATACTAGAAGTGGCATAATTGTAAATTTTGCAACCCCCAATGGCATTTTAGTGCCGATTACACGCATAATGCCCGGTGAAGTGCCGCTTACACACATAATGCCCCCTGCAGTGCAGATTATATAATGCCCACTATAAAGCTGCTTCATAATGCCCCCTGCTGTGCCAATTATACATAATGCCCACTGTAGTGCCACTTAATAATACCCCATGTTGTTCCACTACATATTGCCCCTGTAGTACTGCTGCTTAATGACCCCTGTAGTGCTGCTACATAATGTCCCCCGTAGTGCTGCTGCTTAATACCCCCTGTAGTGTTGCTGCTTAATACCCTCTGTAGTGAAACTTCATAATGCCTCTAGTAGTGCTGCTGAATAATGCCCCCTGTAGTGCCACATTGTAATGCCTCTAGTAGTGCCACTGAATAATGCCCCCTGTAGTGTCACTGCTTAATGACCCCTTTGGAGCTGACTTGTCCCTGTAGATACTGGCTTCTTCCTCCTCCGCCCCTGCGGAGTGCAGTGCCAAAGGCTTCCCTCACCCCTCCGGTGGCTCTCGGCCATTTCAAATATGCCGCCTACTCATGAGCCAATTGGAGCTAGCGGCGCGTCTGCCAATCACCGTGGCTGCTGGTGCGCATGCTCTGATTGACTCAGGAGCGGTGGGGGAAGCTTGCAGCTGCAGGCGCCAGAGGGGTGGGGGAAGTATTGAATGTGGCAGCGCGCAGCAGGGGATGCCGGTTGGTACGGTGTACCGGCAACATATTTTTAAAACATACGCCGTACCACGCTGTACCCCCTTATTTGCACCACTGGGTATAAAGATATTAAAGGTTAAGTTTTACAAAAATATATTCATCAAAACAAATCTAGGAGCACCACCAATGAATGAAATATATATATATATATATATATATATATATATATATATATATAGTCCAAAGAGCAAACGCACCCGCAAACTGTATTGATAACCTGTGCCAGGTAATAATGGTATAAAAGTAGAGTCCTGTAAGCAACAAGACACCGGCACCAGGAGTGAGTAAGTCCAAAACAGGAAAACTTTTAGTGCATATTTAATGCAATGCAAACATCTTCAAGCTCATGTGCATCAAAGCATAAGTACACCCATAGGCATCAGAGATACATAGTTTTAAAATCTCACGTCTCCTCAGGAGACGTGAGATTTTAAAACTATGTATCTCTGATGCCTATGGGTGTACTTATGCTTTGATGCACATGAGCTTGAAGATGTTTGCATTGCATTAAATATGCACTAAAAGTTTTCCTGTTTTGGACTTACTCACTCCTGGTGCCGGTGTCTTGTTGCTTACAGGACTCTACTTTTATATATATATATATATATATATATATATTTAAGATATTTTGGTTACTACATATGGTTATCTTTATGATGTGCGAATCCTTTATTATTTGACTTCTAAAATACATCACTTGCGTGTAAAGACATACTATTGACTAAAGGTTATGTCGCCACAAAAATTTTTGCGACGGGGCCTACAAATATCTAATTATGCCTCTGCATCAGCCCCAATGCTTTATTGTAAAACCGTTTATTTGAGACAATGGATTTGAAATATAAATAACAATACAAAAACAGAGGACAATTTTTGAGGGTGGCTTTTATTAAATAAAAACCAATGACATTTTCAGTAGACCGTATACAGTATACAGCATCCACTACATCAAAGAAATGATATATGTTGAACACGTCGTAATGAATATCAATTGAATGTGAAAAAATTGTAATGCCATGTTCTTCGTTTAGAATGTAATAATGATACAAAACTGTAAAGTATTTGATAAAAATATAAAACGCTCTCTGAAGCTCATTTAAGTGAAATTATGGAGCCACTGATTTGATGTGATAAAATCATATAATTGCTTTAAACGTAATAAGAGAACAACACAACGCAATTGACGGGACGTTCTCTGGAATTGGAGACGGATCTCATTAAAGCACCATGGATAAAGTTTGACTTTCACATCGTTTATTGCTGAGTATTTTTATGCACTGTTCTCTAATTCAATGAGCGTAATATTTACTCCATCATATCTAACTGATCTTGCGTATTTTAAAGCTTAACGCCAAATGGATATTGTTTCTTTTTTGCCGATTGTATATATTTTACAGTATCTCATTAGCTGCATTTGAGCAAAGTACAGTATATCAAGACTACAAATTGCTTTTCAGTTCATGATGCCTTTGTTATTTATTTACAGTTTCTTATATAGCGTAGCAGATTCCCTTGCACTCTACAATTAAAAACAGAGATAAAACAAACTGAGGTAGGAGGGTCCTGCTCGCAAGCTTACAATCTATAGGGATAATAGGAGGGATATATAAGGATAGAATTCCATAGCATGGCAGTCCCACCAGATTACAAGACAGTCCTGATGGGATGCAATTAGATATGAATGCTACTGGGGGTTGTGTGGGTGTTCTGGAATATGATAGGCTTACCTGAAGAGGTGAGTTTTAAGGGAACGCTTGAAATTTTGGAGGCTAGAGGAGAATCTTAGTGTGTGTGTGCAAGGGCATTCCATAGGCTGGGTGCTGCCAATCCTGCAAGTCTAAGTGGGATCTAGTAATATGTGTGGATGAGATACACAAATCGTGTGCAGAGTGGTGAGGTCGGGTGGGGATATATTTTGAGATAAGTGAAGAGATATAAGTCGGTGTAGTCAGAGTGATGGCTTTGTATGTAAGTAAAAAGATTTCATATTGAATATGGTAAAATACAGGCAACCAATGGAGGGACTGACAGAGCGGATCAGCAGACGATGAACGTCTAGCTATGCCTTGTCTATCATCTATATATGTCTAGTGTCCGCGAGTTTCCGAAACGTGGCCATCTGCTGGCAGAGAGTGAAACTACATCTCTTTCTCACACATGCACAAACACAGAAGGTAGCAGACTTGCTTTTGAAGCTTTTGCATCGAGCGGGCTTACTAGTTGTACATAACAGTGAACAGTAGCTTGAAAAAATGACCAATAAAAATGTCTGTACGATTTACATTGCACATGGAAGTAAATGAATAAAGTGACTTAAATATATTCTCATCTATATACCATACATTATATAGCCTAGCATGATTTAGTTTGCATTTATTTTAATATGTTTTTTAAAGCAGTAAGCTTCATATTGGGAGTAGCGAATCGGTACTTGTTTCCTAGCACGGCGCCCCCAATTTTGATTGTATTACATCTAATACAATCGCATGCATCGCATGCAATATAGTGGCATGCGATGCATGTGATGCAATGCAATTTTTAATTGTATAAGCACCCTGATGGGTGCTTTTAATGTTAAATGCACCCCCATTGGCAACGCAACCCCCACTATCAACGCCATCCTGAAGAGTCGCGACCGCAGCGAGCCCGCGAGGGGCGGCGGTACGCATCCTCCGACCTTTTCATACCCCCACTATCCACGTCGGTATGGAGTTGATTCTAGATAGTGTGGTGAGTGCAGCGAGCCACCGAGCCCGAAGCGTGGCGAGCGCAGCGAGCCCCGCGTGGGGACATGGATTACTTTAGATGTATTGCGCTTCGCTCGCCATGCTTCGGGCTCGTATTCCGCGTCCCCTTGCGGGGCTCGCTGTGCTCACCACGCTTCGGGCTCGGTGGAACGCTGCGCTTGCCACACTATCTAAAATCAACTCCACGCCGAAGTGGATAGTGGGGGTATAAAAAGGTCGGAGGATGCGTACCGCTGCCTCTCGCGGGCTCGCTGCACTCACCACGCTTCGGGTTGGCGTTGATCCTGGGGGTGGCGTTGACTATGGGGGGCCATTTAACATTGTAAGGACCCATCAGGGTGCTTGTACAATCAAAAATCGTACACGATCGTATTGTATGCCATTGTATGGCATACAATGCGATGCAATATTTTATTGTACAATATCGCGTCGCATCGCATACCATCGTATACCTTATTTAGTGTAATGGTATACGATGCGATGGGCACTGTGCTAGGAAACAAGTACCGCGAATCTGAATGCCTACCGGAGCATTTTGTGATATCAGAAATATGTATGTCTTCATATTCACGCATTGCGCATTCGGAAACTAACAACTTCAGCAAGTCAGGGAGGTCCGGCGTTGGGCAGGGCGCGGCAGCAGGGGAACACCCACTGTTTTATGGGTGTCCCCATAAGAGAGCTGTGCATTTTTATGGGAATGCATGCTTGTCTATGCCTATGTGGGGCGGGTGGCTGACATCACATGATCAGCGGCCTGCGGCCGGAAATAAAGTCAGTCTAGACTGACTTTTATTACCGAAGAGGAGAGAAATCGTTTGATGGTGTGGGACTATCAAATGATATCTCTCACGTTCGGCCGCATGCGTGGGGGTGTGGTAGCGCACACACATCCCCTTGCATGCTAGCGACGGGATTCGGGTGCCAAGGGGGGACATTCGGCCAGGCGGCAGGTGGCGTATACCTGTTTGCTAGGCTGAGACCATATGCAGATTAGCAAACAGGTCTGAATCAGGCACACGGTGTCATCCTCGCTGAACCAAGAACTCGCGACCTGTCGACCAAAAGTAATGTTGACCTTTTCACCTGGTTACATTCTATATGTCGCTATTTTGACCTTGTCAGGATTTTAAATGTCGGGATTTTGACCTTGTCCGGATTTTAAATGTCGGGATTTTGACCTTGTCCGGATTTTAAATGTCGGGATTTTGACCATGTCCGGATTTGGACCTTGTTGGGATGTTGACCGTCGGTCAATAGCTGTCGGTATTTTGACCGCTGGGATTTTGACCGTCAGTATTTCTTACCGAATCCCTGAGGCCATGCATTGTGCAGTATATTATCATTGGAAAGACATGCACATCTATACAGAACAATGGGAATTAGAAACGGGACACTGACACCAGATCACAATTCACCATTTTTAAGTGACAATTGTTTGATTTACTGAAATCAGACACAAAATTCTAGAAATGCTTATAGTGCTAGGGTACATGGACTAAAGCTTCGAATAATGAAAGGGGGCATTGCCATTGCCAATATCAACCAATCAGATTATGTGTATCATTTCTCTATTGCATCTTAGAAAATGACAGCATCTGACTGGTTGCTATGAGCATTATCACAGCTGTTCATAAAACACTAAAATAGAAAGTATTTATTTATATATATATATATATATATATATATATATATATATATATATATATATATATATATATATATATGGCCTGCTAAAACCCAGGGTGAAATTTACTAAGACAGGAGTTCTAGTTCTCATGGGATGTTGCTATGGGTAACCAATCAAAATCTACTTATTTTTTATTTAGCAGCCTCTAGAAGATAATAGATAGTAACTGATTGGTTGCCCATAGCAATATCCCATGTGAACTAGATCTCCCATCTTAGTAAATCCCCCCCGCCCCAGTATCAACACATACTGGTACCAGCTTGATTGCAAATACCAGAATAAAATCAACCCAGGGAATAAAACATGATTAATGTAAACGGAATATTAAGTAATATATGAATACATTACAAACTTGGTAGCAATTAATCACCCAAGTTCGGAATTCAAGTCTTGAAATAACAAATTCATAATGGCACAATTTATAATATATGGTATGGAGAACCTCAGAACAACTTTATATAATACAGTATGTGGTGTAAAATAAAGCTTAAATAGCTTACCTATATATTGTATATGATATACGTAGCCAAAGCAAGCCATAAAGTAACAAAGACACACATAATATTATATTACCCATCCACGTGAGAGCCAGCTTAGAACCCACGTTATACAGTAAATATCAGGTCAATCTGAAACACAGAGGAAAAATTGTGTAATCAAATCTATTGGTCAGCCACAGGGGCAAAACTCCCCCCAGTGCACAAACTTATACCCCTTTCAGACAGAAAAAAAGACCCGGGAATTTCCCTGCTCTTGCCGTGTCGACCCGGGTTTTTCTTCTGTCTGAAAGGGTCAACACGGGTCTAAAGTTCCGGGACTTCGACTCAGGTATTTACCTGGGTTTTTCCCGTGTCAGACACGTGTTTGCGGCTGTGTGAAAGGGTATGACCCGTGTTTTTCTCCCAACTATTGAAAAATCATGCTTATTGGCTGTGCAGCATGGCGCTGCGTGATTGGCTGATCTTTACAGCTTCCCTGATTGGCTGAGCGGGAGTGGCAGTGGCGTGCAGCGCAGCACTAAATGGCCATGGCACATTGGAAAGATGAGGAGATCCGTTTAATGCAATGTTTAATGTTTAATGCAATGCAGTGAGCAGACACCTCCCACTTTTCATGACCTCATCTCTGTGTGCCTTTAAAACTGTCCTTTTCTTATGACACACAGAGTTTTGCAGGAAAAATCCGGCTTCTGTGTGAAAGGGGTCGACACAGGAAATACCCTGGTTTTTGCTCCTGTGTGAAAGGGGGTCAGCCCCTTGCTGCCTAGTTCTACCCGGGTTTTTGTATCCGGGAAATACCTGGGTTTTTGGGATTTTTCTGTCTGAAAGGGGTAGCGCCTCCAAGCTTCCACGGGGTCTGCGGAGCTATTGTTACACCACTGATACTGTACATACTTTTACAAGTATAAAATCCCAGATTTTTAAGTTTAGGAAACCATTGCAAATTCATCACCGATCTGCCAATATCACCTGCATGAGACAGAAGGAGATGACATACCTACCCTACAATCTACCTATCTATCTATCTATCTATCTATCTATCTATCTATCTATCTATCTATCTATCTATCTACAGTACTTACTCCTCTACAGCGAATCACTGCAAATTCTGCTGTCAGTGACTATCATGAGATTGCTAGTACCGTCACCTGTCTTATTAACAGCATGACAGGCCAGATATAACTAGGACATGGCACTCCTGAGTGATTGGCTGAGTCTTTAATAAACTACTTGCATGTGGGTATAACATGAATACATGGTAAGATAAAAATCCATTATCATAAGTAATTATTCACCTTCATATTATTTTCCTCTGCAGATTTGTTGCTATCTCAATGCCTCAGTTATTTTTCTGCACCGTTTAACATATTGCATTAACTTACGTTGATCAAACCAATTATTTCACTTCTTCTATCAATCACTTTTATTTAATAATCAATTAAGTTCCGCTTTAAATCACAACACGAGGCTCGGAGATAATTATGCAATGACAAAGCTCACAATGACTTTTCTGAATTCTCAAATATTGAATTAATCTGTTGGACGCCTAGATGTAGCTATATAACGTAACATATTATTCCCATTCTCTATTACTGTATGTACTGAATGGTGATCATGATGATTGTTATTATATTTCTTCTCATCTTTATAATTATATTTTCAAAACGTTGTTATTGTTAAAAGTTTGCCCCCACATTTCTTTGTTTGGCTGCAGATGCAGTCTAACCCATAAATAAATCAGGCCAATAATGCAGGATATAGCTGAGGTACAACTTAGCCAAACAGGACTTCTGGCAGGTGTTGGAGCAGGCCAAGAAGGCAGGATATAACTGAGAGGTACAGTTCAGCCAAACAGGTGTTGGAGCAGGCCAGGAATACAGAAAATTACTAGGCCAATGTAAGGTTTCTCAGAACCGTAAAACTTCAACCTGCCAGCATTACCAACTTTCCTACCCCTCAAGTGAAAGTATGGAAGTGGTGACTTAGAAGTTCAACAGCCGCCACCTGCATTAAGTATAAAAAGGATGTCATCCTCCCAGGCATCCTTTGTGATAGACAGACTCAGTGGAACCCCCAGATCCTGACGCCCTAGGCAGCTGCCTAATGGTAGAGGCAGCCCTGGATATAAGTGAGAGGTGCAGCTGAGCCAAACCAACAGAACCAGGAGTTCACGCTGAACACTGAACTATGACCGGCAGGTCCTGGCAGGGCAGGATGTAATATAAAGTATTAAGGGACCAATCAGACACCCTGACTAAAAACAATACTTCTTAATTACAACTGTGGTGCAGCTGCAGCACTGCACATCCATCCTGAACAGTCCAAGACTCTTCCGTGGCTGTTAGGTATCTCTTCAAAAAAGTCCAATCGCTTACACTTTTCAGTGCAGTAAACAAATTTTCAAGTTCTTTTATCCAGACTAGATCTTAGTCCTAGGGTGGGTCTTTTGGATTTCAAACATCCACAAATACCGCTCATAGAATTATCTAGAACGAAAAATAGCCAGTAGTGCAAGACCTCTTAAACATTGGAAAAGGGGTTTATTTATACGTTGCACTCACATGACATAGTTAAAAACAAGCATATCATCACAATTCTGTGATTAAAAAACAGGATTTGCACGGCTGTACTTTGGGATCTCACCGCCCTCCTTCTGAATAGCTGCCTCCTTGGAGTTTATCCGGATCCTCCAAGTGGAAATGTAAACAGCAAGTTGGGGATGGCTTTATCCTCGTTAAAGTGCTCAGTGCGTGCGGGTCCTCCAAATAGACTACTCCTTCTGCCGGGGATGTGTATGCTTAATGCATTTCGGAACTAGCGTTCCTTCATCAGAAGCGTGGCGAGCGCACGCGGATACCTTCACAGGTATCCGCGTGGCCTTGCGGGCTTCACAGGTGTCCGCGTCCCCTCGCGGGGCTCGCTGCGCTCGCCACGCTTCGGGCTCGGTGGCTCGCTGCGCTCGCCACACTATTCTATTCTCACTCCACGCCCTAGTGGATAGTAGGGGTATGAAAAGGTCGGAGGACGCGTACCGCCGCCCCTCGCGGGCTCGCTGCGCTCGCCACGCTTCGGGTTGGCGTCAATAGCGGGGTGGCGTTAACGGTGGTGGGGGGCCATGAAACATTTTTTTTTAAAACATATCCAATGTGAAATGCCCATATTGGCCAATTTCACATTGTCATTTTTTTTTAACATTGTTGTCTATGGGAAATCGGGTCCATCGCGTCTTTTAACATTACTGTCTATGGGAAATCGGGTCCATCGTGTCTTTTAACATTACTGTCTATGGGAAATCGCGGGCATCGCGTCGCGGCTCCTTATAACGGCCATGACCGACGCGATGCCCACGATTTCGGGCGCGATGAAAAAATCGGCAGCCCGGATAACTCACAAGTACCCCCATTTTAAATAAAAGTTTAATACACACATTACACACATACTGATACTTACCTATCTTGATCCCGTTGGTAGGTCGCTGGCTCCGGTGTCGGCGGCTCCGTGTCGGCGGCTCCGGGGCGTCCTGTCCGAGGATAATCCATGTTGGACCTGTGGAAGGAAATCCTACTCACCCAGGTCCTGCATGGATGGTCTTCTTTCTTCATCTGTCGACATCCAGGTCTTCTGACAGCTGCTGGCGACTTCCAGCAGCTGTCGGCATCTTCCGCGACGCTCCCCGGCTTTCAGAGCCGGAGAGAACCTTCCTCTTCGGCGTCTGGGCTCAGAATGAATTCTGGCCAATCAGGAGCCGCCTAGCCGCCTAGCGGCCAATCAGGAAAGGTCATAAAAAGTCTCCCCCCGGCTGTGGCATTACCCTGCTGGCTGGTTTTGCCTGGGGCTGGTTCTTAAAATACGGGGGACCCCTAGTCATTTTGTTCCCCGTATTTTGGGAACCAGCCCCAGAGCAGGAGTCTGGGGCTGGTTGTTAAAAATCAGGGAACCCCTATTTGTCGGGTTCCCTGATTTTTAATTACCGGCTCCAGGCTCTGTCAGCCTGGTGCTGGTTTCGGCTGTGGGGGGGACCCCACGCCGTTTTTTTTATTTTATTATTTATTTATTTAATTTTTTTTTACACACTGCAGCCTGCACGGATCTGACTGATCCGTGCAGACTGCCTACAAATAATTTGTATTAGCAGCCGTATATACGGCTGCTAATACGAATTCCTACGACATCGGAGGGTTACAAAGCAGTCGTATATGACTGCTTTGTAAATCCCCCTCCGGAACACGACTTTGCATACGACTGAAACAGTCGTATGCAGTCGTAGGGAAAATACTAATACGAAAAACTAGGTTTTTCATATTTTTAAATTTCCCCCTAATTGTACTATACTATATTTATTTACAAGGTAACAAATTTCACATTTCAAAGTAATAGAAACAAATGTAGAAGAAGTTGGTGGGCATCTGATGACCACCATCCACGATTATATGGGTTGGGATCATTTGGTCTACAGCATGATGGTCAACAGTAATTAGGTTGACACCATTAGGTCGACATGGGAAAAGGTCGACATGTGTCTAGGTCGACATGGGAAAAGGTCAAAAGGTCATTAGTTCGATCTTCTGAGGAAACCCTCACTACACCACGAGGGAGAAACTAGTCAAGAACGGGGAAAATTATTGCTCAACTAAAATTGTCCATTGGTCTAAGACTCTGATCCGGACCGGCCCCGCCGATGAATTGTGGACTTTTTTGCAGACACATCTAAACATTAAACTTAGTCCTCCACTTCCAGAGAAATTAAGAAGTGCCCAGACTGCGGTGAACGGAGACCTGCGGCGATCCTGCAACGCCCGCCCCATTGGCAACCACCATCCATCTCACGCAAAGGACAGGAGAGGTAACATCGCGGCAGAGGTTGCTCCTTGCTTTCGGCTCACATTACACCTGAGCCGCACCGGTTGTAGCAACTTATTCCATCTACTACAGCGAAGGTTACTCCCATCGTTGGCTCCAAATACAACAGAGCCATGTCGGTAGAAGCGACCTACTGACTTTCCTGCCCTATTCCATCATCCCCCTGTCCTACGGTAATAAACCCTTAAAGATAAGGACTGACACAAAGGGGGGAAATTTACCAAAATGGATTCGTAAAAATATAGGTGTATTCGTAGGCCGAAATACATCTATTTTTTACACATTTGTATTTTCGGGATTTACAATCCCGAAAATACAACAATTCATATTCCTAAAGATGGAACATTCGTATTTGTATTTACAAATACGAATGTCTACACCATCGATAGGATACGACAGAAATCACCATTCAAAAGAATGGTGGTTCCTGATTTACTAAGCAGCCATATTGATAATACGGCTGCTAAGTGGTGTAAAATGGGATGCAGTTAAAATCCCGGCGGTCGGGATCCCGGCGTTCAGAATCCCGACGCCGGAATCCCGACCGCCGAAATACCGACACATTCTCCCTCCTGGGGTGTCCACGACACCCCTGGAGGGATAATAAATTAGCGTGCCGAGTGTAGCGAGGCACCGGGCCCGCTGCGTGGCGAGCGCAGCGAGCCCTCATGGGGGGGCGATCCACGTCCCCCCCTTGTCGGCATTTCGGCTGTCGGGATTCCGGCGTCGGGATTCTGAATCCGTGTAAAACACCCACGCAAATACGACAGGAAAATACACCTTGCTTTCCCTGTCATATTTGCTTTAAGCCTGCACGGATCATTCAGATCCGTGCAGGCTTTAGTGTAAAAAAATAGAAAAATAAATAAATATAAAAAAAAAAACGGCGTGGGGTCCCCCCCACAGCTGTAACCAGCACCAGGCTGAAAGAGCCGGGGCCGGTAATTAAAAATCAGGGAACCCGACAAATAGGGGTTCCCCGATTTTTAACAACCATCCCAAGGCTCCAGGTCCGGGGCTGGTTCCCAAAATCCGGGGGACAAAATGACTAGGGGTCCCCCGTATTTTAAGAACCAGCCCCAGGCCAAACCAGCCTGCAGGGTAATGTCACAGCCGGGGGACACTTATGATATAAGGTCCCGCGGCCAAAACATTAACCCTACCGACCAGTCAGCCTGGCCAGGGGCCCTGGGGGAGTGGGGACCCCCCCAATGAAGGGGTCCCCCCCCTCCAGGACTTACCTGACCAGGCTGAAGCCTGGTGCTGTCCTCGATGCCCCTGGGCGGTGGACATCGAGCTGATAGAGGTGTAAATAATAGAATAATCTATTGTCTAATACTGGGGCACAATGAGTCCCAGCAAGCCTCCCCCGCAAGCTGGGACTTGGAGAACCACAAGTCCCAGCCTGCGGGGCATTAAAGGGCCCGCTGGGTCTTGTAGTTCCACAGTATTAAAAATAGTAAAATAAAACACACTGACACACACTTAAAATAAAACTTTAATACATACAAAGCCCTTACATACTGATACTTACCTATCTTCTTCCCGTAGGTAGCCCTGGTCCTGATGTCCTGTGTCGTCTTCTGGTCCATGTCGACGTCGCTGTCCATGTCGGCGATGGCGTCCGGAGTCCAGAGTCCGACGAAATCCATGTGGGAACCTATGGAAGGAAACCATACTCACCTGTCCCAGGGCGACGTAGTCCAGGTAAGGGGTCTTTGCAAAAAAACAAACCGACACGCGAAACCAGCCCGGACAGATGAGCCGCACGGTGTTTGTGTACATTGTGCGGCTCCGCCTCCCGAATGCCGCTATTGGCCGCCTTGCGGCCTAGCGGCTCCTGGTTTGTTTTTTTGCAAAGACCCTTACCTGGACTACATCGCCCTGGGACAGGTGAGTATGGTTTCCTTCCATAGGTTCCCACATGGATTTCGTCGGACTCCGGACGCCATCGCCAACATGGACAGCGTCAGGCTTGCTGGGACTCATAGTGCCCCAGTATTAGACAATAGATTATTCTATTTTTTACACCACTATCAGCTCGATGCCTACCGCCCAGGGGCATCGAGGACAGCACCAGGCTTCAGCCTGGTCAGGTAAGTCCTGGAGGGGGGGGACCCCTTCATTGGGGGGGTCCCCACTCCCCCAGGGCCCCTGGCCAGGCTGACTGGTCGGTAGGGTTAATGCTTTGGCCGGGGGGACTTGCATAAAAAGTCTCCCCCCGGCTGTGGCATTACCCTGCTGGCTGGTTTGGCCTGGGGCTGGTTCTTAAAATACGGGGGACCCCTAGTCATTTTGTCCCCCGTATTTTGGGAACCAGCCCCGGACCTGGAGCCTGGGGCTGGTTGTTAAAAATCGGGGAACCCCTATTTGTCGGGTTCCCTGATTTTTAATTACCAGCCCCGGCTCCTTCAGTCTGGTGCTGGTTTATTTAATTTTTCTATATTTTTTTTACACCTTGCAGCCTGCACGGATCTGACTGATCCGTGCAGACTGCCTGAAACATTCGTATTAGCGGCCGTATATATGTGCCGCTAATACGAATCATTACACCATCGGAGGGTTACAAAGCAGTCGTATATGACTGCATTGTAAATGATCCTCCGGAACACGACTTTGCATACGACTGAACCAGTCGTATGCAGTCGTAGAGGAAATACCAATACTAAAAACTAGGTTTTTCATATTGGTAAATTTCCCCCAAAGTGCCTGTAAGCATTTGGTCTAGCGACATTTGCCTTTAACCTGCCTCAAATTGGTACAATTTATCTCTGGACACAATTGTTATAAATTACACAGTGGAGGCTCCCCACACACACATCCCCCCTTCAATACAAGGACTTAAGTGGGTAAGAGCATTGGAGATATAGGCCCTTATTCTGATCGGTGCGGATATTCCCGAATTCTTTCGGTGCGGCCCGCACGCATCGCTGTGCGGCAGCGTGCGGCCATCGTCCGTAGAAACGCCCACGTGTCCTCCACATTCGGACGGACTCACTCTGTAAGAACAGGGCGTGTGTACGGACGACATATAAACCATGCGTGTGCGGGGGAAACACTCCGATTCTGCACGGTCTGACCGCGTATGCACGGCCTTCCCGCGTCAGAACGGACTACGTCACTACGCACAGATGCGGTGTACTTCCGCATACAACAAGACTACTGTTATCAGAGTTCCCACATAGATCACATGACACACTTATGCAATTAGCAAACCACTTTGAGAACAGATTGTTGCTCCTGGTCATCTGTTATTTAGCTAATTGATCCTTAAACACTTACAAGCACTATACATTAACCCTAACATTCCCTATGGGGATAAAAATGTTATCTACCCTTTTGCTGTGTACATATCTAAACATCCACATGTTTGTGTGTTAAAAGCTTTTTATACTTTTAATGTTAAAGACTAAAATAACACACAGACAACTTCTTAAACAAGTGCAAACTTTTATTCAAAAATTCAAATTATTAAATTTAAGTTAAATGTCTCAATTGACCCGCTTTTCCTGTTCAATGCCTCAATTGACCCGATTTTTCCATAGGAAACAATGTTAAATGGGCCACAGAGGCCAAATAGGCACCCTGAGGTGTGAAATGGCCACCCCAATTGTTAATGCCACCCCACGATCAACGTCAACCCGAAGCGTGGCGAGCGGCGGCGGTACGTGTCCTACGACCTTTTCATACCCCCACTATCCACGTCGGCGTGGAGTTGAGAATAGAAAGTGTGGCGAGCGCAGCGAGCCACCGAGCCTGAAGCGTGGAGAGGGGACGCGGATACCTTCACAGGTATCCGCGTCCCCTCGCAGGCTTCACAGCTGTCCGCGTCCCCTCGCGGGCTCGCTGCGCTCGCCACGCTTCAGGCTCGGTGGCTCGCTGCGCTTGCCACACTTTCTATTCTCAACTCCACGCTGACGTGGATAGTGGGGGTATGAAAAGGTCGTAGGACGCGTACCGCCGCCCCCCGCGGGCTCGCTGCGCTCGCCACGCTTCGGGTTCACGTTGATCGTGGGGTGGCGTTAACAATTGTGGGGTCCATTTCACACTTCAGGGTGCCTATTTGGCCTCTGTGGGCCATTTAACATTGTTTCCTATGGAAAAATCGGGTCAATTGAGGCATTGAACAGGAAAATCGGGTCAATTGAGACATTTCACATTGTTCCCTATGGGAAATCGCGGGCATCGCGTCGGTCGAATCGCACCCGATTTTTTAGTACATTCAATGCCCGCCATGCCCGCGATTTTTTACTAACGATGCCCACGATCAAAATCGTGGGCGCCGTTCTAAGTAAAGAGTACCAATTTTCTCAATCCAGTCTGTCCTTGATACTCACATTAGTTGACCCACTTGAATCTGAGGACATGATTCTGTGATTTACATAAATCCAATGCTTACATAAATCTGATTCAGACAGAACCTGTGACCAGAGCACTGAAGACGAGAACCAAAAATGGAGGACAGAAAAGAGTGTCTTGTGCTGGTGCACCTGCACAAGACACTCTTTTCTGTCCTCAATTTTTGTATCTTGTAAGTGTCAATGGTAGCACACCCTCATATGTGCAATATAACTTGCAGAGGGTCCACTGTACGACATATAATTTATAAGTACCCTGTGCGATTGACACAACCCTTTCTAGTAGTAGTAGTAGTAGTAGTAGTACGTTTATTTATAAGGCACCACAAAGTGTCCACAGCGCCGTACATAGCAAACAAAAAACAAATGACAAGGTAACATACAGGGTGTGTTGATAAAATACAGCATAAATAGGGGTATAGCTGGTAGAAATAAAATCAGCATCAGTTCTGAAGTAGGTGTCGAAATTGTCGAGGAGACTGAAGATGAAGTAGAGGAAGGGAAGAACAGGTAGGGTGAGTACGTGAGGAAGGAGGGCCCTACTCATAAAGTTAACATACTAAAAGGGGGTGGGTGGACGAACGAAAAACAATAGGATAAGTAGGAACGGATGGGAACGGAGGCAGGATAGGAGGATCAAAAGAGGTTGTTGTGAAGGTGAGAACCGCCTTTGAATTAACTCCAGAATCTGTACTGAATTTACTGTTGCAAACCTTTTCCCACGAGCAGCCCAACCCAGCATAAAGCTGGGCGGTTGACGTCCTCATGAGGCAGGACCGGGGTGGTGCTGAGAAATGAGAGCATCTCCCTGCAGCAGCTTTTACTTTGCAGTGAACGGAGCATCCCAGGTCCAACCCAAGTAACTACCCGGGTCAATCCACTAGCTAAAAAACCCAGAACGATGTGCATCCACGTGCAAAATCTCAGGTTATTTTTGCTAGTAGAAAAGGGGTGCTAGTCAATTTGCCTCTTGGTCCTCTAGTTTAATGAAATACTATACTTTCAGTCTGACAAAAACAAGAACAAAACTCTCTAAAATCTCTCTAGAAGTGTCAGACAATCAGATAAATGAGAATGAGCGGGAAATACACTTATTATCGGACAGTGTTACGATAGGTTCACTTTTTATTGTCATTAAATGCCACCTTTGGCCTTAACAATGTTCACGCGATGTAGGTCATCAAATAAGACCTTGGAATAGAACATAGCTTCAGGCTGAAGGTTAATTGTATTTATCACATGCTGAAGCGTACCAGTGTGAAGGGTCTTCGACATCTGGCAATAGGCTGGATATTGGGTTAATGAGTTACCCCCAGTGGATAAGCTTAACTGAGTTTCCATTTAATTTGTGAAACATACAGTAGATCGATCTACAACCACAACACCTACAACTAGGCCGTAATAAAGAAGAGAAGCCCCTTTACATTAACAGATTGAATACAGAAAATAAATAAAAAATAATAATAAACCATATATTTTATACTTACATTTATTTTATTAAGTAGGAAAGCTCCCCCCCCCCCCCCCCCAAAAAAAAGACATATAATAGAGGCCATATCAATAATACAAGTATCTAGTATATCAGTTTTCAAGGTCATTTTGCAATCTGCCATGTCTGCAGCATTATATAATGCTGGAACATCATCATTATCATCAGCATGTACAGTATATACTCTTGTTCTAATGAATCTATAATCGAGACATCTACTTATAGCTGAACCCAACTCCTGACAGGTGCACTCAACTGCTTGCATGTGCACCTGGCTACTAACAGGTGCACAATGGTTACTGACAGATGTACCCAGCGGTGTAGCTAGGCGACATGGTGCCCGGAGCAAGGGCATATTTCGCCCCCCCTGGTAATGAATTGGGGGCGTGGCTAACCTGTGTTGGCATGTTACATTTGAAAAGAAAAAAACACTGTAACGGAATCTGCTGCGCTATATAAGACACTGTAACGGAATCTGCTGCGCTATATAAGGTGCTGTAACGGAATCTGCTGCGCTATATAAGACGCTGTACTGGAATCTGCTGCGCTATATAACATGCTGTAAATAAATAAATATATATACAGCACACCCCACCCCCCCCCACCCCGGGGCCCCACGAATCCACCAAAAAACAAGTTTATTATTACTGTAAAACATAATTTAACTGTAAAAAAAAAAAAAAAATCCACCTTGAATAAGTTTGAGGCACAGGCACGGGCGGCTGCAAAACCACCTTCTCCTTCTCCAGGCTGACGACGCCATGCTGTAGCCAGGGAGGAGGTGACACTGACTCTGGGAGGGTCTGTACAGTGCTGTGCTGCCCGGAAGCCGCCCGCCCGGACCGAGCAGCAGCAGCAATTAATTTCAGAGAGAGGAGAGGACATGGAGTGTCAGCCGGCCGCCCGGCCTCACCGTCCGTGACACTTGGCGGCAGGGACCGGGCGAGCAGGGCAGGAGGCAGGCGCCGGGCAGGGCAGGAGGCAGGCGCCGGACACTGCTTGAGTGACTTGCGGCAGGGGGGCGGGCCGGCGGCGCCGGGCAGGGCAGGAGGCAGGCGCCGGACACTGCTTGAGTGACTTGCGGAGGGGGGGCGGGCCGGCGGCGCCATTCGACCAATTGCCGCCCGGAGCATGAGCTCCGGTGGCTCCGCCCTCCCTACGCCTCTGGATGTACCCGGCTACTGACAGGTGTATACAGATGCTGAAAGATATATAATCAAAGGATATTGGCATTAGTGTACTGGCCTTGTTTCAGAACGCTGATCCCCTGTTCTACTATTAAGTGTAAGGAAGCTCAAATGCCAGATATACTGTAGTGATATGCCCGCAATAAGCTATTCTAAAACCATGCCAAGTCCCCCTTTTGGCACATCCCAGACTATACAACTAAGCAGCGCTTACGTCCTGTCACCCAGTTCTGTACTGATTATGAATTGTAGTTGCTTTAGTAATTCACAGGTGCACTGGTATTGCGATAGGCGTGTGCAGCACATTTTCTTAGGGGGTGCACCATTGGAGGGGCCTACTGGTCATGTCTATCACTGTCTACTGGGTGTGTCATTGACTGCCTACTGGTTGTGTCTATCACCGCCTACTGGTTGTGTCTATCACCACCTACTGGGTGTGTCTATCACTGCCTACTGGGTGTGTCTATCGCTGCCTACTGACTGTGTCTATCACCACCTACTGGGTGTGTCTATCACCTCCTACTGGGCATGTATTATTACCACCTATTGGGCATGTCTATCACCACCTACTGGGCGTGTCTATCACCACCTACTGGGTGTGTCTATCACCTCCTACAGGGCAAACTAAATATGTGACTTATGCATGTACAGTATATGGGCTTCAGAAAGAATCATTCCCCCATACATACTACAACTAGGGACAGTTCTGCAGCACCTAAAAAACATAGAGGAGCAAAAAAAAAAAAAAAAAAATAACGATTTACAGTACAAATACAAATTATGACAAGTACATGGTAAATAAAAAACAGCTGAAGCAGACACTGACACAATGCTCGTTGCCAGGGGGGAAGTTACATGCTTGTTGCCAGGGGGAAGTTACATGCTCATTGCTAGGGGTAGTTATATGCTCGTTGCCAGTGGGGTTATATGTTCTTTGTCTGGGAGGAGTTATATACTTGTTCTCAGGCAGAGGAGTTTCATGTTCATTGCCAAGGCGACACATGCTCGTTGCTAAGGGGACTTACATGCTCATTGCCAAGGGGACTTCCTAACAGTGCGCTGTGCTCCTCTGACTGCCGTCTCCGGCCTCCAACACACTGTGAGCTATACGCACCTTCTGTTGGCGGTGGGCCTTCCAAAAAATGGCCACTGCATTGGAGGAGACAGACACTAGAGGTCCTGCCAGTTTTGTGGGTTGGAGGCAGGACGCGGCAGCGAGGGAGTGTGGGCGTGTTGCGCATTAGGTGGTGCTTGGGCACACCTGGCACCCCCCTGCATACATATATATATATAACCATTGTATGACTCAGACGCTAACCTGGAAAAAGGGGCAAAAGTCTAAAGACCAATCTTGGACGACTGAGCTGTGCCAGTATGCCACCACTAATAACTTTATGCCAACTCCAATGAAACAAATAGATTAGCCCCTAACCATCCCAAGATGTACCTGTGATGCAACTAATTTAAGATAAGTACAAAAGCCCTTACATTACTACCCGTGGCGGAGAATGAAAAAGTACAAAAATGCTGGGTGTTTGATGACATATTTGCCGCATAAAATTTGCTGCACGGTGCCTTGGAGCACTGCACGGATGCAAATTCAACGCACATGCGCAGCTGTGGAGGTGCACGTTGCGCCATGGATATCGCACCTGCAACATGGCAGGGGACAGATGCAACTGGTTACATCTGTACTCCACAGACTTTTTTATAGTGCAATCACCGTACAAGTTTGCATAAGGTACGCTAAGCATGTGTACATACGCCAAACTCCTCACCAGCTCATCGGTTTACAAATACAATAGTGGAAAAAAAATAATGTATAATCAGATTTTCTGCATTAGAACGCATTAAACCTGCAATCTGCTTCACACCTACAGTACTAATATACTTCGAGTGAAAACGGAAAATTGAAAGTGTGTGTTACGTTAAAGATAAATTATTGTTTTTTGCTTGCTGCTAATACATTTCTTTCTATAATCATCTATAATAACTATAATGTTATTTTCAAGCACATTCTGTACTGTATATGATGTGAAAATGAGATTTTTTATGAACAGTGCTTTTTAAAAGGTTTGTAGCTCTTTCTTTAAAAAAATAAAAAAAATAAAAGTATTCTCCCGATAAATAAAACAAGTATTCCTTATGTCTCCGCAGGAGAATCATACCTTCATGATCTGGTTCTCGCTGTTCATTGCACATTCTCTGATGGTAATATACTTACATTCCTCCCAACACGTGTGCCTGAAAAAGGGGCATGCTCTATGTAGAAGCGGGTGTGGTCTTGCGGAGTTGCCGTGGCCACAAGCCACACCCATTTTCCAGCGCTTATTAAGCTGTTGGCCATTCCCGCAGCACCCTCTGCTTCACTGAATAGATGCTGTGTGCATCAGGTGCATGTGGCATGATTTTGAGACAGAAGAACATCAAAAGATTTTTCACCCGTATGTTGGCATGCAAATGGGTGTGTCACATTCATTCGCATGCTGGTGCGGGCATTAGGTTGGCAAAGGGGAGCTGCCATTCGCTTCCCTAATGGGCAGCATTGTTTCCGTTCCCAAAGAATTAAAAGAACACTGCTTAGCAAGTGGGTCTGAATCAGGCCCTTGGTTAATACATTTGGAAATCATACACTGCAAATGTTGTAAATATATGGCTCACATGGTGTGGTATATTTCACAGACAGTCGAGATTCCGACAGTCATTACAGTCATTACTCAGACATCGGAATCCCGACTGCACAGCGGGGGGAGCGCAATGAAGCCCCTTGCGGGCACGGTGCTTGCCACCTATTTTATCCTTCCTCTATGGGGGTCGTGGACCCCTACGAGGTAGCAGTCGGTATTCCCACGTCGGAGTAATGACTGTCGGAATCCCGTCCGGCATCCGGCTCACATGCAGGGAGTAACAATAGAATCTTTGAAACACATTCCGAATGTGGTAATCCATATTTTCTAATTGATTTTGAATCAAATAACTTTATGAAAAGAGATCAATGAAATAACAAACACACACATTTCAAACTCACTGAAAACTTACCATCAATTGCAGAATAAATGAAAAATCCATTTGTTATAGCAGGTAAATGATAACAATTTAATATCTGATTGAAGAGCAGATCTTCCTAGAAAAAGTGGAAAAAGACTGCGCTGATTATTATTTTTATTATTAGAATTTTATTAATAAGGCGTCGCAAGTGTTTCGCAGCGCCGTACAAAGGAACAGTGCAGGGAGACAAAATTTGGCATAACATTGAATAAATAACAAAAATTGAGTACAAATAAAGAGCACCACAGATCAATACACATTACAGCTTAAATATAAGTAGTGAGGACTCAATCAACATACAACTAGAGGCTTGATGCCAATGATGGAGATGAGTATGCAGACGAAGATGGTCACTGAGTGTTTGAGTATAGGAGAGCTGTGAGTGACATGTGAAGAGAAGTGGGCTTTAACAACAGGAGGGAAGAGGGCCCTGCTCGGAGGAGCTTACAATCTAGTAGGAAGGGAAGACAGACAGATTACAAGAGGTGCAAGCAAGTGGGTGGTGGCTAGATAGCAGGATGTAAACAGGCAAGGGGTCGGAGAACCAGCTAGTTTATGCAGTGGAAGGGTACGCTTTGATGAATAGGTGAATTTTCAGTGCCCGTTTGAAGATTAAATAAAAAAAAATGTAATAAATACAGTAGTGCTGGTATCCTAATATATATATATTTTTAATATACAATAACATAAAAACATGTATGAAAAAAAAATTTATTCATGTAGAAATAAAAATGCGACAGTGTGCCGTTAAAATAGAGATGACTGATAGCGAACCGTATTTTGCGGAGAGGCCCAGCTGGACTTAGTGCCTTATTCTGGTTCACTTTCTTCTGGCAAAACCATGTGCAGTGCAGGTGGGGTAGATGTAACATGTGCAGAGAGAGTTAGATTTGGGTGGGGTTTTACTTCAATGTGAGATCTATATTGCAGTGTACAAATAAAGCAGTCAGTATTTTCCCTGCACAGAAACAAAATATCTCACCCAAATCTAACTCTCTCTGCACATGTTACATCTGCTCCACCTGCAGCGCACATGGTTTTGTCCATCTAAGAAGGAATTTCCCAGAAGGAGTGAACCAGAATAAGGGCCTTAGTGCCTGTTCGAGTCCGTTCCTATTTTGCCTTGTTCTGTAATGTGCTGCGATAAACAAAGTTGTTTTCCTGCTATAACCCTGCAAAGTGCAGTCAGATCACTTGCATACAGTACTCCTTAGGGAGATGGAAACCCGGTTCGGAATAACTCATTGAGTGCCTCATTTCAATTCACTATTCACCTATTGTTATTGTTAGCATTTTCCATTGTTATTTCAACGTTCTTATCTATAATGTTCCCGTAAATATTTTGTTTTCACAATTCCTTATGTAAAGATTATATATACGTTTCTCCCCTGCCGATATAGTGGTCCTTTAAGTCATTAGCTCAATGACCAAGATATAATTATTTGTAATAATTTATTTTTAAACATAAAAATTAACTTTATACCAAAACATTGCAAACGTAAATCGAATTGGATATTGTTGATTTTCCAAAGCACATAGGCCCTTATTCTGATTGAGTCGGATCGCTCAGAATGCGGACGGCCGACCGATGGTTGGTGTGTGTGCGTGTGTGAACGCCTCGCACGTACGAACACGGCGTGAGTTCCGTGCAGAAAATGATCGTACAGAACCATCCGAGCAGGGGGTGGAGAGGGGTGTGAAGGGCTGTTTGGGCTCATTAACATATGCGTACCTCCCGCGTTTCATGTGCGTTCCCATGAAAACGCTGGACGTACGTATGGTAATGCGGTCGTGAAACACGTGTGGGGGCGGACAGCTGACATAGCCGGATGTCAGCTGCCCGCCCATATCCCTGCTTTCATACAGAGAAATGCCCGAGTGGTCTGGAGTACTCGGTGCTGCCTGACCACTCGGTCCATCATTCGATGGTAGGCGACCATCGGAGGATAAGGGAGGTTCCCACAGATGGAGGAGGTGTTCACATGAAACATCCACTCGCGGTCCGTTCGGTCGGCTTCTTACTGCATTCGGCCGATGTGTGAGCGATCCATACTGAAGGTGGGGCTAAGAACACTCGGTTCCTGTCCGAAAATACGCATCCGACCGATTGAACTAGAATAAGGGCCATAGAGAACGTTTCAGACCTACGCGCAGGGTTGCAAAATTCGCAGCCCTGCCAATATCGGACAACTGCGCATGCACACGGTACGCTGTGCGCATGCGTGAGCCAACTGTACAAATGGATTTCGGGAAGGCTAGCCTGTGCTGTCTGTACGCAGGGGATTGACATCATGTAACCGTTTGGTGGTAGTAACACAGGCATTCCCCAGGTGTTGTGACGGAGGGCCGCTGACGTCATCAGCAGCCTCCTTCTCCCCCGGCCATTGCAGCTCTGAGTTTGGCTAGACTTACTCTGTACTCACCAACAGGGGGAATCCATCTGATGGTGAATGCATTAATAGCCATGCACATCGACATGCACAGACTAGATACCACTGAGGTTTGGTCAGAATCTAGAGTGGTCTGGAACTCGTGATAAATTAAATATAAATATTAAATACTGCTTATACATGCATGCTCAGTGGTCGAAGTGGGGCGGTATACGGGGGTATGCCATACCGCCACTTTAATCTGAAGATAAAAAAAAAAAGTTTTTTTCCCCCCTCAGGATGCTCTCTGATCACTCAGCAGCACATATTGTGCTTTTGTAATACCCCTGTACAACGGGGCAGTCTGGCAGGGGACGTTGATGGACAGGGGGGTGTCCGAAGGTGCGCACTATATTCACTCTTTACTTTTCCATACCCCCACTTCAAAATTTCCACTTCGACCACTGTGCATGCTAATGTACCAGCCATGCACTGTAGAAAATACATTGAGCCCTTTGCAGTATGCAGTATTATAATAACTGAATAATGTATAATTCAAGTGTACAATCTGTCACCTGATCCCTTGAGTAGGTGGCGGGGACTACCGGAATTTTCGGCTGTATCCTTGTGGGTCAGTCCTGTTCTCCCGTCTCAAAACTACAGTAGTCAGTTACAACAACTTAGCACTGATATTATAACTATTATAGGGGGTATTCAATCTCTGGCAAAATCTTGGTTTTGTCGAGAAACTCTTATTTTTCAACAGAAATAGTCGTATTGCTTCCAACTATTCAATTCTTTTTTTTTTCCCCGACTGTCGAATCTGCCTGGACAGTTTTAGTTTTTAGTTTCTCTCGACTGTCATTACTTCTTACTTTTGACTTTTTTTTACCATTTTGTTGAGTTTAAAAATATGACATGAACCTGAAGTTGTTGAATTGGTTTTGACAGTTTTTAGTCATGAGTATGTCAATGTGAACCAGACAGTTTTTTTCTGTTGGGAGCAGTCTACTTAGGTCAAACGTTTTATTAATTTTTTTGGCCTCTCAACAGTCCTGACCCCGGTTCTGGTTCTGGTCCCAGTTCTGGTTCTGAATCTCGTTCTGGTGCCGGTTATGGTTCTGGTCCCGGTTCTGGTCCCCCCACAGCTCCTATTACAGCTCTGCAGTTATACAAAATGGCACCAAACCATATGAAGCAAGGATTTGCATAGAAACTGTCGAGGTGGGAAGACGAGTTAACGATGCCTATTTTACGGCACATTGGTCCAAACTCGACAGGTGGCTTTACGACAGTTTCAAACTGTGAATAGGCGGAAGACTTGACTGTCAAGTTAAAACTCGAGAGGTGAGCAAAACAAAACAGAGTTGACTCGACAGTTTGGCAGCTTACGACCAGGATTGATTGACCCCCCAAAGTTTCCAATGTAAAGCTTCCTGGTAGAGTCCTCATTGCTTCCTACAGTATGTAAAACTGGATATTTTAACAATAGCTCATGTGACACACTGATTATACTTCTGAATTTGAAATAAAGCTTTAAATGAGAAAGATAAAGGTGGGAACTTTAAGGAATCTATTCAATTAAATGAATCAATTCCTGTTCGGGGCATCAAAACAACATGAAAATGTATTAATGGGCACGTGTATTGGACCTTTGATGCAATTTTAATGCATCCAGCAGGACTCCATTCAATTAAAATGAATCCTGCTGAACACTAACAAAAAGTACGTGCACTGTTCCTGCTCTGAGTCAGGTTCCATCATTCATTGAACTGAATGGCATAAAGAATGTTCATCTCAATCTCCGCGGTGTTCAAAGGTGGCCAAAGGCTTCGTTGCCTTGAGACCAGCTTATTTTAATTCGAACAAATAACACATCCAGTATGTGTTCTAAGTGCATTAATCTGCAAACTGACATGACAAGAGCCGCCAAGCATGTGCAAAATGTGAGCATGAAAGGGCTAATCAACATAAAACCATCAGGTGCATTAAAAAATATGAATAAAGCCAAAAATCTGACTTACAATAACTATTAGAAGCAAAAGCACTGGAGCCAGCAAGATTTGCTTGAAGATCTGACTCTTTAGAAGTCTTCAGTAACTCGATGACTTGTCAACATTGCCGTATAAACCCGATTTAGCAATTTAACTGTAAAGCTATCATCGGCCTATATACATGTTGCAATATAACAACCAAGATGATTGACAAGGGTCAAGTTTTTTCTGTGTTTGTGAAACCAATTCTTTTGCAGTCAAAACCTCAGTCCAGTGTCTCTAGTATATTGTGATTGACTCTGTGAAGCAAATACTGTAGAATGTGGAGAAGATGAAGGTCTTAGATCACATTGGGAGTCTTGTGTTGTATAGCCCCATACACACTACATACCTCCCATCATTTCTCTCAGGACTCAGCAGGTGTTCCTAAAAAAGTGCGTGGCCTCTATAAAAGGGTGCGCGGCTTCTCGAAAATTGCCTATATCATGAGGCCACTCCAAATTTTGCCCATGTAGGGGCATAGCTAGCGCTGTGTAAGCTGCTGGCCATGCTCCTTTCCCCTTGTCTCTGTGGATAGATGCTGTGCATATCCAAACTGCCCCCCCCACTGCGGCACACTGCCGGCCACCAGTGTGGTATGGTATTGAATACTCGCTCATTTTGGCCCTTCTGAGAGATCTTGTTTTCATATGCTCAATATCGTTGATGATGCATCCTCCTTCATCTGTACATGCAGTTCATGAGTGGCCAATGGTGGTTGCATATGCATACTGCATAACTCATACTTGCCTACTTTTGAAAACTAGTTTCAGGGAGATTATGGTTGGTAGTAGAATTTTGCACAGCGCTCCATTGAGGGGACGTGTCATGCTCCACCCAGAGGGCGTGTCTAATTCCAAATTTGAAGATATTGTGAACATGGCACCTAGAAGCATGGGTGTGTTCTACTACATCTGAGAGGAATCATATATATTCAAATGTAGATGACCCCCAAAGCAGTAAGTAAGAGCTACTATACTTGGTAAAGAAAATTCACTGATACGTGTCAGGTATTGGTCATCTATTTTGTTTTACAAAGGGTTTCATATAAATGGCCACAATACATGTATGTAGCCATAGGGAGCAGTAGCGCACGCAGGGGGGGGGGGGTTCTGAGTACCCAGAAACCCCCCCAGGAGTCTAAGGGCCCTAGTTAAAAATCGGCCCTTGGGAACCGGAGATATCTGACTTCAAAGCAGTGGTCCCCATCCAAGCCTGTTAATTGCTCTTCCCAGTTAGATATTTCAGGTTCTGTCTGACTTAGAGTTTTTCTAAGGGTACATTCCAAAAGCTGGGACTCTCCCCCTTTGATGAACACTAATAGCTTGTCTCTACTGTGCCCAGAACCAGAGATATCAGCCTGCCAGCAGCTGGTTACTGCTCCAGCTCCACACACCTGGTATGTAGTTTTATATGCTCGTTGGCAGATTGCTCTGCCTCCTGAACTCTGATCCCCTAGTCCCCAATACCATTTGGTAGGTGGGATCCTCTAGTTTTTAATTCCATTAAAATCTAAGAAATCTATTTCTGGGAACTGGAGATATCTGCAGTCAAGCAAGCTGTCCTCCCACCAGAAAATTATAAATAATAAGCCCACTCCACTATACATAGTTACATAGTTACATAGTAGGTAAGGCTGAAAAAAGACTTGCGTCCATCTAGTTCAACCTGGTATAGATATCCATTGCTGATTTGGTAGGTTCTGGTATTTTACAGACAAATTATATTTCTTATTTGTACCCATGGATGTTTTTCTCCAGTAAATGTTTGTCCAACTTTGCCTTGAACGCATTTAATGAGCCAGCCGTTACCACATCTCTGGTAAGAGAGTTCCAGAGTTTGACTGTCCTGACCGTAAAGAAATTCTTTCTACTAGCTGAATGAAATCTTTTTTCTTCTAACCTATACTCATGCCCTCGCGTCCTAGATTCCTTTCTAGTAGAAAAGAGGGTACGTGACAGTTCCTTATATTGGCCCTTGATATACTTGTACATGTTGAGCATGTCCCCCCTTAAACGTCTCTTTTCTAATGTAAATAGTCCCAAATTGCTTAATCTCTCCCCGTAGCTTAAATTCTCCATTCCCCTAATAAGCTTTGTTGCTCGCCTTTGGACTTTTTCTAATTCTATGATGTCCTTTTTATAGTGTGGGGCCCAGAACTGTACTCCGTACTCTAGGTGAGGTCTCACCAATGCTTTATATAGTGGCATAATTACCCTTGCGTCCCTAGTTTCCATTCCCCTCTTAATATATGCCAGAATTTTGTTGGCCTTTTTTGTAGCTACATTACAATGGGCACTACATCCTAGTTTGCTGTCTATTTGGACTCCTAGATCCATTTTAAGTATGGAATTACCCAGTTCCTCTCCACTAAGGTTGTAACTTGCACACTGGTTGTGTCTCCCAAGGTGCATAACCTTACATTTATCTACATTGAACCTCATCTTCCATTTTTTTGCCCACTCATCTCATACACCCCTCCTCTGCATATTAAACATCCTCTACCACCCTGGAAGTTATGTATCAGGGCCCCTTCATTCAGCCCAATGCCCCCTTCTCCCACCATCCAGGGACATCAAAGCTTCCCCCACCCCTACCGCTGGAGGATCGGTAGGGGCCCCATTACATTGCTATGCCCAGGGGTCTACACTGCTGTTGATGCCCCTGTATGTATATATATATATATATATATATGTATGTATATATATTTTATTATTATTATTTATATACATTTGGTCTATCTATAAAACTTTAACTGATCCGGCATATACTGGGTCACCTAAGTGTCCATCTCCATGCTTTGCTCCGCCCCTCTGGAAACCCCCTTCTGAAAATCCTGCGTTTGCCCCTGGGGAGCATTGTGTTTTATCAATGTTAATTCAATGTTAATGTATCTGTCTCGCATTCCTTTTTTCCCCAAAAATGTAACAGTGTAATGTAGGGTAGGTGACATGAGGGAGATTGCTAGACTAATGAGGGAGATAGGGAGATTGCTGCTATGTCAGGGAGTCTCCTGCAGAATGCAGGAGAGAAGGCAACTATGATATAACTCTCTCTGCACATGTTTCATCTGCCCCACCTGCAGTGGTTTTGCCCATTAGAGATAGATTTTGCTTTGCGAACCAAGCTGAATAAGGCCCATGGATTGTTCCAGACACAAAGTTACTTGCTTTTTTTTTTGTTTTACTTACAAATCTGAACCAGGCCCTGTGTCAGTGGATACGGCACGTCACACAGCGGCAGGGATCAGACACCACCTAGAAGATAATGTAACGTTGCAAGGTTATAGCAGGTGTGTCGCTTTGTGCGCTCGTCCCTGCACTGTGTCAGTAGACAGCACAGAGCTGACATGTTAATTGTCAAGGTTATGCAGGTGAAACTAATTTGTATTCTCTGTTGTGTCCTTTCCCTGCAGCCAAATCTTATGCTGGGCACAGTGCAGTAAAGGACACAGGGCTGTTATATTCATACTTATTAACACTCTAGCAATGTATACTGTAATGCAGATATCACACTATTTAATAGGGACAATCATGTTCAGGAGTTAAGGATCTGGGACTATACTAAATTAGGTTTAGATGTTATTTCTCAGCTTTACTTTTCCTGTGTTTCCAGGTTTGCTGAAGCATGCACAGCACACAGATGTCACGTCTCAGAAGCTGACTGCTATGGGAAACGTTCTGACACAGAAGTCTCTTATAGGTGTAAAAACTCAGAGGCACCTTCATAAGTCATCAAACAATTGCTAGCAGAGAATTCAGACTGACAGTAGTTTGCTCTATTTTTATGGAGAACAATTCCGGAGTGGAAGCAATTTTTGCAGGGACACTCATCTGTTTCAAACTTGCTGGATATGGGGCCAAATGTATCAAGTTTCAAAAAGTGATAAAATGGAGAGTGATATACAGCCAGTCAATCATCTCCTACCTCTCATGTTACAGGCTGGGTTTGAAAAATGTAAGGTAGGAGCTGATTGGCTGGTTGTTTATCACACTCCACTTTATCACGGTTGAATCTTGATACATCTGGACCATGGAGAGAGGGAGCTGTGAAGACAGAGATTGGAGGTAGGAGAAGATAGGGACTGGGGGTGGGGTAGAGAACTTGTCGGCTAAAAACATCCACAGCTCAAAGTGAAAGTAAAAACAGTCACAGCTCAAAGTGAAAGTACATTGCAGAAGCTGTCGTGTTGATGGGTTTTAACTAGTACTTATATAAATTAGGTATATTTAGATATTTTATTATACCGCTTTCAGATTGAAAATCTGGGTCCGACCCTTTTATACCTCTTTTACATTGCACCTCGGACCCGGTTTATTGCCGGGTTGGTGACGTGTCGACCAGGGTCGGGGTGCTGCGAAAAAACACCGAAGCTGTAACCCTTTTTAGAAACCGGGTTGAATTGCCAGCTTGGACGACCCAGGATATCAGAAGGGTTAAACCCATTATACAGAGGGTGACCTAGATCCATTCTAAAAGCAACGGACCCAGGTCAGACCCGGGATTGAGATCACACGAAACCCTTCTTATAACCCGGGTTTAATTGATCGGTTGATTGTTCAAAGTTATTTAGTTTGGTGCTTCCTTACCACACCTTGACCTGGGTTTACCCCGCAGTAACACGGCTTATTGGTGTGTCTGAAAGGGGTATTAGGGGTAAAATTTGATGACAAATGGTATTCTCCCAGATTGGTAGGGAGGCTGCCGGAAATCAGTTGACCCTCCTGGCTCCCTGGAAAGGAAAGCCAAGTCTCCCAACTTCTCTGCACCCATGGACCTAGAAGCCCACTTTGTGATGAAAGTACAGTAGGCAGCCAATGTTGCTTGTTGAAGTACAATGCTGGTAATCTCTGCAATATAAAGCTGGGGCATGGCTCAGATGATGTGCCTTGGCCACCACACCCCATGTACAGCACTATTGCCTCCACCCTGCCCCCTATGATCTGACACCTCTTTCACTAACCCCTCCACTAAGCCCGTTTGGCTTTCTTGTAAAGAGCAACTAGGAAGTCCACAACTATGGCCGATATGTAATAGGGTGTGATTTTTAGACTTTTGCGATTTTTGGTCAAAATTGACCAAAATCGCATTTTTTCTAAAAATCGCACATGTAATAGGATGCGAGTCGCGGTAAAAATCGCATTTTTTACTGCGAAATCGCACATTTTAAAGATGTGATTTTCAGGCACGCTGAAAATCGCATCCAGATGTTTTCCCATAGTAAACTATAGAACTCGCATATGTAATAGGATGCGAGTTCTAAAGTCGCATATGGGAGCTTCAAAAAAATCGCAAAAAAAATAGACCAGCTTCTGACTGGCGAGTTAGGCAGAAACATGCACAGATCATTGAGATCTGTGCATGCTTCTGCTGTAAAAAAATAGTTAAAAAAGAAATTTAAATAAAAAACTGGCGTGCGGTCCCCCTCCTAAGCATTACCAGCCCCGGGCTCAAAAAGCCGGTGCTGGTATCATAAAATCAGAGGGACAAACAAATAGGGGTCCCCTTGATTTAATGAAACCAGCACCAGGCTCAAGGTCCGGCGCTGGTTCACAAAATACGGGGGACAAAATGACTAGGGGTCCCCCGTATTTAAAGAACCAGCACCGGACCCAAACAGCCAGCAGGGTAATGCCACAGCCGGGGGGAGACTTTTTATACAAGTCCCCCCGGCCAAAGCATTCAGCCCTGTGGCTGGTCAGCATGGGCAGGGGTCCTGGGGAAGTGGGGACCCCCCCAAAGAAGGGGTCCCCCCCCTCCAGAACTTACCTGCCCATGCTGAAGCCCGGGGCTGTCCTCCATGCCCCTGGGCTGTGGGCATGGAGCTGATTTTGTGTAAAATCAAGATAAATCTATTGTTTTTAACAGTGGTACTACAAGTGGCAGCAAGCCTCCCCTGCAAGCTGGGACTTGGAGAACCACAAGTCCCAGCCTGCAGGGCATTAAAGGGCCCGCTGTAACTTGTAGTTCTACTGTTAAAAAAATAGTACACAAAACACACACTGACACACATTTTAAATAAAAGTTTAATACACACATCACACACACACTCATACTTACCTATCTTTATCCCGTCGGTAGGTCGCTGGCTCTGGTGTCGCTGGCTCTGGTGTCGCTGGCTCTGGTGTCGGCGGCTCCGTGTCGGCGGCTCCGTGTCGGCGGCTCTGGGCTCGGCGTCCTGTCCGACGATAATCCATGTTGGACCTGTGGAAGTAAATCCTACTCACCAGGTCCACCATGGATGGTCTTCTGTCTTCTCTTCTCTCTTCTCTCTTCTCTCTTCTTCTTTATCTTCAAGCTCTTGCGGCTCCGGCAGCTCCATTCGGCAATATGATTGAAGGCGCTGGAGATGTTTGATCTTCAGCGCCTAACATCAGAATGATTCTATTGGCTGCTCAGCAGCCAATGAGAAGCGCCGCTGGAGCAGCCAATAGAATCATTCTAAGCACCGGCGTTGAAGAGGCAACATGTCTCCGCAGAGATGTTGCCTCTTCAACGCCGGTGCTTAGAATGATTCTATTGGCTGCTCCAGCGGCGCTTCTCATTGGCTGCTGAGCAACCAATAGAATCATTCTGATGTTAGGCGCTGAAGATCAAACATCTCCAGCGCCTTCAATCATATTGCCGAATGGAGCTGCCGGAGCCGCAAGAGCTTGAAGATAAAGAAGAAGAGAGAAGAGAGAAGAGAGAAGAGAAGACAGAAGACCATCCATGGTGGACCTGGTGAGTAGGATTTACTTCCACAGGTCCAACATGGATTATCGTCGGACAGGACGCCGAGCCCGGAGCCGCCGACACGGAGCCGCCGACACGGAGCCGCCGACACCAGAGCCAGCGACACCAGAGCCAGCGACCTACCGACGGGATAAAGATAGGTAAGTATGAGTGTGTGTGTGATGTGTGTATTAAACTTTTATTTAAAATGTGTGTCAGTGTGTGTTTTGTGTACTATTTTTTTAACAGTAGAACTACAAGTTACAGCGGGCCCTTTAATGCCCTGCAGGCTGGGACTTGTGGTTCTCCAAGTCCCAGCTTGCAGGGGAGGCTTGCTGCCACTTGTAGTACCACTGTTAAAAACAATAGATTTATCTTGATTTTACACAAAATCAGCTCCATGCCCACAGCCCAGGGGCATGGAGGACAGCCCCGGGCTTCAGCATGGGCAGGTAAGTTCTGGAGGGGGGGGACCCCTTCTTTGGGGGGGTCCCCACTTCCCCAGGACCCCTGCCCATGCTGACCAGCCACAGGGCTGAATGCTTTGGCCGGGGGGACTTGTATAAAAAGTCTCCCCCCGGCTGTGGCATTACCCTGCTGGCTGTTTGGGTCCGGTGCTGGTTCTTTAAATACGGGGGACCCCTAGTCATTTTGTCCCCCGTATTTTGGGAACCAGCGCCGGACCTTGAGCCTGGTGCTGGTTTCATTAAATCAAGGGGACCCCTATTTGTTTGTCCCTCTGATTTTATGATACCAGCACCGGCTTTTTGAGCCCGGGGCTGGTTATGATCGGGAGGGGGACCGCACGCCGTTTTTTTTTTTTTTCCAATGGCACATTTGAAAATGCGCACATTTTCATGACTGAAAATGCGCACATTTTCATTACTAAAACTCGCCCGAAATCGCACCACATCGCACTTTTTTACCGTGAATTTGCATCTCATTACATATGCGAATTTGCGGCAAAAAATGCGATTTGGAAAGGTGCGAATTTGTGCGATATGGTGCGATTTTTGGACTAGTCCAAAAATCGCACCCTATTACATATCGGCCTATGGGTCAAACTCATCAAGAAAATACAATTTTTAAGAGCTGCCACTTCATAAAAATACTTCACAGTCTCAAAACATACAGTAGTAACCAGTTACATATTAGACAAAGAACAACGCATCTATATGTGAATACAGTTACACAACGGTTTCCTTACCCAACAGGACCCTGATCAAGAATTCTCCAACCTCAATTCTTCATTACTGGACCAGATCTTAGGACCTACTGCACATTTGCAAGATCACCATCAGAACCGTTGTCTACACTCCAAGGACTCCCATTGCTCCATGTGAGCCACCAAACAAGTAAGAACCTATTTCTAGAGAGTATTGGGACTGTATATCTGGAGGGTATCAATCTCTAGTGTCCTATTCAGAGGTCACTCATAAGAACAGGACATTGTTGCAGGATCATTATTGTGAGAGACTCCAAATTTACCATTTGCCACTTGGTTTCATTTACTTATTATTATTATTATTATTTTTTAATTATTAATCTTAATTTACATCCAACATGTTTTTCATAAATTGGTCTATTTTATTTTTTTTGTCTTACTTTCAAATTTAGCTCCAATTACATCAGCCGAGTTGTACAGTATGTTAAACATGGCCAAAACACCTGGATCCAACTTTTACCAGCATCTTGTATTCAGCGCTGAAAGCTTCCTAATTTTGGTGAACTCAGATGCTATTATATTAGCTGACGTTGCAAAATGATCGATTTTGTTGAAAAAAATAGACATTTCACAAAATCAAACCAAAAATGGCTCCCAGCAATCGGTGAGCTACAGTATTCATTCTATAGTGTCTGAGGACCATCTTATATTTTGGTAGTCCAATGCACATAGTGTATGTTGTCTTGAGGCTGCTGGAAATATGTGTGTACATTCTTGAAGATGTAGCAGATGTATATGCCAGCATACACTTTACAACTATGAACAGTCCGGTTAATTAACCAGTGAAGAGGTTTTATTGAAGACGTACTCACTGTTATACACACTGGAAGAAGGAGCGGAACTTGAGTGGTTTGGGATGTCATACTGCTCACCAGAGAGTAAGTGTATATACTGTAGGTACCAGGTAGCGGTGAAGGATGCTTGAACAGTGGTCATATCACAGGTAAACACAGGTCCCACGGTCTTTCCACTGTGGTACGCTCACACAGTTTCAAGATGGCTTCACACATGCTCAGTAATAGCCTCAGTGGCCATCTTGGTACAGGTAATGAAGGAGACACCAAGAATTTTACAAAAATTATCCTTCCTCTGCATGTGCTCTGCATCCACATCGTCCACCAGTCAAGTCATTCTTCTATGGAAAGGTTAAGATAAGGTAACCAAGAGAGATATATGTTAACAAATTTAATACATGTATTCAGTGTCATTTCAGGTAATTCAGGAGATGGGTTTTGCGGTACTTGTGGAGTATTACGGCTCCCACGACCTGCATCGTATGCAGATCGTATGCTATCGCACCCGATTTTGCACTGAAATGCATCAGAATGCATTGAAATGTGTATTAAACTTGTGAAATGCCCCCAAATGCCATTTTTCATAGTGCACCACCCCCACTATCAACGTCAACCCGAAGCGTGGCGAGCGCAGCGAGCCCGCGAGGGGCGTCGGTACGCGTCCTACGACCTTTTCATACCCCCACTATCCACGTCGGCGTGGAGTTGAGAATAGAATAGTGAGCCCGAAGCGTGGCGAGCGCAGCGAGCCCCGCGAGGGGACGCGGATACCTTCACAGCTATACGCGTCCCCTCGCGGGCTTCACAGGTATCCGCGTCCCCTCGCGGGGCTCGCTGCGCTCGCCACGCTTCGGGCTCAACTCCACGCCGACGTGGATAGTGGGGGTATGAAAAGGTCGTAGGACGCGTACCGCCACCCCACGTGGGCTCGCTGCGCTCGCCACGCTTCGGGTTGACGTTGATAGTGGGGGTGGTGCACTATGAAAAATGGCATTTGGGGGCATTTCACTACTTTAATACACATTTCAATGCATTCTGATGCATTTCAGTGCAAAATCGGCTGCCATCGCATAGCATCGCATCGGATGCCATCGTATGGCATCGGATGCGATCGCATACGATTTTTGAGCTAAAATGCTCAAAAATCGGTAAAACATTGTATCGCATCGTATGCCATCGTATGCCACTACATATGGCATACGATGCCATGCGATGGCATACGATTTTTGAGCAAAAATGCTCAAAAATCGTTAAAACATCGCATTGCATCGTATGCCATCGTATGCCACTACATATGGCATACGATGCCATGCGATGGCATACGATTTTTGAGCAAAAATGCTCAAAAATCGTTAAAACATCGCATTGCATCGTATGCCATCGTATGCCACTACATATGGCATACGATGGCATACGATGGGAGCCGTGATACTTCACAAGTACCGGTTTTGCTATTGCATAATGACAATGTTTGATCCACAGAGACCTGCTCAGCTGAAATATAATGAGAGAAATATAACATCTACAATGATAGAACATACCCTTTGAGGAGCAGTTCCAGGTGCTTTGATAAATCCACTGGTGTACCAAACTACTGTAAAACCCTCTCAGACAACATGACGCATTCACAGGTTCAAATGACCTGACCCTGATGGAGATAGGGATGTTCTCTCCTGCTGAGATCCCTCTTGTCCTTCTGCTCAAAATTCTCATCTTTTATCCTCAAACCATGACAGAGAGGCAAGGCTTTCCCATTCCCCAGACACATTAAGAACAATTTGTTTCAAGTGTAATTGTATGTCTCTCCAGCCAATGTGACAAGCCACAAAGTAGAACAGTTGGATAATGAAACAGCATGAATTGTAAAAATTCAGGTAACACCAGTTTCTATAGACTTACACTGTATCTGTTAGAACTATCATAATGACAAGACTTTATTCTACTATGCTAACCTAACCAATGAATAATTACCAAATTGATCGCATAAACTATAATTGCATACATTAACTTTATCATTACACTCACTATTGACATTATGGATACATTTAAGAATAACCAATATTATGGTCTATTGGACTGGATTTTTCTTCTAAAACCAAGGTTCAGAAACTCAGAGAGTAATGTGTCCTAAAACAAATGATAACCCCAATGTTCTGGTAATTTAATAAATTGCTAATTTACCCACCAAGGCAGGAATGTTATGGGGCATTACTACTATCCCCTGTTGTCTTATTCTACATTGGTGTAGGTGGCGTAATGTCCAGCAGGTGTTCTTAATGTTGCTGCTGACCTTTATCTATGACTACCGATGCTGTCTGATGCTGATGTCTCTGAAGAGATGGCGCTAACTTTTTGCAATCTGGTATTTCACTGGATGTAGTTCCAACTATGACCTTGAATGGTGCAAACAATGCATTGTTCTTTAACAGAAATAAACAACTGTGACTGGGATTGGATGAATGACCAGGAGAAGACCGCCTCCTTTGATGACGGTAGTTTCCCTTTTTCTTCAGATAATTGCTTCTAGATCCTCCTCTTTTTATCTGAATGCAGCTTTCTGCAGGCCACACTGCATTAAGAGCTCAATTACATTTACAGAATTGCACAAATTATTGTGTTTGTGGCATTGGTGTTTTGGTTGGCTGAGCCCAGATAACATGGAACAAAGCAGAGTGAGATAATTGGCTAGACTTGGTTTCTGACACCTGCTCATTCTTTTCCCCCATGCTGCCTTCTCTAGATACTGTGTACCCTCAACTCTTCTGCCACTTCCAGGCCTACACCCCTAAGTTCCCTGGGTGGGTAGCACCCCTTACCACAGAGGAAAACCTCACAAAACTAATGATTGAGCTCCTGTAGGGAGACATTGGTCCTTTACCAAGATGGGTGACATTTTGGTCTTGTACACCCCGTTAGAGTGTCACATTAGGAAATTTAGTTCCACTTCTGGAAACCCTGTTGTATGTATTGGATGAAAGCCGGCAGGGGGGATAAAGAGTGGCGGTCAGGGGACTCACAGATGCAGTGAATGGATAAGGGCGGGAGGGGGGGGGGTGTTCTCAGAGAGCCTGGCAGAGGAGCCGGGAGATGAGCTGCAGAAAAGAAAATACCCATACAAATGAATAGGAGGCCGCTGATAGGCTGATCTCAGCCAGTCAGCAGCCTCCCATTCTTTGTATGTTTTTTTTTTCCTGCAGCTCATCTTCCGGCTCCTCTGCCAGGCTCTCTGAGAACACCGCTGTCTGGCTCTCCCCTGCCCGCATCCACTCACCGCTCTGAGAACACACCGCCATCTGGCTCCCTCCTGCCCACGTCCGCTCACCCCTTACACCGCTTGGGCCTGCACATAAGATGTTGGGAGTGAATGTAAATCAGGAGATCAATCTCTGGTGTCCTATATTTGGGTAGAATAATGGGTACTGTGAGCCCCTTGTGTCTCACATGACTTTTGGGATCTAGGTCTCACCTGATCTCACTTCCATGAAGTGTTTATCAGGAACATTATTAGATAAGGGAGCTAGAAGGGGATGTAGCACTCAGGCGGTCAGTGGCAAAGATTCATTGCAGCTAGCGAATGTGGGGGTGATGCCAGTTTTCCACCCATATTGCATATGTGCTGTGCTGTGTGCTGTGCATAGTCTGCACCATCCTAGTGACGGCCCTCTCGGTTCTTTTATGAGCAGCATGCAAGGTACATTCTACCAGCAAGCATGCAGTTGACTCAGCATCAGTCCCAAAGTGTACGCCAAAGATTGTGGGCCCGATTCTATATCACACGTAGTGATCCAAATTCAGTCCCTTCCCCGATGGTCGGGGTTTGCACAAACCCCAACTGCAAACGGCCAGGGCGAGTTGCTCACTCGCCGGCCCATTTGCAGTGGGGAGGAAGGGACGGGGGTGGCGGCGGCGGCACTTTTCCATGGGAATATCCAGCATTTTATGGGCATTCCCATGGGTTCGCGGGCACCTGCAAATAAAAGTTCAGAGTTCAGACTGACTTTTATTTGCAAAAGGTAGAAGAATTCATTCGATGGTCGGCTGACCATCGATTGATTTCTCCTGCAGCGGCGGCAGGCTAGGATGTGCCTTCGGTCAGGGCCGGTGCAAGCCCTTTCAGCGCCCCAGGCTATAGGTGACAGACGACAGATGACCACCCCCCCTCCCCCTCCAGACCCGGTCCGGGGGGTATGCGTCGCTGTTCACCTGCTGCAGGGGGATGCCACCCGCCGAGGAAAATTGGACTGGGGGGGGGGGGGGTTTGCGGCGTCCTCCTGCTGTACGGGGCGATGCGGCCGCCTATCTGCTCCACAGAGCAGGGGGGGTCTGCGGCCGTCACCCGCTGAAGATTGATGCTGACTGGGGGGGGGGGGGGGGCGGCATCCACTTGCTGCACGGGGGGGGGGATGTGTCCACGGCCTCCTATCTGTTCCAAGCCGCGGGGGGGGGGGCACCCGCCGATTGCTGCTGACTTGTGTGTGTGTGTGTGTGGGGGGGGGTAACGCACACATGGGTGGGCTCCAGTCAGGGGGGGCCGGGGGCGGAGGAGTATGGCTCACTCACCTGAATAACTTGGCAGGTGCGTGCAGCTTTCCTCCTTCTGCTCTCCTCGGGACCTTTCCTGCAGCTCATTACCGCCCTCCAGTGGCCAGCGCCCTAGGCAAATGCCTAAAACTGCCTAGTGGTGGCGCCGGCCCTGCCTTCGGTACACATCCCTCGCATGGTTGCCAGGGAAAATGGCGGTGGGGGTGGATTTTGCCGGGGCGATCTTCGCAGTTTACTGGGACAACCAGAATCATGCCCAGTGTGCGGTGTGCAATGTGATAAGTATTTGTAAGTATTTGTAAGTTAATTAAGAGACAAGCATGCCACTATCATCATTTACTTTGCTTTTTTCCACCGAGAACTGTAATGTGACAGAGGCAAGTACAAATATCAACATTACCACTCGGGCACCTTGTCGCTGTAATGCCGGTATATAATCTGTAAGTACAAGCACTTCGCTTGAGGGCTGTAAGCAAATACCAATAAACATTTTAATGCACGTGTCATGTGATCCCCTAGCACTGTGCCTTTCGCGAACTATTTTTACCGTATCTCAATTGGATTCTATCCCAAATGATTAGTAAAAATATGTCTAACATTCCGCGAGTCAAGGTGCGGAGATTTATAGAAAAAAAAAAACTGCTACTTAGTTGCCATGGATACTGGAATGCGACTATACAACGCAATCAGCTTATGTCAAACAGGGCTGTTGTTGAGTGGAAATGTGTTATACGTTTGTGATTGAAACTAATAACTTTCACAGACATATGCCAATTGTACCCGTCTGCTTCCTGTGATAATGCGGGCTGTATGATAATATTACATTACCTTAAGTCTTAGTAATTATTGCAGAAACGGCAGCCATCAGCGAGATGAGCAGCTGTAGGATGAAGTTTATACTTTTCTTAAAATACAGCATAATTCTTTGCATTATTACACTCTCTTGTTCTCATTTCACAATTATTAGTATTGTAAGCATGTATACTAGGGGTAGCCAACTCCAGTCCTCGAGAGCTACCAACATAGGCAAACGCAGGGGGGGTTTCTGGTTGCCCGGAAACCCCCTCCTCTTGGTAAGTGCCTTATATTATGACAATAGCACTGGTATATAATATGATCAGTGGAGCTGCCACCACATCATGCAGTGTATGGGACAGAGCAGAGCTGCTGCACATGCCCAGTGTACCAGCTTCTTCTACCACATTTACTGTATGTGCGGATCTGAGCCCTCAAACATCACAATGGACCAGAGAGCAGCTGCCAGGAGGAAGAGACAGGAGCCTTACCATGAAGTGGGAGATTGTGAGCTTAGAAAGTGCAGTACTGGTTCTATAATGTTTGTGCATTTATTTTTTATGATATGTGTAACCTTTTCCTGACCACTTATTTTATTTAAATGTTTGAAAAAGCCTACACTATAGACCATCTGTACTGTTGAATAATAATACTCTATTTCATACAGTATCCAGCATATAAAGAGACCCAATGTAAGGGCTTTTACCATTCCCCAAATTCTCGTACTTACTCCAATGCAGAGTGGGAGATTTTGGATTACATTTGGAAACTCCCCTCTAAAAATCCTGCGTTTGCCACTGACCAACAGTTACCTTTTCCAGGTCTCCTCACAGAATCACAAGTAAAGTAATTAGGTCCACCTGAGGTTCTTTTAAAATGTGTCAGTGAGTAATGAGTGCACCTGTGCACCTATGAGGTGGTCTGGAAAATGTGAGATGTTGGTAGCTCTGGAGGACTGGAGTTGGCTACCCCTGATGTATACTATATACTATGGGGCCAGATCAGTCTCGTTCGTACGGGTCCGAATTCTGCTCCATTTCGAGAAGGTGCAAAAGAAAGCAGAAGAAAGTTCTGATTGGTTGCTTCTAGCTAAATCAAATCTAAAATAGAACTCCCATCTTAAAAAATACACCCCTTAAGTCTTTACATCTGCTTTCCTCATGGGCAAAGTGGCAGCAAGGAGAGGAGATGTACAGTAGCCTTTATATGTAGATAGGAAAGTCTTCAGTGAGTTGATGGATTGGCTATATTCAGTAACCCTATTACTTTGAGCTATACATTACAGTAAAATTTTTGGCAGGGGGAGCAAAATTTATAGTTACGCCTCTGCCTGTAATGTTACTTTATATAGGAATTTATAATCTTTCTTTACACAACATTTTCTTTTTTTGAATCTATATAACAAATGTGAGACGCTGGCATTATTAGCAGGTATTTTGCACATATTTCACAGAGCTGTTGGCACTCAAACCCATTGTACATTATTTACCCTTCTGAAGTTATGGCATCAAGTCTAGAACCACAAATACACACTGTGCAGCCTTCTGATTTACATAAACTAATACCAATTCCAGTTAGGTCGTTCAAATCAACCCCTCATTAATAGATAAAAATATCAGCCCATCAAAAACACATTCCCGGGCCATAGCAGGGCGATGTCATTAATTAGAACGGATAATTGCGGAGCCATCTTATTTTGCTGTTTCTACTCTGCGTACATGAGATCCCAATACCTCTAAGGCAAACCACGCTCTGTCAATAACCAGCAAATTGCTGACTTTGTCCGGATCATCAATTCAGGCTCTGAATAAAAAAATGTCAGTCTCCTGGGAGTAGTGGTGCTCTTTTACCGTATGTAAAAAAAATGCTAAGTCTGCCATATTTGATGACAGGGCTGCGAGGGTTAATGAAATGCTATAAATGGCAATTCACCTTGACTCCTTACAGCCCTGTAACATTGCCTTAGGGTCCAGCTAAGTGCCAGCTCAATCAGGAAACTACCAGAGTTAAGACTGATTTATAGATGATTCGGGAATGATATCCCGGCTCGCGTTGCATGCATTTTTGAAAAATCTATTCATCTGTAAAAGGATACATATTATATGCATGTTATCCTGTAAATGGAAACGTTTTGATCTTTGCAAGCCGTATGGAAAATGACAAATTATTCAATAGAATTCTTCAATACATCCTTGTCCTTTTTCAGTATTCCAGACGGCAAATAGCTATTGATATTTGGGGCCTTATTTTGGTCCATTCTTTCTGAGAAAATCCTTCTTAGATGGGCAAAACCATGTGCACTGCAGGTGGGGCAGATGTAACATGTGCAGAGAGAATTAGATTTGGGTGGGGTTTTACTTCAAAGTGAGATCTATATTGCAGTGTAAAAATAAAGCAGCCAGTATTTTCCCTGCACAGAAACAAAATTACTCACCCAAATCTAATTCTCTCTGCACATGTTACATCTGCCCCCCTGCAGTGCACATGGTTTTGTCCATCTAAGAAGGATTTTGTCAGAAAGAATTAATCAAAATAAGGCCCTTGGTCTTCGTTTGTAAACTGCGCGTTGATGATCGGTCTAGACTGCTAATTGGGACATATCATTTTACGACCAGTTCCAGATTAAAAGCTTTCTCACTTTCACTGGTGTTAGTTTGTGTGAATGTCAATTTGATCCTTTTAGCGTGTTTATGTTAATTCTTTAGAGGCTCTCGGTTACTCAGAAAGTTCAGCTCCAAGGAAGACAAACACATTCTCAGGTGTCGGAGAGTTAGCATACCCTGTTATAGCAAATGGCCATAAACTACTGCATTGCATGGGCACATCACCGTCATTTAGAAAAAAGGAGTCACTGTGTGCAGATGATCAAAGCAAAATAAATCCACTAATTAAAATCATGATATTTGTTTTCATCAATGAAATCAGCTGCAAAATGATAATATAAAATTCCAATATTCCCTATGACGCATTACAATATCAAATCACACGCTATACTTTTAAAACTTGCATTGCAAATTAATTTGGTACTTGTGTATTATCACGGCGCCCATCGCATCGCATCGCATCGCATACCACTAATTAAGGTATGCGATGGCATGCGATGGGACCCGATTTGAGGCTTTCCCGGGCAGAGTATGCAATTTTTATATTGCGTCGCATCGTGTGCCTTAACTAGTGGCATGCGATGCGAAGCAATGCAACGCTATTATACCCAATATTACATTGTACAGGCACCCTGATGCCTGATTCCAATGTTAAATGCACCCCCAAACCCGATTTTTAATTGTACACCCACCCTGATGGGTGATTACTATGTGAAATGCACCCCCATTGTTAACGCCACCCCACTATCAACGCCAACCCGAAGCGTGGTCGAGCGCAGCGAGCCCGCGAGGGGCGGCGGTACGCGTCCTCCGACTTTTTCATATATCCCCACTATCCACGTCGGCGTGGAGTTGATTTTATATAGTGTGTTGCGAGTGCAGCGAGCCACCGAGCCCGAAGCGTGGCGAGTGCAGCGAGCCTGCGAAGGGACGCGGAATAAATATGAAGTCACCCGCATCCCCTCGCGGGGCTCGCTGCACTCGCCACGCTTCGGTTCGGTGGCTTGCTGCACTCACCACACTATATAAAATCAACTCCACACTGACGTGGATAGTGGGGGTATGAAAAGGTCGGAGGACGCGTTCCGCCGCCCCTCGCCACCCTTCGGGTTGGCGTCGATACTGGGGTGGCATTAACAATGGTGGGGCATTTAACATAGTAATTACCCATCAGGGTGGGTGTACATTTAACATAGGAATCAGGCATCAGGGTGCCTGTACAATTAAAAATCGGGTCGCATCGCATGCGATATGATCGCATGCGATGCGATGCAACTGATTTTTGGTTGTGCAATGGAAATCTTGGGCGCCCAGATAAGACACAAGTACCATTAATTTTGTGATGTACTGTATGCACCTACAGTAAAAAAAGGTGTGTATATGCGCATGTACATCTCACAATGTAATCTACAGATGGAATTGCGCCTATTCATTTAGCTAGTGCACCACAGATTTCCGTCTTGAAGCGTTGTTTGCCAAGAATGGGACATGCCTGCTTGTGAGATGCACGTGTGTTCCCATCTCGGCGAATGGCGTGCCAAGGCAGAAAGCTGTGGCGCACCAGCCGAATGAATGAGCACAGCTTCAGCTCTCCCTCAGACTCTCCTCTTCTGTACAAAACTTCCAACGGGATCTCATGACCCACTTCTTCACCAAACCCAGCCAAATCTCAACCTAATACTCTCACCCCTGTCTGTCTGCCCCTCCCTTTAGAATGTAAGCTCTCATGAGCAGGGCCCTCTTCCCTCTTGTGCTTTTCCTTCTCTTACTTAAACTATCTTCTACCTTTGATGGCAACAAATCCCTTGGGTTTTCTGCCACTGTTACATATTTCAGTTTTGTTTGCTGATGTACCTTAGTTTCATCTATTATCTACTTATCCTATATTGCCAAGGGCCAGATGACTGACCAGCAGTCGGGACTGTCCACAACCCCCATAGAGGGAGAATAGAATAGGTGGCGAGTGTAGCGGGCCCGAAGGGGCTTCATTGCACTCGCCCCGCTGTCTGAGTCCTGGTAGTCGGGATTCTGACGTCAACCTAATGACTGTCGGGATCCCGACTGTTGGTGCGTTATACCACATCCATATTGTCTTGGACTGTAACTCACTGTGTTCTTATTTTGCCTATTTTTTTATGTACTCTGTAATTGGGTGCTGTAGATCCCTTGTGGCGCCATATAAATAATAATAATGAAAAGTAGCTTGGTTATAAGAGATGTATTCTTCTGTTCCCTTCATTTCACACATTGTTCACGTTCTATCAGTGGAATTTGACCTTTAGTAATCCTAGTCCTGCCCCGACTGCACCAGAGAGCAGAATTAATTGTTGTCGCCATAGGCCGATTCTTTCACTATAAATCCCTCGCTATGGAAATTTGTAAAGTCAAAGGGAATGGCAAATCAAGATTGCTTTGCCGGAACTTCTCACCTAATTGAAACCGGGGAATGCATGGTGTCACAGTGATTAGCATTGTTGCCGTACAAAAATATGGCCATTGTTTTATTACAAAAAAGGCGCATCTCTATATCGTGCCTGATTCTGGTGTACTCGGTAAGCCGTGAAGATTGCAGTTTACCAATTCCCGCAGATTATCAAGTCCCAGAGTGATTACCCGCTGCCCCGGTGAATACCGCCGCCGTAACCCCTCGCAACCATGGGAGGGTTATGACAACATCCCCTCGCATGTGCCCTCAGCAGGAGAAATCATCCGATGGTCAGCTTCTTTGCGTGCACCAGAACAAAGACAGGATGTGTAGCTGACATCATGTGACATCAGCTGGCCGCCCCTGGCACATTTCGTACTGCCCTCATTTTCATGGGAACAGGATGGGCGTTCCCATGTCCCCTAACCACCACATCTCTAAGTCAACACCTTCAAAATGACGACATACCATAGGTCGACATTGACAGAGCTGGACATAAGCTTAACACCCACATGGTTGATATGCATTTTTCATGGGTTTTTGTGTGTCTATGTCCTCATTGTGGTCATCATGCTTTGGGCACCGTGTGTCGCCGAACTTGGCACATTATTATATTCTCACTCTACAGTATGCCCACTTGGATAGAAAAGTTTGAACCAAGTCGGTCTACACAAAAAAAACCCCCTGAAGAACGCATGTCGACCTTGTGGGACCTTAAGGTTGTGTCGACCTTCTGTCAATGATGACCTTTGGCATGTCGACCATTTCAAGGTGTTGACCTAGTCACTGATGACCATTAGTGGTGGACCTAGTCACTATTGACCATTAGTGGTGGACCTAGTCACTGTTGACCATTAGTGGTGGACCTAGTCACTATTGACCATTAGTGGTGGACCTAGTCACTGTTGACCATTAGTGGTGGACCTAGTCACTGTTGACCATAAGTGACTGTCTACCTAGACATTAGGTTGTGTCTAGATCCACTTCTGTTTCCTGAGGTGGATGTGATGTACGGTGAGGGCGGAAGTAGTTAGATGCCCCTTTTTAAGCTATCTTTATTTACATTGGTGCACAGTAGGTTATTTTCTTTTACTTTAGCTGGATTGTACCCTCATGGGCTCGTATCGTGGATCACTTTGCTCGCCACAGATTTATATTCTCCCTCCAGGTATAAGTGGGCCCAGTGCATGATGGGAAATGTCAAGAGACAGAAGTGGATCTCTCTGCAACCCTAGGCATTGTCTACCCAGGGACCACATACCACTGGAAAAAATGACAAAACATTGGCCTTTATTCAGATCTGACCGCAGTACAAATTTGTTTGGAAAATGGGCAAAACCATGTGCGCCGCAGGTGGGGCAGATGTAACATGTGCAGAGAGAGTTAAATTTGGCGGCGGTGTGTTGAAACTGAAATCTAAATTGCAGTGTAAAACTAATGCAGTCAGTATTTACCCTGCACAGAAACAAAATAAATCACACAAATCTAACTCTCTCTGCACATGCTACATCTGCCCCACCTGTAGTGCACATGGTTTTGCCCATTTTCCAAACAAATTTGTACTGCGATCAGATCTGAATAAAGGCCATTATGTGAATATTTCACTTGGATCATAGAAATAAAGAATAGTAAGAATACTTTTTCAAATAATAATAAAAAGAATAATTTACTTAAACCTAATAAGTTCTAGAAACCTCTTCGGGCTTAAACTTGTTGGAAACACTTAGAAGCGCCGGTCACTTTGCTGCCAAGAGTATCGTAACCTTCCTTTAGAGTTGATGCATTTAACGCACTAAATAGTTCCCAGTAATTAGATGTAACCTTCCGGCAAGCTGCGGGACACAATAACATTTCCAGATGCACTTTTTGTCAGATAAAAATTAGAATTTTCATTTACACAGTCTGAATTACTGTCTTTGTCTCCCGGTTTTATAATTACATTTTAGATTGATTGCAGATCTCTGATAACCTTTAGTAATATGGCACAAGGATAGATCTTCTGTTGACATTAATATTGTATCGTTTTAAACCATTATTAAAAAAAGTTAAAAGTTGTACTTAGTATGGAAAACAGAAAAGTATTTATATGTTAACATCTGAGTTGTTTTATTTATATTAAGCATGTTATCATTAGGGTAAAGTATTGACCTGTAGGCTGCAGTGCTGACCACACATTGGGGCAGATGTATCATAGCAGCGCTTATCGCGCCGCTATGATACTTCCTGCTTCGCCTCAATAGCGAGGCGAAGCAGGAAGGGACATCGACAAGATGTATTAACATCTTGTCTGCCAAAGCGGGGGAGCGTTAACTCCCCCCTCCGGCGATGTCCCTTTCTGGAGATAGTGCATCAGTTAATACTGATGCGCTATCTCCTGTCCCCCGGCCGGCCGCACTGGGCATGCGCGGGATCTCGCTGTTCACGCGAGATCCCCAGCGCAGCCCAGACCTAACAGCAGGGACAGCGCTGTCCCTGCTGTTTAGATAGGGCTTCGCCAGCCTGATGCTGGCGAAGCCAAAGCAGGCTTCGTGCAGAACGGTCAGCGATGCTGACCGTTCATACATTCGGCCTGCTATCATTTTGATAGCAGCGCCGATATGGACAGGGGCGCATAGCGCCCCTGTCCGTTACCGCATCTCACCTGCTTCATACATGGGAGAGAAGCGGTATCAGTGCACATAACGTGCGCTGATACCCCTTCTCCCCCATAACGACCCTTCATACATCTGCCCCATTGTCCCAGACCGCCTCTGCATCTGGGACTCAGCGATTGGCTCCACTCGTCCTTCAGTTATAAGTCCACCCCCCAGACTCCTGTGATACTAGCCAATGGGAGCCTGGTGGTGAGTTTATAGAGGAAGCAGAAGCGCTAGGCTGCCGAGAGAGGAGGGGTCTAGGCAGCGGCGGATTTTGGGATGACAGTGCCCCTAGGCACAACAATAATGCTGCCCCCCCCCACCCCGTCTATTATTTTTATTGTTTACTTATAAGTCATTTGATAATAGCCAATATAATGGATTTATAAAAAGAGCCACTAACTGTGACATGTTCTTTTATTATGAATACATATTTACTAAGTAGGACAGTTACAGGGGCAGTATCTGCATGTCCTATCCATTTACACTCTATTTAAGATGGAATATAGTACAGTACAGTGGATATTTTGCAGTTATTGGTACATTTTGGGCTGACAGTACTATCACAGGCATCCAAGTGCCACCCCCAAACATGTGCCGCCCCTAGGCACGTGCCTCACGTGCCTAATGGGAAATTTGGCTCTGGGTCTAGGTAATAATTACCCAGGCCTTTGTCTGATAGGTCCACACAATCCTCGGCTCCCGGTAAATTGGCCACTGGGTGGGACATGGCCACGCCCCTGTAAAAAAATAAACGAGAGAAAGATGACCGGCTGCTGCTGCAGCTGTCTCTCTACCCTGCTCAGCACATGACACTGAGCAGTGTGTGCTGAGCTGGGGAGAGAGGCTGTGCTGCGGTGGCAGCCTGTCAGTTATCTCCCCACTCCCCGGCTCCTTGCAATGGGGGAGGGGGGAGCAGGCCCCTCTCCAGCAGACACGGGCCTGGGTAAAAAGTACCCGTGCCCCTCAACACCACTGACCCACCTCCCTATCTCCTGGACTGTGGTGTGCTGCAGAGACTGCTCCTGCTGAGTCTCTGCCCTCCTCCCCCTACATAGAGATTTTTTATCTTTTTTTCCCCCAAGGGGGTATAACCACGCCTCCCGCAACTAGGCCCCACCCACTAAATTTTTACTGGGGCCCGACAGACCTCCAAACAGCACTGGTGCAGTACATAGAACTGCTGATTCCCGGGGTAATGCAGCCTGCACATATATTACGTATAGCATTACATGTGTATTTATATGTGTTAACTGGCGAAACGGTCGAATTGTCGACCCCAATTAGGTCGACAGTTATTAGGTCAACACCACTAGGTCAACAGGCAACTAGGTCGACAGGGTTCTAGGTCGACATGGATGAAGGTTGACAGGTGTCTAGGTCGACATGGGACAAGGTTTACATGGTTCTAGGTCGACAAATGCGTAAGGTCGAAATGGGTTTTAAACAGTTTTTTGAGCCGACATGTGCCGACAGGCGGAATTTCGTGCCCTACCATCCACTAGGGTGTGGTGGGAGAATAAAATAGTGTGCCGAGCGTACCGTGCCCGAAGCATGACGAGCGCAGCGAGCATTGTGAGGGGCTGCGGTTGAATTTTAACTGTGTCCATGTCGACTTTGTCGACAATCGGGTAAAAAAACTGTGAAAAAACCCATGTCGACCTCACGACCTGCCGACCTAACCCATGTCGACCTAACATATTTGTCGACCTAGAACCATGTCGAACTTATCCCATGTCAATCTAGACACCTGTTGACCTTCATCCATGTCGAACTAGAACCCTGACGACCTAGTTGCTTGTCTACCCAGTGGTGTCGACCTAATGACTGTCGAGCTAAGTCGGGTCGACAATATGATCCATCCACACCCGTTAACTGCCCCCCCCCCCCCACACACACACACACACACATGCAATGTGCGGTATTGACAGTGAAATCTCAAGTGTACTAGACCTGATTCTGGATTGCATGCTATGCCTACTGTATATACAGTAGATCAGAGTGTTATCTTCTGATGACGTCTAGACTCACCCTTCCCATTGAATATTGGACCGGTTCCAGAGGTGGACCCCATGACGGAAGATTCACACTGCATATCTGAAACATGCTGTGTCCTAAAAAAAAATTATTTAAATTGCACCATACATCATATCTCCGCTGCATCCAGAACTGAATCCGACGCATTGTTCTACTTATCAAAGGAACAAAAAAAAGAGCAACACATTTCTAACAAGGTTATTTAATAGTCTTCAAGCTAGTTTGACAATGCATTAATCAACCTATCTTCCACTGATTGCTAATACATCATTTACTTATCACTGATATCATGTTCCTGGAAACAGTGTACAGTAACTATAAGGAAAGGAAATTCTTAGTAAAATAATGAATATTCATCATTACACCCCGACCATTAATATTTAAGTTCACTTGTCAAGACTCAACACACCAAGGAACGTAGTGAATTTTCATGGCCCATTAATACAGAGGCAGAATGAAATACTCTCTGTTTATGGCGTCTCAGACGAGATTGTTCTTTAATAAGAAAATATTAATACACTTGATTCTTTCATCTGAATTGGGGTGAAAACGTTAGAACACATAAATGTTTCAATGAAAGATGTCTTCATTCAAAATGTGTTTATTATTATTATTATTATTATTATTATTATTATTATTATTAATAATAATAATAATAATAATAATAATAATAATAATAATAATAATAATAATAATGGGCGTGACTTAAAAATGAACATGTGTTTGATGATTACATCAATCTCCAATGTTTTTTGATGAGTGAATGTACAGGATCCACATTGAACAGACTGGGGGGGGGGGGGGGGGGGGAGTGATTATCAATGCGATAAGTGATTTTGCACAGAGGCCGATTATCGATGAACTGCGCATGCAAATGGGCCACAATCCTCATTTGTGGCGCCTGCTAGTGATGGACTCCTGCTATGTTTTTCCTTCTCTAGCCGTTCTCAAGGTGATTGACAGGAAGTACAGATGTAGCACCGCTCATCCAACGCCGGGGCTCGACAGACCACCTCCACTGGCGAGCGGCACTACAGCTGAATGGGACGCGCGAGCAGTTTCGCAGGCCATTTGTGGGAAGACGTGCAGGGTTGGGGTGGGGGCTGGAGGAGGTGGGGGAACGCTGCGGCGACCGGCGGTGAGGCATCTCATGCGCGCGCGTCCCCTTCCTGGGGCTGGCGCATGGCAAATCCACCACCAGTCCCTGCAATGATAAAAAATGCTCCATCTGTAGGCTCCTGGGGGTGGTAATCTGACGTTTAGTCGGAGTGCTAACAAAAACAGTGGGCGTGCCAGAAAAAAATACTAGTGGTTCTTAGGAAAATTCAGGTGTGCCCCAGCACTTTAGGGAAGGGTGTGTGATGTCAGCTCCAGGCCGGATACACCTGTATTCATCTCAGCCGCCCAGTGCCGTCTTTCCCAGGGGCACAAGGATTCTAGGGGCCCACCCCAATGGGAAAGACGACACTTTGGAGCTGTAGCAGGCAGTGGCGTCCAGGCAGCGGGGATCCGGGCAGCGGCGGCTGGGAGCTTTCCGGGCAGCAGGACGGGAAGCGCTGCTGAATATAAAAGCTGGAGAGAGTCGGTGCTGGCTGTAGAAGGGCAAACGTCCACTCCTCTATAGAATGCAAACAGCTAATCAGAAGAGAGACAACTGGTGCTACTAGCGATACGGCTATTTGCATGATATCCTGCAGATGAGCGCCCACCGGGAGTCAAAAAGTCTATGTGAGCTTTTCACTTTTTTTTGTTTTGAGCCAACCTGTGCCGACAATCGGCATTTCATACCCTACCATCTGCTAGGGTGTGGTGAGAGAATAATTTAGGGTGCGAGGCACCAAGCCCGAAGCATGGCCAGTGCAGCATGCCATGTCAGGGATCATGGTACACTTAGACGGTGTCCATGTTGACTATGTCAACATTTAAGACTGTCGACCTTCCCATTGTCGACCTAATGCTTGTGCTGATCATCTGACCCTGTCAACATTAGCCACATCAACCTATTTCAGGTGTCAACCTAAGCCTGTCGATCTTTAGTGGTGGAACTTATGCATGTCAACCTTTATGCATTCGACCCTAGCCTAAACCCATAGGTGAACTGCGCCGGGGTGTTGAGTTGGAAGTGATAAAGTCTTAAGTGATTTTCATTATGATCTGACGCCCAAATATTCCAACATTGGTATCTACCGTATACGCCGCTGCCGCTAACACATGACACAGACACTGTTGTTCTTTAGTGCATAGAGACATGCTCACCTCTGCACCTACAGGAACATAAAGTGAGATGAGTTGAAATACAGTAGATCTGTTAGATATCATGGAAAGAATATACTTACACCAATCATAAGGCAAGCAGAGCTGCTTCGCTAAAGAACAGCCAATCACGTTTGTCTACAAACTGTAAACACAAAGGAGCCAGGTTCTAAAACACATAACTACATGTAGCTAAACATCCATCACAACTGCACTCCACCTTCCCGATAAGGACTGCGTTATCTGCACTCCACCTTCCCGATTAGGAGTGCGTTATGTGCACTCCACCTTCCCGATTAGGACTGCATTGTCTGCACTCCACCTTCCCGATAAGGACTGCGTTATCTGCACTCCACCTTCCCGATAAGGACTGCGTTATCTGCACTCCACCTTCCCGATAAGGACTGCCTTATCTGCACTCCACCTTCCAGATTAGGACTGCGTTATCTGCACTCCACCTTCCCGATTAGGACTGCATTGTCTGCACTCCACCTTCACGATTAGGACTGTATTATCTGCACTCCACCTTCCCGATAAGGACTGCATTGTCTGCGCTCCACCTTCATGATTAGGACTGCATTATCTGCACTCCACCTTCCCGATTAGGACTGCATTGTCTGCGCTCCACCTTCACGATTAGGACTGCATTATCTGCACTCCATCTTCCCGATAAGGACTGCATTATCTGCACTCCACCTTCCCGATTAGGACTGCGTTATCTGCACTCCACCTTCCAGATTAGGACTGCGTTATCTGCACTCCACCTTCCCGATTAGGACTGCATTGTCTGCACTCCACCTTCCCGATTAGGACTGCATTGTCTGCGCTCCACCTTCCCGATTAGGACTGCATTGTCTGCGCTCCACCTTCACGATTAGGACTGTATTATCTGCACTCCACCTTCCAGATTAGGACTGCGTTATCTGCACTCCACCTTCCCGATTAGGACTGCATTGTCTGCACTCCACCTTCCCGATTAGGACTGCATTGTCTGCACTACACCTTCCCGATTAGGACTGCGTTATCTGCACTCCACCTTACCGATAAGGACTGCATTGTCTGCACTCCACCTTCCCGATTAGGACTGCGTTGTCTGCACTCCACCTTCACGATTAGGACTGCATTATCTGCACTCCACCTTCCCGATTAGGACTGCATTGTCTGCACTCCACCTTCCCGTTTAGGACTGCGTTGTCTGCACTCCACCTTCCCGATTAGGACTGCATTATCTGCACTCCACCTTCATGATTAGGACTGCATTGTCTGCACTCCACCTTCCCGATTAGGACTGCATTGTCCCAGCTTGTCACACAGATGGCAAGGTAAGTCCCTTTTAACTGTTGGTTTTAGTGAATGAGTATACAGCATGCCATTTAAAGGGAAGACAGGTTAACATCACCCTTCCAATGCATGTTCATGCTCCCTATACATGCGCACTGCTCCCTGATGCTGGCCACTCAAATGTTGGTAATGTTGCCCCATTGGTGATTACCGCACAGCCATACTGTATATCTGGATAAGTTGCCATGTGTACAGGGCAGAGGTATGGGTCATTTGCCAGGGTGCTCGATGACTGATTAACAGGCAGGGGGCGGGCGCTGTAAGGTGGACACCCGGCATTTCATGGATGTGCCCTCAAAACAGTGGGCGCGCCCATAGAAATGCTGGGCGAGCCTTTGGGAATGCAGGCGAGCAGGGGGGCAGGTGGATGACATCACATGGCGTCAGCACCCACCCCCAATTCAATTCGCAGAAGACCGGGCAGCTAAAAAGTAAGTCCTGGCATACTTTTATCGGCGAAACATTGAATGATTTCTCCTCTGTGCAGGCGCATGCGAGTGGATGTGTAAGCGAATATATCCGCTCACAGCACCACAAGGGGATTCGAGTGGCGGGGGTGGGATGAAGTGCGTGCGGCAGGGCAGCGTTATCCTGCTCGCAAGGCATAGAATGTAGGCAGCCTACTGAGCCGGTCTGAATAAGGTTCAACAATGATGTCTCTCTCAGGGGGTTCTTCTGGTTGATTTGCAATGATGCAAATTTGCATCCTTAGCAGTCAACCTAGCCCCGCCTTGCGAATGGTGGTACGCCGGCCCACCATTCCCAAGGCGCGTTCCTTCACACTGGTTGCGAATGGAGGTTTTACATGAAAGGGGAACACCCACATCATTCGATGGTTGGTGACCATTGAATGATGTGGAACGTGTACGCATATGTAAGTCACTCTTACATATACGTTCATGTTCAGAAGGAAGTGGGCGGGCAGCTGACATCCGGTGATGTTAGTTTTCCACCCCCTTGCGCCCATGCCACGGCCTCATTAGCATTAGAACACCCAGCATTCTCTTGGGAACGCCCATGAAAGATGGGCGTTCCCATAGGCTATCGGGGCCGAGCACCACCCCTTGGCCCTCTCCACTCCCCGCCCACTGTCCTGGGTGCATGCACCCAGCGATCCGACTATTCGCAGTGAGGGCACGCACCCTGCTTATGCACATGCGCAGTAACACAACATCGTCCCTGTACGAATGAATATCCTTTGCGAATGGACTTGAATAAGGTCCTTAGAGTCATCTTTAATTTTGTGATAGTCAGAGTCCAGATTATGGGGACCCTAGACAGCTGCCTAAAACTGTATAATGCTTGTATTTAATTGTATATGTTTATTTTCAACAACTCAAAAAATGTTTAAAGAGGTGTAAAAAAAAAATAATGTTGCATACTGGGAAAATGAGATTGCTTACTGGATAGGTCCTTTTGAGCTGTGAATGAAGTTATTGGGCGGTATTCAATGAGGCTGATTCGCCAGGTTTTTATGGCGATTTTGTGCTGTAAGGCAAATTTCTAACTAAAACGGTGAATCACCCTATTCAATGACCAGATGGCGAATACATTTCAAGGTTTTTTTCGCCATGATTCACCGAGTAGCAAACGCTATCTTTTTATGGTGAAGTGGAAGGTGAACTTTTAAAATAAAGTGTTTTGTTTTTTACAATTGGTGTCAAAAAATCTGGAATTTTATTCTGAGGAGGGGCATGCTATTTTTATTCATGTGCTGTAAGCACATGAATATATATTTAATAAAAAAAAATATATATATATATATTTTTTTTTTTACACAGACCAGCCAGTAGGGGGCCGGAGCCGAGCCGCTCATTACATATTCATATATTCACTTCACCCGATCATTACATATGCATGATCGGGTGTAGTGAATATACCCAGTCCCCTGCTGGCACCCCCGGGGGGCAGCCTGTGCTGCCTGGCACCCGGGGAGCCCACCTCCCCCCCACAAACGTTCTGGGGCAGGCAGGGAGACTTCCATCTCCCTGCCTGCCACCGTCCTCAGGCTCCCTGCGGCGTCCGCCGCAGGAGCTCAAATTCGCCGGTCAGGGGCAGCGAGCCCCTGACTCGTTGAATACCGGAGCCGGCGAGGCTCCGGAACGCAGCGAGCAGTGGCGAATGTGCAGCGAATCCTAAACACCCTGCACGTCGCCGGTATTCACATTGAATACCGCCCATTATGTAAGAAAAGGGAATCTTTGCTGTACTCTGATAGCACTAAATGAATGAATTACATATAGAAATACCGCTGTATCTATTTTTTATTGGCTTCACTACTTATATTCATATTTTATCACTGTAAAATAAAATGAAGTAGAAATCTTGAAAATGCTTTCAGAACGGCTCCATTAGGAATAGGGCAAATGTTAAGTGATTTATGAATAATAGAAAATAATTTTCAATCACCGTTTCAGATAGATTCCCAACAATAGCCAGAAAAGTAACAGTTCAGCTGTGATTCATATTTAATATCGTCCTCCTATAGACTCTCGTTCTCTTTATCTTTTATTCCACTGATAATATAACAGAGACATGTGAGCACAATGCACAATTATTTGCAGTATGTTCCATTGGCGCGTTCCGCCTCTGATTGTGACTGGGCTTTGCAATTAGAAAGGTAATGTGTTCGTGTCTCATTCTGTGCTCATTGGGAAGCATTTAATAAAGCTTCAGCAATGAAAAAAATGTTGGGAAAAAAAAAAGAAACAAAAGGTCTCATGTAAGGAACAAAGAATCATTGATCTTAATGGGTCTTTCTCCCCCCCTGGTGCTACTTTCACAGATTTTATAGAATAACGGGATCACAAAAACTATAACAGAACCAATCAACGGAGAGGGACTGAGGATTGGACATTTTTGCAGAGTATTACCTATATCTTGGCACAAATTGCATATTAGCCCAGGCAGAGATCGGGATGCAATCAATTTGCCGACGGTCAAAATATCATCAACCATTGACAGTCAAAATACTGACATATTCAAAATGCTGACATTCATTACGCGACAGGTTCAAAATGGCAACAAGTAAAAAAGGTTGGGTGTGCTCTTGGGGTGCACAGACAGGTGCTACCAGGGGTGTTTTGCTAAGAGCTGCCACTTGACAATGGGGTTGTCAGCCCCAATGAAACAAGATCAACAAGAAAAGAGAAGTGGCGCTGGTTTGATGAAAGATTATACAAATGTATAATAACAATTTAAAAAATCATATCATACAATTATATACCAATAAATGATGAAAGAAATTAAAATGGTAAATGTGTATGAAAAGTCTGGACCGGACTATTGGGGAAATGTGACAAAATGGATAATCAGTCTCAGCAGGTCAAAGATGTAACTGGTACGGGAGGTAAGTCTGGTTGCCCACTGGGCTGATAGTTACCGCAAGTACTGTAGCTGCGAGTGATCCAATCCCGAAAGGCAATGATGCAGATATGTCCTCAAATGTGGTGCGGCAGTGGGGCCACAAATGGCGATGACCCAGTAGATGTAGGGAATGGCTGGATGGTGAGACAGCCAGGGGTTTCCCACGCCGCTAGAGGTATCCAATCTCAGGGATGGTATTTGACAGGTGTCCTCAAGGTTGGGTGGGCTGTGTGACCAGGATATAGGTTGTTTCAAATGGTCATTACAAACCTTGATTCCTGTATTGGTACAAGTTGAGCGTGGTGACTGCGGTGGTAACCAGCAACTGCCGGGGGAAGGGGTCTCAATGCGGTGAAGATGGTGGAAGACCAGATGGCTGAGAAGGTCCAAGTGATTGATGTCCAGTGTGAACAAACTGGTCCGATCCCGAATATACTCCTAACGCGTTTCACTGCTTAAGGGGATGCAGCTTTTTCAAAGGTGGAGTTGGTACTGCTCATAATGGGGTTTATATAAGTAGGTATATAAGTTTATATAAGTAATTGAAGCATTACACCTGCGTTGCTTTGTCAGGTGGTCAATATGTATACAGATCAAAATAAGTGTCAACAGAAGGCAAAACACCAACAATTACTATTTTGAACCAATGCATATTAGTCATCTCAAAAACGAGTATGATAAAGTACAATTTGAACATTTATTGTTCTGACAGGAGGAGAAAAGATAAGCCAATCGGCAAGAGAGAGAGATCGGGATTAGCATTTTATTGTTGGGTTATTACTATGGTGACCGGCAGTCTATCCAATCACTTGTACAGATTTTACGGTCACATGGTATTGTGTGGTAAGCGTGATGCTGAGCCCGGAAGTGGGGAGTTCCGGCGTGCGTTGCAAGACTCGTTGTGATTGTATCAGTTGGATAGCGCTACATTCTGTATCCGGCTTGTATTATGGCTTGCGTTCCGGGCCTCGTTCTGATCAAGTTTCAGAGCGAGCATCCAGCATATACATGCGTATTCCGAATATAGACATAGAATTGCATATGCAGCCTTGTTTCGGTATTCGGGGGTTCTCCATATGTGAGTAGTAATAAAAGAGATAGTCTCATTGCGGCACAAAGATGTTCTCTGTATGTAAATAATCATATGGGGATCCGCTTCATAAATCTGTCGCATGCTATTGATTGGACCCTGGAGGCCAGGAAGTTTAATTGGCTGGTCCAATGTAAAGGATATATGGGTTTGTTTAGTAAGGTTGTCTGCATTTACCGGTTACAAATAACCGGTATTTGCAAACGGGTAAAGAGTCCTACACGGTTCAGAGCCGTTTTTTATGCAGTGTGAACGGCTCTAAACCGGTATATAGGACTCAGGCAGTAGCTATGAGAGCGCAGTGCATATGTAATGAGCCACTTTTTACATATGCACATATGTAATGAGTGCAGTGCATGTGTAATGAGCCACTCATTACATATGCACATATGTAATGAGTGGCTCATTCATATGCACTGTGCTCATTGCATATGCGTATATGTAATGAGCGGCTCATTACATATGCACTACGCTGTCTTACAGCTACTGTCTCTCCTGCTTTCACACTGCACACCTGCTTGAGACCCGGTATTTATGTGCCGGGGTTTAAAATGGTAATATACCGTTTTAAATAACGTTTCAAAATACCGGGTCTCAAAGGTTTAGGCAATGTGAAAGCAGCATAAGAAACTGATATTATTAATGATAAGGTACTTGTGTATTATAGCGGCGCCCCCGATGTTTGTCATACGATGTTTTTATCGAATCGCTTATCGAATCGCTTACAATGTTAAATGCACCCCCACGCCACCCCCCCACTATAAACGTGAACCCGAAGCGTGGCGAGCACAGTGAGCCCGCAAGGGGTGGCGGTACGCGCCCTACGACCTTTTCATACCCCCACTATCCACGTCGGCGTGGAGTTGAGAATATAAAGTGTGGCAAGAGCAGCGAGCCACCGAGCCCGAAGCGTGGCGAGGGGACGCGTATACCTTCACAGGTATCCGTGTCCCCTCTCGGGCTTCACAGGTCTCCGCGTCCGCTCGCCGCGCTTCGGGCTCGGTGGCTCGCTGCGCTCGCCACACTTTCTATTCTCAACTCCACGCCGACGTAGATAGTGTGGGTATGAAAAGGTCGTAGGACGTGCACCACCGCTGGTTCACGTTTATAGTGGGGGGGGGGGGGGGGGCGTGGGGGTGCATTTAACATTGTAAGCACCCATTAGGGTGCTTATACAATTTGTAATCGCATCACATCGAATTGTATGGCATTGTATGCCATATACAATGTCATACAATTTTAAAATTGTATGACATTGTACAACATCGCGCAATATCGCATCGCATACCATCGTGTGCCTTATGGTATACGATGCGATGGGCGCCGCTATAATACACAAGTACCAATGATAATAATAATAATAACATAAAATAAGCCACCATGGGCAGATCCTGTACTGATTCAGGCCCAATCGCACTGCTGCAATTTCGCAGCCGTGCGATTGGGCGATTGGGAATGGTTTTCCCATCATGTGCATTTGTGGAATCGCATTTGCAGCCGTACACAGGGAAGAGGGTAGTGCGGTCGGTGGGGGAGTGTTTCCTGATCGCTGGGCTGCAAAAACACCCATCCCAGCGATCAGGTCTGAATCGCCCCATCATTTTGTAAAGAACCACCTTTGATATTGAATACCGCCAAACATATTGTTGTGGATTAGCATTTCTATGTCTCCTATTGCACATTTTTTTTGCCAATCTGCTCACAATCTATTTGCGGATAAAACACATTCCCTTACAGACCGTCATCTACAGTAAATTGTATTTGGACCTATAGGAATTTCTGAGCTTCCCGTATTGTTTGAAGTCATGTTCCTGCATTGATTGGATAATCTTGTAGTATTGATTGGCACAGCGGTACAAATTGTACGACGAATCACAGGACTGTGTCAATTTGTTTTTAATTTAATGCAAACATGATGTTGGTCAACAAATAACAGAGGATAACAAACTGCGAACAACAGATCTATAGAGCTTTGTTCTCCGCTTCTGCCTCAGTAACAAGGTAAAACGACAAAAATAATCGGCAGGACTCAGACCCGTTCTCTAGGCAGCCTAGCAAACAGGAAAAAGCCCCCTGCTGCCCGGCTGAATGTCCGTCCCACCCCCCACACCCGCCGTGCGAATCCTCTCTCTTACATGCGAGGGGGTATGTCCCTTATCACATCCCCTCGCATGAGGCCAAGCGGGAGAGAGATCATTCTAAAGTCTCTCACAATCTAATGATTTCTCTCCCCGATTTTTTACGCCGAAAAGTGGGCGGGGTTGATGTCATGTGATGTCAGCTGCCTGCCCCTAGCAGGCATCACCGCGCCTGGTTGCTGGAAACACCCAGCGTTTTTATGGGGTTGATTTCCAGCACCCTGCCTGATGTTTGCTGCTAGTCCTTGAGACCTACCTATCTGGGTGGTGGTAAGGCGGTGGATGGGCATGTGAGTTTCTCACTGCAGCCATGTCGGCAGGCAGCACTAGGGATGGCCATCATTGCCATTACCATCGATGGTTGCCATCGACCCATCCACAGCAATTCTGCAACTGGCCATCGATAGTGCTTAACTATGCAATGGATGACCATCGATATTTTACATATCAATGGTCATCCATTGTGTTTGATTGTGTTTGATTGTGGGCAGTGTCGTAACTATAAATTTTGCTTCCCCCTGCTAAAAAGTTTGTGCCCCCCCCCTGCTGGGCTCCTCTCCAGCGTGTTTCCCCAGCGTGAGGTGATGACGTCACACGCATAATGGAGAAGCTGAAGCAGGAGAGAGGAAGAGAGACCAGCGGACACTGCTGATTCCCTTGGCTCCGAAGCATCCCAGGCCGCCCAGCACGCCCATCCGCCCACCCATCCTGTACACAGTAGCCAATAGCCAGCTCTGTGTATAGTCAATTGAATCAGTGGAGGGATTTGTCGTCTCTGCCATGGCCGCACCCGCACTGTGGCTGACTCGCCTCCGGTGCTCAGTCAGTGGGCAGTGGCAGGCAGCATCATGTCAGTGCGTCCAGACGATACTGGTGCCCACATAGACCCCGCTGTGGCTTGCTCCCCCAAGTGGCAGCTGGGGCTGCCTTACAGTAGTTACGCCACTGCCTGTAAGACAATCAAAACATAGGGGGTGGGGCTTTGCGGGTGTCTGTGTCCCTGCACTTTGAAAAAAAAAACATTGTTTTGCTATTCTATCGATGGAGGGAAGCCATCTGGTTCTCCCCGTCCAATGGCAAAAGTATTCAACATCGGGCATGAACCATCGATGATTTCGAATCATCAATGGTCATACCTAGGCAGCACTAGTTGTGTCCACAGCTCAGCAAACACTGGATACCTGCACCTGCTCCACAGCTCAGCAGACCCTGGATACATGCACCTGCTCCACAGCTCAGCAAACATACATAACTGCACCTGCTTTGCAGCTCACTATATCCTGTGTCACTGGAACAGCTCTCGTGTATCCTCTGTAATGGCATGTCTCTGCAGTTCCATTTATTCATGCATCCAAGTACAGTATATCCTGTGTAACTGGATACCTGCTAATTCCAAGAATATTCTGTGTAACTGGAACTCTACTAAATCCAACTATATCCTGTGTAACTGGAACTGTACTAAATCCAACTATATCCTGTGTAACTGGAACTGTACTAAATCCAACTATATCCTGTGTAACTGGAACTTTACTAAATCCAACTATATTTTGTGTAACTGGAACTGTACTAAATCCAACTATATCCTGTGTAACTGGATACTGTACCTGCTAATTCCAAGAATATCCTGTGTAACTGGAACTCTACTAAATCCAACTATATCCTGTGTAACTGGAACTCTACTAAATCCAACTATATCCCGTGTAACTGGAACTGTACTAAATCCAACTATATCCTGTGTAACTGGTACTGCACTAAATCCAAGTACAGTATCCTGTGTACCTGAAACTGTTCCATACTTGCCTACCTTAAGTGAGTCCCGCAGATGAGACTCTGCAGCTTTTCTGCATCTGAAATTGTTCTAAATCCAAGCATATCCTATACTTGCCTACTTCAAGGGCTGCCATTTCCAGGAAGCGGGGGTGGCGCCACCATCAGGATGTAAATGGGGAAGTGCATGGGTGGAGCTTATATGGGAATGTCTCACCGGGGCAAGGTCAGTGAGATATCATCTTGGCCAGTCCCCACTGAAACCCCATGGACTTGCCCTTCTTTCCAAAGGGCTGGGAGGCATACACTGGTACTTCTTCATTGATGAAGATTCTGACACTGGAGTCTGGACAGCCGGCATCACAAATTGAAGTAGTCTGGAGAAGATTAGGCCATGGAAGGAGAGGTTTAGGTTTAGGCACTAGAGGGGAACTTAGGGTTAGGCTGTGTAGGGGTGACAGGATACAGGGGTTAGGGTTAGGCACTAGAGGGAAAGGTTGGGGTAAAGCTGTGGGAGGGTTAGGTCACTTAGGGCCAGATGTATCAAGCTTCAAAAAGTGATAAAGTGAAGAGTTATAAACATCCATCCAATCAGCCCCAACTGTCATTTTTCAAACCCAGCCGGTAACATGACAGGTAGGAGCTGATTGGCTGGTTGTTTATCACTCTTCACTTTATCACTGTTTGAAGCTTGATACATCTGGCCCTTCGAAAGCCCGTTGGGATTCTCCATATTGGGATGTCTGGGTTGGTCTTTATACCACCAGTATCTCCGCCAATCTGTCTGACTATGACTTTGCCAATCCACAGGAGACTTTAGTAAATACAAAAATCTTAGAACATACAGTATAAGACAGTCTACAGATGACATGTTCCCCTTTATGTGCAGGATACACAATCAAAAGTTATTCATTTATTATTAAACTGTTTTCATTTACGTGCGATACACCGAAATATTCATTAATAACATTTTATCTCTCTTTTGTTCAGCGTGAAATACATTGCATAATAAAAATCACTTACAATGAACGTGAAATATTAGAGCACTGTAATAAACATTCAGGTTTAGGAAGAAATAAAGTCCGATTTCATCCGAAGAACCGAGGCAATTGTTCCTGTAAGGAACTTTCCATTATCCTATCTGGAGAAATCATCCGCACATTGCTGTGGATCAATATAACATACATAATATGCCAGCAAAACCCATATAGACGTCATCCGTGCACAATGTCATAAAGATGACTTACAGTATGTAACCGTGAATACTGAAATCTCGCCCATGCCTGGGGAAAACACGTCAACTTTATGTGAAATAAAAGCAGTAAAGACAGAGGAAAAATAGTCATTTTATTATACGAATAATGTTTTTTTTATTTTTTTTTTATTTTTTTTTTAAATTGTCTTGATAATAGGAAATATCCAATTTGAGGAATCTGTGCAGAGAGCTTTAGAAGTTTGCATCTTTCCAAATTATATTATGTAACCGGTATCTGATTGATTCATTTACTGCATATATGTTTTAATTAGGTGATGAGAGGGTAATTGTTATTATTATTATCATTCCTTTATTTATTTAAATTTTATGACGTCACAAAGGATCTGCGGCGCCCAAGGTTATGGGGGTCATACTCTCATGCGTCGCATTACTACAGTGTTATCATTTTGTTTTTATGTCTAAAGACCCACGTTGACTTCCCCTGAGCTCCCCCGGGGGAGCTTGATAAGATTTGGCACTTGATATTCTTTTTTTTATATATGATAAATCGGATGTGATTATCACATGTAACCCGGAGGAGCTGCAGGTGGTGTAGCAGCAGGAGAGCAAGGTTCAGGGTAGCGGCAGGTGGGGAGCGGGGACCGGAGTGCTCCCGCCGCTTGCCGCTACCCTGTTTTCCAGTCCCCACCTGCCGCTACCTGGACCCTACTCTCCGGTCCCCTCCCGCCGCACCAGGGCCCTGGTCCCCCGGACCTCGCTCCCTGCCACATTGACAGCTGCACCGCCCGACCTCCGGATCTGATCCGATGCACATGGGACCACACATCGGATCAGATCGGATGTCATACACTGCGCAATTTGGGCCTATTTCACCTGATTTCTCAGCCCGATCCTCCAGAATCGGGTGAAATTGGGCCCAAATTGCATAGTGTATGGGAGCCTGACAAGATCTGTGTAAAATGTAGGATTGACATTCAAACTCTGTCAAATCCGAGTGGATGTCAAATTATTTTAAAGGCGGGGAGGATCAAAAGGTTTTGCAGTTAACATGGATATTACATTATTTATTTTTTTATTTATTTATTACCAGTTATTTCTATAGCTCACACAATGGTCCTGATTCTGGTTCACTTGCAAAAGAAAATTCTCTTTCTAGTGGACAAAACCATGTGCACTGCAGTTGGAGCAGATGTAACATGTACAGAGAGAGTTACAGTAGCTTTGGGTGAGTTATTTTATTTCTGTGCAGAGTCAATACTGGCTGCTTTATTTTTACACTGCAATATAGGAGCAATCTCCAGGACTGCTTCCTAGCCGGGCAGGCTTAGCTGGGATATATGGCATGCGATTCTGCTGTATGGGAAGGTCCCAGGTGGCCCAAATATCATTGCGTGCGACTTCTCTGAAGGGAAGAACTGCAGCTCCTCCAGGTAAAATCCACCACTGTGCTTTGCCTAGGTGAAGCCAAATACTGTGATACACTGTGACTGGCTGCAAAGCCATAGAAAAAATAAATAAAAAACACATTGAAAAGCCAGATCCCCATAAACATGCCTCACTGCTGAGTTTCTTAACTGTTTGGCTACAAAAAAGGTGTTAATCGTATTCATCCCTTGAATCGCTGTTTTTTTATTTTTTAAATGGCTTTCAAGTACTTCCTTAATTATTCATGATCAGGAATTCCACTAGAGGTTCATGACAATCCCCTACTGACGATCAGATGCCTCTGGCACTACTGTAACACAAAGCTTGCCTTAATGCACATACAGTACTGTACATCAATCCACCTCCTATTCTTGGGGGATTTAGACTTCCAAGAGGGATGGCCTTTCCTTTTTTGGCATGGATGGTGGTGGCAGATTCACAGTTAAAGTCATCTACTTGACTTCAATGAGAGGGGACCCCCTGACATTCCTCGAAGGCATCTGCAGGATTCAAAACTCTGCAGCCTTATCGCCTAGCTTCTTTTCAGACACAACACTACATAGCTTCGAGGATGTTGGCATTCTCCACTGCTGATAGGCCAATTTCGAGACCGAATTGACCAATGTCGGTACTTATATGTTAGTTGGGCACCCACTATAGTTAGTACGCTCATAACCCCACTATTCATGTCGGCATGGAGTTCATTTTATATAGTGTGGCGAGCGTAGCGTGCCCCGCCAGGGGACGCAGAACACTAAGCAAATAGCTTAGTGGTCGCCCAACTAACATATACTGTAAGTACCCCAATGTCTTTTTAGATCAATAAATTTCCTAATGAGGACCTATCTCATTAACTGGCCATTCAGGGGATGCACCAGTCACTGACACAATTTGCACCACTTTCTATTACTGATTTAGGGGCCGATTCAGATATTCGGGACAAATTTGGCCCCCCTTCCTCAATGTATTCCGTAGCTAATCCTGGAAGAATGATTCAAGTTTCTGGGCTTGTATGAGAGATTCTACTATGTGAACTTTAGGAAGGTCTGTTCCTGCCTAATCTTCTTCAAAAGTCTGTCAACAGCTGCAAAAAGGTCCAGTGGATTCTGGTCCAGAAGACCAGAGGACCAGACGACCTTTTATTCTCTGGTAGAAAGACTCATATCTGCTGCTTCTGTGGTGAAAGATTCCATTTTTGAAGGATTCTGGAAAGACCTTGTGATGCGTGTACATTGGAGGATCTTGTCGTTACCATCACCAGGAAGGTCCAGTGGATTCCTGTTCAAGGAGATTCTCTAAACACCTGGTGGAAAGATTCATCATAGTTCCAGTCCGTGTTTTGGCCAGATCTCTTGTGTCTGTGTCCAGTCAAGGTAAGTCCTAGTTTATTTATCATTTATTCCAGTTGCCTTACCATGTCCTGTAATATCTGTACCGGTAATTGACTGTGATTCCGTGACTGTGCTTAGCCCTTCTGGCATATACCCTATATACCACCTTGAGGGTAATCCTAGAGGCTAGTTTACAGTTACACCTTCAGCAGCTGTATTGTGGTATTTTCCTGTCATCTAACACCACCTATAGGTTCTCTGAACACCACCTAGAGGTTCTCTGTCTGTTGTATAAAGATCTACTGCCTGGAGACTGGAAGAACTGGTGGTGACCTAAGTACTGGAGTGCCTGCTTGCACTAAGGGAACAATGGGTCATTGTTACAGGCAGAAGACCCTCCATTTGGGGGCGCTAGTTACTTGCAGTACATGGTTCCCTAATATTGAGTGTGCTTACCCGTCATGCTTAGGTTTCTCCTTGTCACTTCTGATCATCCAGCCAGTAGTACTCTATTGCTTTCAGCAGAAGGGGAGAAGATTTTCAAGGAAGAAGGAAGAAGAAGAAGGGGAAGACGTGGAAGGGTGGAAGAATGAGTAACAGGGCAAGAGGAAAATTGATTGTGAAGGACACAAGGGAAAAAAAGGTGATGGGGCACAAGGGGAAAGATGGGTGGTGGGTACAATATATAGGAGACCAGTGATGATTGGATATAAGACGGTTGAGACTGCAGGGCTACAGAACATAAAAATCTGGACCTAGGGAGCAAAAAACAGGGCGGGCTAGATATAGGGGAAATGCAGGACATGGAAACTTGGACCTATTAGGACAAAGTGGTGGCTAGACATGGTCAAAGGTAGCACAGTGCAGCAAAGGCTGGACCTTCATAGGGGGTAGAGGACAGAGAAGCCTGGAGCTGGGGGAGCAAAGGACAGGGAGGGCTAGATATAGGGGAAGTGCTGGATAAGGAAGGCTGAACCTATTGGGACATAGTGGCGTATAGACATGGTGGGAGGTAGCACAGTGCATGGAAGGCTGGACCAGAGATGGCTGGACCTTGAGAAGCAAAGTACATGTATGTTTTGAGCAGTGTGGGCACAGGACAGGGAAAGCTGCATATTATTGGGGGCATATGGCAGGAAAAGCTGGACATTGGTGGTTGAGCACAGGGAAGTGAGGGCTTCATATTTGTGGAAGGGGCACAGGACAGGATGGGCCAGACCTTGGCTGGGTGTAGAAATGCTTTTATTGGGATGAGCACCTTGCACAGGAATACCTGCTGGTGGTGGAAGGCAAAAGCCACAGATCTTCCACTGAGCTGGTAAGGTTTGCAAGGAATACTAGTCTCTAGACATGGAGACCGTGAGCCAATCACCGCTCATGAACCTACAGCCAACCAGAAGAGTCCATGATCTGTGATTGGCTCAGGGTCAGCACCAAATTCAAAATGCCTTCACTGTCTCTCCAGTATCTCTGTTGCTGGCTTATGGTCTGTAATCTGCAAGTGGGCCCGACTTTCTGTCAAGGACTTCAGTCCCTGGCAGTCATCCCCTGATTGCAGTCCTGGCTGAACGTCAAAACTTGTGATGTAAAGAAGATGGGCACAATTTGTCATTTTGAAGTAGCAATTTGATTCCCCCTCAATGTCACATGAGCAGGTTATCAGCCTATTAAATCTTATGTGGTTAATAAACTGAAAATAATGTAGGTAAGTGAATTCCAGTTTTGTTAATATTTATCTTTGACCTCATAAATTGAAACAGTGCTAATATTTGAAACTTCACTAATAGGGAAAAAAGTTAACACCAACCTTAGATTCACGTCGTTGTTCTTCCCACTCACTCTGATATAATGGATTTTGTTCTGTGCTTTGAACTCTCAAACCTGCCGGAGCCCTTTCATCTAACGTTCCGACACTGCTGGTGATACGGGCCTTCGTTTCTAGAGCTTTGATTGCTGAGAGTAACATTAAGCCTTTGAAGTTTACCACGACTTTTGTTTGGCGGTCAATTGATTTTCACTCCGGAAGAGTTGGCATGGAGGTGTATCACTCCCAGAATTTTCACTTAAGTCCCTGTTCATGGACCCAGCTGTGACCGAAACATTGGATTTTTATATGTTCATAATTGCGAGTATTAACACTTTACTTCACAGAAGGTTTGAACTAATTTTTGAACTCTTTGAAGATAGAAAAAAAAATATGTATGGCATAAAAATATTATTCTTACAAATTGGAGCATGGATTGCTATTTTAAAAAATAAGATGTAACGTAACGAGAATTATTTATTTGCTTAGAAAACTTCACAGGAAGATGAATTCTAGCTATATAGCAGTAAATGTGTTTCTTCTAACAGATTAAAAATATACAATGGGGTCTACATTATATGGTTAGTCCAAGAAACGTATTTCCAGTCTTTCCGTCATACGTTTTGCATAGCTCTCTCCCGGGGAGCTAGTAGAAAGTCGGTATGTACGGTATTGGGAGGAGATGAACTAGTACAATGTTTAAAGGGGAAGTCAGTATATATGATAAGGAAATTAACTATTCGATCCAGATGTATCAAGCTTCAAAAAGTAATAATGGAGAGTGATAAACTACCAGCCAATAAGCTCCTACCTGTCATTTTCAAACCCTGCCTGTACCATGACAGTTAGGAGCTGATTGGCTGTGTTTATCACTTACCATTTTATCACTTTTTGAAGCTTCATATATCACCGCTAAATACCACAAAATCTTACATCACCTCCATGTTCAACAAATTTATGGGATTTTAGCTGTATTATAATATTGAATAAGTAAATAATTAAAGACTAGAAAAAGGAACCCAGGTTACCACAGTGTACATGCCCACCCCCTCTCTGATACCATGCCTCCAGTCTTTCCGCCATTCTGGTGCTCCACCTCCTATTATGCTTGACCCACTCAACTTAAACACACAGTCTGTCTCATCCACCGCCCTCCCGCCACTCTCTCCCATACCTACCACAGTCCAAGTGGCCAGCCAGGTCTTCCCCTCCTACTAGGCTAGGCAGGGGCTATACCACATCCCCTGCTATGGTAGTCGTTGGGTGCATGTTGGAGACATCACCCAGGGACGGATTGGCATGGAGAACCAGCCCAGAAAGTTTCTGGAAGCAGCTCTCATGGAGGTGGGGTCTTTTGAGGGGGTGTGGTCTGTGGAAGGGGTGTGATCTCTCTTAATAGGACCTTATGCTGGGTGGGACACAGTTTCAGCCGTACTTTTGTCTTTTCCTGCATTTGTGTCTGCGGCTTTATGCTAATTCCCCTATAATGCCCTTTACCGATGTCCTGGGCTAACTGGGAAGTTATAGTTGTTCTGGAAAAAATTCCAAACAGTACTCCCTTACACTTCCACATCAGGCTGTCACCTTCTCTGTACACAAGCTCTGTACACATGGAGCAATTGGTTGCTGAGCGATATATCGCTCAGCAACCAAATTACTGAGTGTCCCGTTTTCATCAGTGACCAGCAATGGTCGCTGATGAAAATGAGTCACTCTGCTGGGGGAAGTTCCTGAAATCAGCAATCATTGCAGGGCTGGTCGCAGAAGTGCGCCCCCAGAGATCGTGGCCCTGTATGCATGGGGATATGGTCACTCAGCGATCATATCCCCAGCAATTGAAGCTGAAATTGCCCAGTGTGTACGGGGCTTTGCACACCAAAACCACCAGTCTGTCAGCCCTCTCGTGGCCACAAGTGGCCCATCCGACACATTGGTCACCCAGGAATCTTCCCTGTGGCTTCTATTGCCAATCCGCTTGTTATACCCCTCCAAATGCCCACCGATAAGCCGCTGGGCTCCCTGGCAGCAGGATCACATATGATATATCATATGTGGTCCTTTTGGATATGATATATTGTGTGTTTTCCCAGCAAGGGCTGCAGGATCCAACAAATCCTACATGCAGCAGTTGCGATCTCTGGCTCTGAGCTGATCCAATCGGAATCAGAGGTTAGGCACATACGATTTGGGTACATTTCATTCGATTTCTCAGCCCGATGCATTGGAATTGGGTGAAATGTGTATAGGCATCTTGATTTGTGTTTGAGTTTCTTAGGTGTATGAGTCTCTGTGCCATGCAGGAGTTAAAATGGTCCTGGAGAGGTGGTGGAACTAATTACCTTCTGCCTCCTAATTACCGCTCTCCCCCATTATGCAGAGCCAGGGCCAGTGGTAAACTGCAAACTGTAATGCTTCTTTGTTAGGATTACTGTGCAGGGCCAAGGAGGGGTTGGAAGTAGTTCCACCTCCTCAATACAGGTGGCGGAACTCAGTTCCACCCTGACCCCCCCCCCGCCCCACCACCATCATCACCACCACCACTTTAACCCTGTTGCCACAGCTAAGGTAGTATTCAACTATTCCACAGATCTAACAGTATCTATGTAACTTCCTTATGTTAAAGTTAAACCTCTCAAATTTCAGACAGTGAATGGGATGTATGAACTGCCAAACATCCAGCCACACAGAGCATCTCATTTTGCAGAAATATATGTAATTGGCCGCTGGAGATTGTAGAAAGAGTAGAATCATCATCACAATCCCCAGATTCCCTCCACTTCAGAAACTGGCATTTAAACTTTCTTTCCAGTTTTTACTGAGCTTGGCTTAACCCCTTCCTGACAGAGCCAGTTTTTGCGTTCCTGACAGAGCCCTTTTTTTCAAATCTGACATGTCTCACTTAAGTGGGGATAACTTTTTTTTGCTTTTACTTATCCCAGTGATTTTGAGATTGTTTTTTCGTGACACATTGTACTTCAAATTAGTGGTAAATTTGGGTCGATACAGTCTGTGTTTTTTTGTGAAAAATACCAAAATATCGTGAAAAAATGGAAAATTTAGCGATTTGCAAAATGTTAAATTTTCTGCTTGTGAGACAAATAATCTTACCACTCAAAATAGTGAATAACTAACATAGACCATATGTCTACTTTATGTTGACATCATTATTTCAACTTCCTTTTAATTTTTTGGGACACTAGGAGGCTTACAATATGAATAGCAAATTCTCAAATTTTCAAGAAAATTTCAAACACTGATTTTTTTAGGGACCAGTTCAGTTCTGATGTGACTTTGAGGGACTTGTATGTGAGACACCCCCATAAATGATGCCATTTCAAAAACTGCACCCCTCACAGTATTCAAAACAGCATTTTGGAAGTTTGTTAACCCTTTAGGTGTTTCACAGGAATTAAAACAAAGTGTAGGTGAAATTTCAAAATTTCTTTTTTTTTGCAGATTTGCAATTTTAATACATTTTTCTAAGGAACACAGTACATTTTACTAGAGAAATGTGACTGAAAATTGATTCCCCCAATTCTTTTGTTTTCATAAATATCCTATATGTGGCCCTAGTGTGCACGGTGACCAAACCACAGGCTTCATAATAGAAGGAGCACCTACTTGATTTTGGAGCCTCCTTTTTATGAGATTATTTTTTAGGCACCATGTAGGTTTCTAGGCACCATAAGATGCTAAAAGTTAGGAACCCCCCCACAAGTGACCCCATTTTGCAAACTACACCCCTCAGGGAATTCATCTAGGGGTATAGTGTACATTTCAAACCCCCAGGGGTTTCACCAATTGTGGTACAACTGGGCAGTGAAAATGAAAAATTATTTTTTTTACACAAAAATACAGTTCTGGCTCCAAATTTGTCATTTTCAGAAGGTATGAAGGAGACAAAGCACCCCAAAATCTGTGCCCCAATTTCTCCCGAGTACGGCAATGCCTCACATGTGACCAAAAAATACCAGTTGGGTGCATGGCAGGACTCAGAAGGGAGGGAGTGATTTTTGGATTTTGCAGCTCAGATTCTGGTGGAATTTTGGTGGGTGCTATGTCGCATTAGCAAGACCCCCAAAGCACCAATACAGTGGAACCCCCCCACAAGTCACCCCATTTTGAAAACTACACCCCTCAGGGAATTCATCTAGGGGTATAGTGTACATTTCAAACCCCCAGGGGTTTCACCAATTTTGATACAAGTGGGCAGTGAAAATGAAAAATTACATTTTTTTACACAAAAATGCAGTTCTGGCTCAAAATTTTTCATTTTCAGAAGGTATGAAGGAGAAAAAGCACCCCAAAATCTGTGCCCCAATTTCTCCCGAGTACGGCAATGCCTCACATGTGACCAAAAAATACCAGTTGGGTGCATGGCAGGACTCAGAAGGGAAGGAGTGATTTTTGGATTTTGCAGCACAGATTCTGGTGGAATGAATGGTGGGTGCTATGTTGCACCAATACAGTGGAACCCCCCCACAAGTCACCCCATTTTGCAAAGTACACCCCTCAGGGAATTCATCTAGGGGTATAGTGTACATTTCAAACCCCCAGGGGTTTCACCAATTTTGATACAACTGGGCAGTGAAAATGAAAAATTACATTTTTTTACACAAAAATGCAGTTCTGGCTCAAAATTTTTCATTTTCAGAAGGTATGAAGGAGAAAACGCACCCCAAAATATGTGCCCCAATTTCTCCCGAGTACGGAAATGCCTCACATGTGACCAAAAAATACCAGTTGGGTGCATGGCAGGACTCAGAACGGAAGGAGTGATTTTTGGATTTTGCGGCTCAGATTCTGGTGGAATTTTGGTGGGTGCTATGTCGCATTAGCAAGACCCCCCAAGCACCAATACAGTGGAACCCCCCCACAAGTCACCCCATTTTGAAAACTACACCCCTCAGGGAATTCATCTAGGGGTATAGTGTACATTTCAAACCCCCAGGGGTTTCACCAATTTTGATACAAGTGGGCAGTGAACATGAAAAATTACATTTTTTACACAAAAATGCAGTTCTGGCTCGAAATTTTTCATTTTCAGAAGGTATGAAGGAGAAAAAGCACCCCAAAATCTGTGCCCCAATTTCTCCCGAGTACGGCAATGCCTCACATGTGACCAAAAAATACCAGTTGGGTGCATGGCAGGACTCAGAACGGAAGGAGTGATTTTTGGATTTTGCAGCTCAGATTCTGGTGGAATTTTGGTGGGTGCTATGTCGCATTAGCAAGACCCCCCAAGCACCAATACAGTGGAACCCCCCCACAAGTCACCCCATTTTGAAAACTACACCCCTCAGGGAATTCATCTAGGGGTATAGTGTACATTTCAAACCCCCAGGGGTTTCACCAATTTTGATACAAGTGGGCAGTGAAAATGAAAAATTACATTTTTTTACACAAAAATGCAGTTCTGGCTCAAAATTTTTCATTTTCAGAAGGTATGAAGGAGAAAAAGCACCCCAAAATCTGTGCCCCAATTTCTCCCGAGTACGGAAATGCCTCACATGTGACCAAAAAATACCAGTTGGGTGCATGGCAGGACTCAGAACGGAAGGAGTGATTTTTGGATTTTGCAGCACAGATTTTGGTGGAATGAATGGTGGGTGCTATGTTGCACCAATACAGTGGAACCCCCCCACAAGTCACCCCATTTTGCAAAGTACACCCCTCAGGGAATTCATCTAGGGGTATAGTGTACATTTCAAACCCCCAGGGGTTTCACCAATTTTGATACAAGTGGGCAGTGAAAATGAAAAATTACATTTTTTTACACAAAAATGCAGTTCTGGCTCAAAATTTTTCATTTTCAGAAGGTATGAAGGAGACAAAGCACCCCAAAATCTGTGCCCCAATTTCTCCCGAGTACGGCAATGCCTCACATGTGACCAAAAAATACCATTTGGGTGCATGGCAGGACTCAGAAGGGAAGGAGTGATTTTTGGATTTTGCAGCTCAGATTCTGGTGGAATTTTGGTGGGTGCTATGTCGCATTAGCAAGACCCCCCAAGCACCAATACAGTGGAACCCCCCCACAAGTCACCCCATTTTGCAAACTACACCCCTCAGGGAATTCATCTAGGGGTATAGTGTACATTTAAAACCCCCAGGGGTTTCACCAATTTTGATACAAGTGGGCAGTGAACATGAAAAATTACATTTTTTACACAAAAATGCAGTTCTGGCTCAAAATTTTTCATTTTCAGAAGGTATGAAGGAGAAAAAGCACCCCAAAATCTGTGCCCCAATTTCTCCCGAGTACGGCAATGCCTCACATGTGACCAAAAAATACCAGTTGGGTGCATGGCAGGACTCAAAAGGGAAGGAGTGATTTTTGGATTTTGCAGCTCAGATTCTGGTGGAATTTTGGTGGGTGCTATGTCGCATTAGCAAGACCCCCCAAGCACCAATACAGTGGAACCCCCCCACAAGTGACCCCATTTTGCAAACTACACCCCTCAGGGAATTCATCTAGGGGTATAGTGTACATTTCAAACCCCCAGGGGTTTCACCAATTTTGATACAAGTGGGCAGTGAACATGAAAAATTACATTTTTTACACAAAAATGCAGTTCTGGCTCAAAATTTTTCATTTTCAGAAGGTATGAAGGAGAAAAAGCACCCCAAAATCTGTGCCCCAATTTCTCCCGAGTACGGCAATGCCTCACATGTGACCAAAAAATACCAGTTGGGTGCATGGCAGGACTCAGAAGGGAAGGAGTGATTTTTGGATTTTGCAGCACAGATTCTGGTGGAATGAATGGTGGGTGCTATGTTGCACCAATACAGTGGAACCCCCCCACAAGTCACCCCATTTTGCAAACTACACCCCTCAGGGAATTCATCTAGGGGTATAGTGTACATTTCAAACCCCCAGGGGTTTCACCAATTTTGATACAAGTGGGCAGTGAACATGAAAAATTACATTTTTTTACACAAAAATGCAGTTCTGGCTCAAAATTTTTCATTTTCAGAAGGAATGAAGGAGACAAAGCACCCCAAAATCTGTGCCCCAATTTCTCCCGAGTACGGCAATGCCTCATGTGTGACCAAAAAGTGGCAGGACTCAGAAGGGAAGGAGTGATATTTGGATTTTGCAGCACAAATTCTGGTGGAATGATGGTGGGTGCTATGTCGCATTAGCAAGACCCCCAAAGCACCAATACAGTGGAACCCCCCCACAAGTGACCCCATTTTGCAAACTACACCCCTCAGGGAATTCATCTAGGGGTATAGTGTACATTTCAAACCCCCAGGGGTTTCACCAATTTTGATAAAACTGGGCAGTGAACATGAAAAATTACATTTTTTTACACAAAAATGCAGTTCTGGCTCAACATTTTTCATTTTCACAAGGAATGAAGGAGACAAAGCACCCCAAAATCTGTGCCCCAATTTCTCCCGAGTACGGCAATGCCTCACATGTGACCAAAAAATACCAGTTGGGTGCATGGCAGGACTCAGAAGGGAAGGAGTGATTTTTGGATTTTGCGGCTCAGATTCTGGTGGAATGAATGGTGGGTGCTATGTGGCATTAGCAAGACCCCCGAAGCACGGTGAAATTATGAACCTAATATTCCATAGATGTGTGGTATATTTTAAAACACTCCTTTATACATAGGCCGGGTTTGTCGGGGCAAGTGTCACACTGGAAAATAGTTTGCTTTCTTATTCCCTTTTTATAGCAAACTTTGCACCTTTTTTGTGTCCTGCCCTTTTTTCCAGTGGAGGGGATTTCATCAGGAAAATGCTGCCCTGGTACAATACGGGGGCCAGTACTAGAAGTACTGGGGCCCTCTGCCTGCTGGTTCCCAAATATAAGGCCCTTTATGACTTCCTCTTGAAAGTGCATAAATGTCCCCCTCTGGCCGGTAGAACGGAATAGCACGTAAGCGTTATACAGTGCCATCTGGATGATATACACGGCCACCTTCTTGTACCAGATTTTTGTTTTCCGCAGGGCACTGTACGGCTTCAGTACCTGATCTGAAAGATCCACTCCGCCCATGTACCTATTGTAATCCAGGATACAATTAGGTTTGGAGGTGTGGGTACTGGTACCTCGTACAGGGACGGAGGTGGTACTGTCTCCGTGAATTGTTGTCAGTATAAGGACATCCCTCTTGTCCTTATATTTGACCAACAACATATTTTCGTTGCATATTCCCCTGCTTTCACCCCTTCTCATTACTTGGGCAATGTGCGTTTTTGGGAGGCCTCTTTGGTTCTTGCGCACAGTACCGCAAGCTGCTGTACCTCTTGAACCAAGGGCCTTAAACAGGGGGATGCTAGTGTAAAAGTTATCCACATAGAGGTAATAACCTTTATCCAGGAAGGGGTGCACTAAATCCCAGACAATTTTCCCACTAACACCTACGAGGGAGGGGGGGCATTCTGGCGGTTGAATTCTTGAATCCTTCCCTTCATAAACCCTAAACCTGTGGGTGTACCCTGAGGTGCTTTCACACAGTTTATACATTTTTATGCCATACCTTGCCCTCTTACTGGGAAGGTACTGGCGGAATTTAACCCTTCCTTTAAAATGTATAAGGGACTCGTCGATACAAATAAATTTTTCAGGGATGTACACCTCTTCAAATTTGGCACTGAAATGATCAATGACCGGCCTGACTTTGAATAGCCGGTCAAAGGTGGGATCATCTCTGGGTGGGCACTGTGCATTATCGGTGTAATGTATAAATTTAAGAATTGTCTCAAATCGAGTCCGGGGCATGGCCATACGGTAAAATGGAGTACTGTACAGAACATCTGTACTCCAATATTGCCTAATTTCTGGCTTTTTTACTATGCCCATATGAAACACCAGACCCCAAAACGTCATCATCTCTACCGCATCTACAGGGGTCCACCTAGCAAATGATGACGTGGGGTTTTGAGCAATAAACTGCTGGGCATATAAATTAGTTTGGTCCACCATTAAATTTATAAAATCGTCAGAGAAAAATAATTTGAAAAAGTCAATTTCTCTGAGACCTGTGGAATCAAATTGGATTCCTGGCATGGCCAAAAACTCAGGAACCTGGGGCTCAAAATTGTCTGGTGGTGGGGTCCATACTAGATCAATTATTGGGGGGGGGAATCTCAGCTGATCTACGGGGGCGTCTTTGAGGGGGTCCCTCATCACCAGAGGAGGAAGAGGAGCTTAAGACGAATCCTTCAAATTCCCCGCTTGCATCACTGCCTGTGTCAGAGTCAGAGGCAAGCATGGCATATGCCTCCTCCACTGAATACATTCTCCTGGATGACTGGGAGGACATTTGGGAGGACATTTGGGAGGACATTTGGGATGCCATTTTTATTTTTGTGTTACTGGTAGTGAAATGTTTCAACACGTGTATAGTGTAGGGGGGGGTACAAACTTTATTTCAATCCGGGGGGTATGTAGTGTGTATGTGGTGCAGAAAAAAAAAAATACTTTATACCAATAAAAAAAAAAAAAATGAAGGGGTTAAAAATAAAAAATTGAAGGGGTTAAAAAAAAAAAAAAAAGGTCCTGCGCCAAAAATTGAGCACAGATGTTGGTCAGTAACGTCTGTCACTGAACAGCGCTCAAAGGCAACAGGAATCTGATCAAAAAAAAAAAAAAAATTGATCAACCCTGTGCCGAAAAAGCTGATCAGTGATGTACGTCACTGATCGGCGCACAGTGGCCACAGGACACCCACAAAATCAGTGTGTGTAAAAAAAAAATTAAAAAAAGACCCCACAGCACTCACAAAAAAAAAAAAAGGTGATCAGTGATGCGACACTGATTACCAGTGAGGGACAGCAGGTGCACAACCTTTGGTGCAACTGACAGTGCAACTGGCAGCAACTGACAGGTATATATATAAAAAAAAAACCTCTGCGCCCCCAAAAAGTTGCTGATCAGCACAGATATACTGATCAGCACAAAAGGGGGGGTAGCAGACACAAAATATACACTCTCTATCACTCTCTGTCACTATCTCTCTCTATCTCTCTATCTCTCACTATCTCTCACTATCTATCACTCTAGGACACTGCAGCAGCAGCACTGACAGTTATATGTATAAAAAAAAACTGCACCCCCAAAAAGGGGGGGTAGCAGACACAAAATATACACTCTCTATCACTCTCTGTCACTATCTCTCTCTATCTCTCTATCTCTCACTATCTATCACTATCTATCACTCTATGACACTGCAGCAGCAGCACTGACAGTTATATATATAAAATAAAACCCCTGCACCCCCAAAAAGGGGGGGTAGCAGACACAAATCTCTCTATCTCTCTACCTCTCACTATCTATCACTATCTATCACTATCTATCACTGTATGACACTGCAGCAGCAGCACTGACAGTTATATATATATAGAAAACCCCTGCACCCCCAAAAAGGGGGGGTAGCAGACACAAAATATAGCTCTCTCTGTCACTATCTCTCTATCTCTCTCTATCTCTCTCTATCTCTCTCTCTATCTCTCTATCTCTCTATCACACTGCAGCAGCAGCAGGAAGTCTCAGGAAGTCAGATCCAGGAAGCGTCCAGCACGCTACAAGCAGTGATAAGGTGATCAGGTAAGGTATTTGCAAGGATCAGGTAAGTATTAGCAAGGATCAGGTCGGTATTCACGGCAGGCAGGCACGGTGACCGTTCTGCACGCTATTCCAGACCGGAATGGCGTCTGCAGCGCAGTCACCGTCAGTTTAAATGTCGCGCCTTGGCTGTGATTGGTCCGTGGGTCCCACGGACCAATCACAGCCTTGGGGGCAGGTGGGGTGAGGGTGGGGTGAGGTGTCATCGTCACCGATGACCCCCTCATGCCCCCTGACGCCCGGCGGTGATTGACACCTGTGTTACCGAGCGTCCGATTCGCTGGTAACACAGGAAAACGCTGTGAATGGCTGTTCACACTGAACAGCCAATCACAGCGATCGCCGACGGGGGGGTGACATCGCAGCCCCCCCTGGGCATGCAGGGACATGTCTGCTGTCAGGGACAGCAGACATCGTCCCTCTGTCACTGCGTCTCGAGACGCAGTGACAGTTTAAACTCATGACGTACATTTATGCCATGTCTGGGGTAGGTTTTGTGACAATATGCCACACAGAAGCGCTGATGATATCAGTATATATATCTCCTTTTCAGAGAGGAAGGATTTTAATCTGGGTCTAGATTGCTGCCCCCTATATTCAGAGGTTTTTGTGATCCTCTGGAGGAAAAGCTTTGGGGATAGAAGGTTGGTGAGATCACCAACTTCTGTTTATAGGAGGCGCAGCTACACCCAGGACAATAAACACAACAGGTATATATTCAAAATTATAAATTTATTCTCCATATAATATAAAACAGTTATTCGAAGTGCACTTCTTAATAAAAAATGGACAAACAAGACAGACTACATATAACATATAACTAAATTCATATGAGGCTATATTACTGTTAGCTATTGAGGCTTTGGTAATTTAGGCTTTTTGTAAAGTATATGAGGCAATGGGTATAGTTACCAGTCCCGCATTTCAGAGAATTAATCCATCTGTGACCATAGGTAATAGCTGTTAGAAATATTTCTCCCCGGTGTGTTTTTGGCAGTCTTCTCCTTGTGGCGTATAGATGCCCCCTTTCCTTATATCCAACAGGACTCCACACTCCCAGGTTTAGATGTAAAATAAGTCCATAAGTCAGTCACAGTCTCTGTTAGCCCAATGGCTATAGATTTTGCGATAGCAGCGGTTCTGGCAATTAGATGAGAGGCTTACATACGCGTTTCTCCGCCTCTTGTGTATCGGCGGCTTCCTCAGATAATGTAAATGTACGTCAAATGTCGGGAAGGGGTTAAATAACATTTAAAATGAATCAAGAGCGAAAGAGAATATCGCAACTGAATTTAAAAAAGTTGTCAATTTTGTGTATTTAAATGGTTCTAGTATAATGGTAAAAAATGTACATCTCCATCTATGCCAATATGGATGATTAAGAACAAGCCAGTTAAAAAAAAAATCATGAAAAACTTATGTCAACATTTTTCGGTACTCTTTACCTAGCACGGCGCCCACGATCTTGATCGTGGGCATCGTGAGGTAAAAAATCGCGTCGGTCGCGTCGTATGCGGGCTAAAGATGCCTGGCCGCGACGCGACCGACGCGATGTCCACGATTTCCCCATTGAAAACCATGTTAAACATGGACATCACGTCGGTCGCGTCGCGGCTGGCCATAAATGTGCACGCGATGCCCACGATTTGCCATAGGAATCAATGTTAAAAGGCCCGATGGACACGATTTTCATGTTAAATGGCTGAATGGACCCGATTTTACCATAGGAAACAATGTTAAATGGGCCTTAGAGCCCAAATAGTTACCCTGAACTCTGAAATGGCCCCCTCAATTGTTTACGCCACCCCACGATCAACGTCAATCCGAAGCGTGGCGAGCGCAGCGAGCCCGCGAGGGGCGGCGGTACGCGTCCTCCGACCTTTTCATACCCCCACTATCCACGTCGGCGTGGAGTTGAGAATAGAATAGTGTGGCGAGCGCAGCGAGCCACCGAGCCCGAAGCATGGCGAGCGCAGCGAGCCCCGCGAGGGGACGCGGATACCTTCACAGGTAAACGCGTCCCTTCGCGGGCTTCACAGGTGTCCGCGTCGCCATGGACACCTGTGAAGCCCGCGAGGGGACGCGTTTACCTGTGAAGGTATCCGCGTCCCCTCGCGGGGCTCACTGCGCTCGCCACGCTTCGGGCTCGGTGGCTCGCTGCGCTCGCCACACTATTCTATTCTCAACTCCACGCCGACGTGGATAGTGGGGGTATGAAAAGGTCGGAGGACGCGTACCGCCGCCCCTCGCGGGCTCGCTGCGCTCGCCACGCTTCGGGTTGACGTTGATCGTGGGGTGGCGTAAACAATTGGGGGGGCCATTTCAGAGTTCAGGGTAACTATTTGGGCTCTAAGGCCCATTTAACATTGTTTCCTATGGCCACATCGGGTCCATTGAGGCATTTAACAGTAAAATCGTGTCCATCGGGCCTTTTAACATTGATTCCTATGGCAAATCGGGAGCATCGCGTCGCGGGCATCGCGGGTACATTTATGGCCGGCCGCGACGCGACCGACGCGATTTCCATGTTTAACATGGGTTTCAATGGGAAATCGCGGGCATCGCGTCGGTCGCGTCGCGGCCAGACATAAATGTACCCGCGATGCCCGCGATGGGCGCCGTGCTAGGTAAAGAGTACCCATTTTTCATGTCAACTTTTGACCCTGTTGACCTATTGCATCTTGACCTTTTGACCCTGTCAACGGTTTCACCCTGATGACCTATTGCATGTCAACCTTTGGGGGTAGACCTATTGACTGTCTATCTAGACACTATAGAACTATGAACTACAACCAGCAGTTGGAACTCCCCCGCTCCCCTCCCTGTACTTGTAGATATGTCTATGCAGTGAACAGCGGCAGGCCTGGCGACATCCCTGCAGTCAGCCACCCGGTACTCGATGGCTGTGGGCGGCTGACACATCAACCCCCCCTAACAAGAATATTTGCAGCCGCTGCAGACTCGGGAGGGGAAGCTTCCTGGGGATGCCTGTCAGAACACTCAGCTTCCGGCCGCTGCTTACACACACTGACATGAGCGCCGCAGCAGCACGGGCTCATGTCAGTGTGTATAAGCACAGGGCGGGCGGGACCTGCGTGTTTAAACGGGCATCCCTAGGAAGCTTCCCCTCTGTCTGCAGCATAAATATTCTTGTTGGGGGGGGGTGTGTTTTGTGTCAGCCACCCACAGCAATCGAGTGCCAGGTGGCTGACTGCAGGGGGCCCCAGAAATATCAATTTATGGGGCCCCAAGATTTCTGTTGCCGGCCCTGATCAGCGTCTCCCCAGCTGCCCCCTACCCCTCCCACCCGGGGACATCCTGGATGGGACAGTGGCGCTTTCACGTTCTTATAAAGACACTTGGGAGCTATGTGCATTCTACTAATGTTCTTTAAAAAAATGAATATAAGGCCTTATTCAGTTTGTTAGCAGGGCAAAAGAGCACGCAACTGGGTACAATTCTGTTGCACTGCAGGTGGGACAGATGGAACAGATTTGGGTGGGGAGTGTTCAAACTGAAATCTAAATTGCAGTGTAAGATTAAAGCAGCCAGTATTTACCCTGCACAGAAAAAATATATTGCACCCAAATCTAAATATCTCTGCACATGTTACATCTGCCCCACCTGCAGTGCTGTGATGTTTTGCCCAGTTGTGTACTTTTTTTGCTAACAAAGCCCAATCAGGCCCCTAGTACCGGATTCTGGTTGGCTCAGTAAGTGGCGAAAATCGCAGCTTACCATGTGCCAGAGGGGCTGGCCTGCCTCCCTCATGAATGCCAGCCTCCCCGCTGCCATTTCCCCTTGAAACCATGGAAGAGGATGTGTAAGACACATCCCCTCTTATGCCGCCGTTGCAGGAGAAATCATTCGATAATCGCTGACCATCTATCCATTTCTCCTACCTTCACAAATAAAAGTCTGTCACAACTGACTTTTATTTGTGGGAACCTTCCCGAAGACGGGACAGGCAGCTGACGTCCTGTGACATCAGCCTCCCACCCCCAGTAGCCATCGACCCACCTGAGTACCCATGGGAACGCTCAGCGTTTTCATGGGCTATCCCCGTCCACGCCGCCGACCGGCCCCTGCCCTCCCTCCATGCTATGAATGGTCCAGTGAGTATGTAACTCGACTGTTCACAACCGGGGTTTTCACGTGCAGAGAAATGCAAACCCAGGGGCGGATTGGGTCTCTAATCCGGGCCGGGAGCGCGCGCGCACGCGGGGGTGTGTTTGACTGTCCGGTGGCAGTATGCGCGAATGCGTGCCGGGGGTGGCGGCGGTATGCAATAATGTGTGCCGGGGGGGGGGTCGGCGGGTGGTGGGCTCACCTGATGTTGCTGCTGCTGGAACGGGAGCTGGGAGCCTGGGTGGGCCTGTGCATGCACGCGCAGCAGCCCTCCCGTGGCCATTTTGGATTTGGGCAAAGTGCTGCGGCCGCTGTCCAGCCAGCCCAGGGGGGGATCCAGCCCCTTTTTAATGAATTTTGGGCCGGCCCACTGGGAAATGGCCCTGTTTCCCGGTGGGCCAATCCGCCCCTGTGCAAACCCCAAACATCGGATCAGAGTCTGAATTTGGATCCATGCGTGTGATCCAGAATCACACCCCCCCCCCCCCCCCCCCCATGTCCCTAATGTATTCTAAGATTTATATTTTTCCTTAATAGGATAAATATAAATACAGCATTTAATTATAAGTTGCGTGTAAAACAAAATGATGGAAATGGGATAAAATGACAGTAACTCTATACGCTTCATCACTGCAGAAGTTTGCATTCCTATGTAATATATTAACATGACTGCTATAATGGATGGTCCCATTGCCAGTGCATGCGCTGCGGCTCCACGCTACACTAACCACATTAATTAGTATGGCATGTGACCATGTACTGTACATATGCTGCGTCTGTTTGTTCTGTGCTCACGGCCTGCGCGTCCAGAAACCCAACATTTTGCTCATTCTCAGGCCGTAATGTGACTGGAACAAACACCCAATTCAAATTGTTTAACTTTCCGCCAACAGAATTTTCTCAATGGCTATTTTTCCAGCCAACTCTTTCAAACATCTGCCTGCAAATCCCTGTCAAACACAGTAAATGACCAACAACGGAGATGGATGTTTAATGCATAATACATTGAATATTCTTCTGAACACACATTTCTAGCATTAAGTGCACACTCTCCACCCCACCTGCATAACAAAGGAAAAAGTGTAACGCTATTCCACTATACAAGACCGCAAGAGAACATTTGCTTGCAGAACAGTGCTTGGTTTCTATGTACGATTACAGGAGACACGGAGGACAGCAGAACCACAGAACCATATGACGGCAATTACTTACAGCACAATTGCCTGATGGTACAATTGCTTGTAAAATAGTGAAACAATTGCTCACTGACATTTGCTCTCAGCTAATTACTGTATGACAGCATCTCACGGGCTACTCGCTATGACTTATAGTTTACGTGCAATATCTCAGCCTCAGATGGCATTTCCAGCTGTTCCACGCTGATCTACTGTTCTCTGTAGAAAATTGCAGTGGACTTCATTTCTAGAACATTTTACAAAAGGAAAATAGATTTATACAGTAAAATATTCCCGGCTACAGTGGCCAATTGACAGGATTATTGGATTTGGCCCTAAAATGGCCGGATTTTAAATCCCTGGATTGGAGTTTCCAATCCCCGGGTTTTGGGATTAGACTGTACATGTGCGCCGCAAACTAATTCTGGGCAGCTTCTGAGCATAGCGTTGCCTGTTCAGCGCATTCAGTACAGCCGCTCAGATGCTCTGCCGGTCTCCAGCCCACTCGTATTTCTGATCCCGCCCACACCCCCACCCAGCTCCTAGACACCCCCCCCCCCCGACAACTCCCGGCCAGACAAGGTAAATGTGGGACAGCCAGGGCATTTTCTTTAATAGGGAAGCCAGTCCAGGGATCCCGAGGTTCCCAGGATTGAGCATTTTTCAATCCCGAATTCCAGAATTAAAAAATTCCTCGTGATTGTTCTCACTATTCCCGGCATATGCCAAGTTACTTCACCAGCTCTGCTTCAGCCTGCCCCCAGTTTATCATGTTAACAGGAGAATTTCAACATGGTCATAATGTCGACAAGTAATTCAGTAATCTCAACATGTTAGAACGTCAACATATACGGATATAATGCCACTCAAATCTACATTCCGGCCCAACTAGGACTTTTTTCAAAGGGGCAATCACTTACAAGCCAAAAACCACGTCTTGTAAGTGATTCCCTTTTTAAAAAAATCACAGTTCAGCCGGTATCCTTCACGGCTGCCAAACTCATGCAGTATTATGTCCCGCCATTAGTATCATTCCTGTTGGCCCAACGGTGACTTACCTACATCAGTTTACAGCACGGCTTCTGGGTACCGGCAATCATGTGACCATCACTCCCAGATCAAAACTACAATCCAGTATACCGGCAAGTCTTGTTACGCTATCCTTAATCCTTCATCGAAACCTGTCACTCCCACAGCCAAACGAAAAGCCGTAAAAGGATTCCTGTGGGGGTGAATGTAAAAAGAAAGGGTGGGTCGCCACACATTAGGATCCATGGATGTCAGCAGCATGAAAGAGTATGACAATATATGGTCTTGCCTCGCTCAATGGCTTCAACATTTCCCTTTGAAATAATTTGCATAACTCTTACCACATGATTCCGGCAAGCTCCTACAGAGAATTATTTCTCAATGTCTACCAGAGGACCTACTGTATATCAGCCCTCATAGGGATATCTGATAGGCTCTTCCACATCACATAGAGGCCCTAGATGCCTAGCGGATAACGCAGATATTTTCCATTGTCTGTGGACTTGCCCAAAAATCAGGTCTTTTTGTCTCAAAGTTTAATGATATGCTCTGGATAACCTCCTTCATTATGTCCTCTTTACCCTTGAGTGGGCTGTGTTAGGTATTTTACCCCAAGGTCAACTTGTATCTAGAGGTAGTCATAAATTATTATTGATAGTGTGCTCTGCTGCCAAGAAGACCATTTCACAGGTCTGGAATCAGCTCTGAAACTCCCCCATTTTCCCTATTTAAAGATATTTTATTTTTTGTTTTTTCTTACAGAATGGACTGGATTGAAGCTTCCCTTGCTAAAGAATTGAAAGTGGTAGTTTTTTTTTTTTAACTCTGGGAAAGTTATATTTCAATTCTTGCTAACCCTACCAAAATGTTGATGATCAAGGGGGAGATTCTCTAAGAATCTCCACCCCCCTTCGCCGCCCATCGCAATTATAACTATCGCATATGTTGTAACATATGCGATAATTATAGCAAAGGACAGCTCTTGCGTTAAGAGCTGTCCTTTGCGGTGAGAGTCGCCGGGTCCCAACAGGTCCCGGCGGCTCCCCCCTCCCTCCCACACCCGGCGCTGCTGCTGCTGCACCGGGCTCTCCTCCTCCCTGCACCCGGAAGAGGATCAATGCAGGGAGGAGGACACAGGTGAGGGGGCAATGCGGGGTGGCGGGGGTCCGTGCGGGGCAGCGGGGGGTCGTTGCGGGGCGGCGGTGGGATGCGGTAGAAGCCCATAGGCTTCTATGGGGCATCGCCAGATTTTTCTGGCGATGCCCCCCGCAGCGGTAACCCGGCAGGGGATGCTTAGTGCATCCCAAAATGCGGTGAAATCCCAGATAACGGGGTTTTTATTGCATTTTTAGCTTGGAGAATCTCCCAGTGTTTTTCAAAAACATCTTGCTATTTTACAAGATTAGTGGCAAATGACCCACCAATATAGGGTGATTTTCTGTTCTTTTTTTTAAGTTCTCACACGAGTTGTCCCATGAAACTAAAGATGCATTGACTGGTCTGTTTATTTTGTCGGTTGATATACAGTATAATACTGTCTAACCTTATACTGTTTTACTAAGCCTTGATGACTTCGGCATGTAGTTTATTGTATATTTCAAGCTACAAAGTCCTCAATAAAAATATTTATAAAAAAAAATGTCAAATTTGCTTGACAACTAAATTAGAATTGAATTATTGATTGTCTTGGATAATTATATTGCTTGTGATTAACGTTATGGTGGTAGACAAAAGAATGGATGACAATAACAAGACAAACATAGCTTCAAACAACCCAAACTTTAACATTGAATTCTACATAAATCAATAACACGCCCAAAGGAGTTTATGTTAATGCCCGGTAGAGACATTTTTAATTGGCCATCGAATAGCATCAGGAGAGAACATCCATTAGCACTGTACATATACTGTAATAACTCAAATTATAAAGCCATTCTACCACCACCACCATCATATATAGTATAAGACATAATACTCGAGGAAGGTGGGAAGTCAAGAAAAAAGTGAAGAGCTGTCAGCTGCCAGGACCGAATATAAAACAAACCATTCTCACCAGCATTGGCTACCTAACTTTTTAATCCCACATTCGTCCCAAAAGTAAATACAGCCACTGATTCAGGCTCAGCGAGATACCTGTTTTGTTTATCAATCAGTTAGGTAAAGGTGTCCAGGGTCTTATATTAAACAATGCTTGTATGCATTACCGGTTCCTCCGCACACAGGGTGGCTTTCCCAAAAGGCAGGAACACTTTCGAGCTACTGTACTGATAATTGGTCTATACATTGGAGTTCACCATTTCCCTTTTTGCCATTGGGGGATAATAGAATAGAATTTAGACACAATCTATTCAGCTATTTTCTGAACAAGAGGCAACAATTGTTATGCAGATTTTTATCTATTGTGATGTGTATTAAATATACAGTACATATTAATCACTGTTACACCCCTGGGGAGGTCTTGTATTGTATAACATTAATAAATGTGTTTTCTGTATAGTCCCTGTATAGTTTAGCGCCACTTGGTTCTATTGTTTACTTTTGGAGGCTGGCATACCTCTTCATGGTGGCTGCTGACATACACACCTTATAGTCTGTCGCTCACCTTAGCGCTGTAAACACAACCAGTGTTTTTCCATTTCCTCAATGCCGATAGAGATCACTGGCCACTGATCGGTGCATCCGGATGGTCGGGGGATTGCGGCCACAGGTAGGTGTATGAGAACCTTAAGTCTATTTATCTAATATACAGTGTCATACCAACCAGTATATGTGTCACAAAATTACTAGTAGTGATGTGTTGTAGTCATCAATATAACTAGAGGGTAAATTTACAAAAATGTAATTTCCATTGAAGATGCGATGTTGCTTTGAGCAACCAATCAGATTCTACTTCTTATTTATACAGCACCTTCTAGAAGATAACAAATAGAGGGGGGTATTCAATCCTGAATCCGTCAGGATGTTCTTGACAGTCGAATTCACGCAGTGGCGTAAATAGGGCTCCACAGCCCTAGCGGTGGCGGTGGGAGCATATGACTCTGGGGCACAGGGTCACGGCGCTCGCCGCTCTCATGGAGCCGGAGGCAGCTGCATGGCCCTCTGTGAGCTGCAGCAGTCAGCCGCTGTCCTTCCACTGTGCACGTCGCCGCTCCCCCTAAGGTCTTGCTGCCAGCTTCCCCAGTGCTCGCGGCTGGCTGCTGGCGACCGATCCCACCCCCCCTTGCCTGCAGACTCACTGCACAAGGCTGGTCGCGTGCTGTACAGTACTGGTGAACCTTGGCTGTATCTCAGGTGTCACGTGGCGCCGCCAGCCAGAAGATAAAAGTCAGAAGCGCAGTTATGCCTTGCCCGGTGAAGGGAGAAGGAGATTGTGTGCGAGCACCTGGTCCCTATGCTATGTATGTGTGGGTGCCAGTGTGCCCCCACTCCCTGTGCAATGTATGTGTGGGTGCCAGTGTCAGTGTGCCTTCGGTCTTTGTGTAATGTATGGGTTGTGTAAGTGTGTCCCTGGTCCCTGTGCAATGTATGGGGGTGTGTGTCAGTGTGCCCCTGGTCCATATGCAATGTATGTGTGGGTGCTACTGTCAGTGTGACTCCGGTCCCTGTGTAATGTATGGGTGTGTGTCAGTTTGCCCCTGGTCCCTGTGCAATGTGTGTGTTTGTGTGTCAGTGTCCCCCCCAGTCCCTGTGTAATGTATGGGTTTGTGTCAGTATGCCCCTGGTCCCTGTGGAGAGGGTCTCATAGCAAGATTTTGCTATGGGGCCCACAAGGTTATAGTTACGCCCCTGCCTTTCACCGTGCATGCCAGGGCACAGGGGGACTAACTCGGCTGATGCGATGCTGAAACCATAAATGACGGACAGGGTGGCTCACATGGGTGCATCCCCAGATGTCTGTATCCATAGCAACAGGCAGCCAATCTGGAGGCTGCCTGTTGCTGAATGGGGCCCAGAGACATTGCTCAGAGTCAGACAGTGATCTGAGAAGGGAGGAGCCTCCGGAGCAAAGCCGGGAGCATACGGGGAAAGGGCCTGATAAATCAATATTTTGAGCAGGCTGTAGCCTAAAGTGCAAGATCCTGGGGGGGGCAACTCGGTAATACACACAAAAACTTCAGTAGTAGTGGCACCCCACAAACGCGTTTCGACTTGAAAAAGACTTTCCATAAGTCAAAACGCGTTGGTGGGGTGCCACTACTACTGAAGTTTTTGTGTGTATTACCGAGTTGCCCCCCATACCAGCAGAACCGTGAGTGTGCTTCCCGGGCTTCCATCTGGCCACTGTTGTGTTTTCTGGTTTTTGGAGTCCATCTGGCACCGGTTTTTATGTGATTGTTTTATAATAAAAAGGAAACTATTTTTTATCGAATGAAGTTGGAGGTATTTTTTGCATAAAGAAACCTTGATGAGAGTTCCACCATCCTTGCACATGTAAGCTTTAAAGTAAGCACCATTAATTGATTGGGATAAAGATAAAGAAACCTTTATATAAGGCGTTCTAACCCTTCTTATGTAAGCAGAGTGTAAGCGATATTTATATCCTGGCACGAGGTGATCCCCTAAAAAGAAGCCCCCCTGTTTACTACCACACAAGGGACATAGAGGAATCCACAAAATTCATCTAGCTCCAAGGGACCCCTGCATATATATATGGACTATATGTTTTGTGGACCACTACACATGTTGTGTGTTTTTCTGTTTTTTTTTGCATGTAAATCGTATGAAGTAACACTGGAAAGGACAAAATACAGGATCTCAAGTTGGTAAAATATCAACAATATTTAATTTGTCTATTATATCCTCAGTAGAGCGCTGTCCTCCCAAAATTCGGTTTGTAACAGATTGAATAACCGCCAGAGTCTAATTGGTTGATTCTGATTGGATGGTGGGAGTTCAATAACTCCCACCTTATTACATTTCCCCCTAGCTTTCTTGATATAGAGATAGAGAGGCAAGTTATTATACCAACTAGTATATATGTTTTACAACATTACAAGTGAAAATTGGGTTAATTTGCTTGCGGAAACAGAAAGGAAGTAGGTGTTTGTAGATTTCCAAGAAATGCTTACAGTGTATAAACTCTTCAATCATTCATCCAGAAAGAAAAGAAAATGTGTCAGAAAACGAACCAGGCGTCAGTGTGTTCACAACAACCTCCGTCAGGTGTAATAATGACATTCTGCAAACTGTCAACAGTATTCCCTCCAAGGTAAGGAGAAAATCTATCAAGAAGCAAAAGAAAAATCTGTGTTTACAGTAATTATGCAGACAGTGACGAAGGCCTGGTTCTGTGCCCTGTGGGCATGAAATAGGGGTAGTCGCTGATCTGTCCTACAGCATTTCCTGCAGATTGCGACCAGATGGAATATTGGCAGAAGAATACTGGACAGTGGCCAGAATTATTAAGAGTTGGCATTGAAGCCACATCTGATTGTCGTTTATTGTTGGACCTTGTCTCCGGTGTTCTCCAAAACAATGGGATTGAGTAAACGATGATTAACCCATCAATCAATGTCAGGCACTGGATTCACGAGTACTATGCAAATGTGACTGCTCCATGATGAATCTAAATATTGCATTGACTTAGAATAAGGGAATACAAAACGGATGTGTTCTTTTTAGACCTATTATTTTTGCGCCAGTTGATGCGAAACACAAGGCTTGACTTAGACCTCTCCCATCATTTCATACCTTTTGCTGAATTTTGTGTATTATTCCTTTTGTAGCTACATACTGTATATATTCATGTATGGGGGGGTAATTCAAACCTGAATGCATGGCTGGACAATTATCAATAGACTGTGCATGTGTACAGTTCAGAATCAGAATCAGCTTTATTGGCTAGGTATACTTGCGCATACTTGGAATTTGTTTTCGGTTTGCTGTGCAGCAGCCAGGTGGGTAACAAGTAAACAGCGTACAGTATAAACAATATAAACAGGTGGGGGAACGTGTACAGTCATATAGAAAGCTATTCCGAGGGGACATTGCGTTAGATTACAGTATGTGCAAAGGGTTATGGCGCGACTAGACAGTGAGGTGTTCATGAGTTCATGTGTCATCAGGTGAACCGCTTGAGGAAAGAAACTTTTTAGGCATCTGGTGGACCTGTTCGGAATTGCCCTGTAGCGTCTGTCTGATGGCAGCAGGTTAAACAAGCCATGGCCAGGATGTAGTTGGTCCTTGACTAACTTCGTTGTTCACTTTTTTGCTCTGTACAGGTACAGGTCCTGGACAGAGGGAAGGTCCAAGCCGATGATCTTCTCAGCAGTTTTGACTACCTTTTGGAGTCTGCATTTGTCTCTCTCGCTGGTGGAGCCATACCAGACCAGTATTGAGGAACACAGTACAGACTCCACAACTGCGGAGTAGAAGAGGAGCAGAAGCTTCTGTGGGATGTTGAACTTCCTCAGTTGTCTAAGGAAGAATAGCCTCTGCTGCGCTTTTCTAACAAAAGTATCAGTGTTGGGTCCCCATTTAAGGTCCCGGGAGATTGTGGTTCCTAGGAACTTGAAGTGTCCACTAGCAACACCACACTGTCAGCAACTGTTAGCGGAGGAACACCAATCGCCTTCTTCCCAAAGTCCACTACCATCTCAATGGTTTTGAGTGGGTTGAGCTCTAGATGGTTGCTGCTGCACCACCGGGCCAATCGGTCCACTTCTTGTCTGTAGGCCGATTATGCATAAGCGAGCCCATCCTGCGATGACATCCTGATACGGTTTGTATACACACGCTGTTCACAAGGTGATATAAGGAAATAAGCTTCAGGGGTATAAAACTGCACATTTAGTGGGAGTGCTAAGTAAAACAAAGGCGTGCCTAGGAAAACACTGGGAGTGTCCAGTAAAACACTAGGTGTGTCTGAGTGCTTCACGGGAGGGTGTGTGATGTTAGCTCCAGACCGGATATGTATTTTTCCATCACAGCGCCGAGTAAGTTTCTCCCTACTCTGAGCCTGCCAGTGTAAAAACCAGTCGATGGTCAGCCAGATGGAGGCAGGTACTTTGTCCTTCTATGGGTGTCCACAACACCCATAGAGGGAGAATAAATTAGTGCGCTGAGTGCAGCGAGCACGCAAGGAGCGCCAACCACGCCCCCCCCCCTTGTCGGGATTCCGGCGTCAGGATTTTGACCACCGGGATGCCTAGAGGGGAGGGGGCGTTTACTAATTACCCAGGCCCAGGACTGATGGAGTGGCCCGTGGGGGCCAGGTCTGCCTCACCCAATCCCATCCTTACCAGGCCTGCAGCAGCACGAAGTCAGAGATGCCCCTGGCAGAGAGGTCTCTCTGGCTCCCCCTGCAAAACTTTTGTTAAGGGGGGAATAACTACACCTCCTGCAATTAGGCCATGCCCCTAAAATGATACCAGATCCTGGCCAGCCTCTCATCTGTACTGCTTGCTGTGCAAATGGACGTGGAGCCCAGCTGTGATGACTGGCACTCCATTTGCATGGTGCATGTTGATTGGTTGATTATGATGAACTCATTGTACTTGGCTCCCATACGGTATAGGGCGATGCTGAATATACGTAAACCTTCCAGGAGAACTCCACTACCTTATACTGAAAACCAAATAAAAATTTGCCAAGCGGTTCCCGAGATTAGCGCTTTCAGAAAGACAGACAGACAGGCAATAGGGACTTTGGTTTATACTATAGAATGATAGACATTATCTGAGGTGAAATTCCTCAATATTCTATCTAAAAAGTGTCCAAAATAGCTTATTCAAGTATCCATTATCCTATTCCATGATTGATGTGGACACCTGTTTGGGATCATGTGTAAAATGGAGACACCTATCGGTTCTTTCTGTCACTGGTGACGCTCCCATACTGATTATGTAACCCATCATTCAAAACACTGGACTAGATAAATACATGTAACTATAAATCTCTTCCAAAGAGTGTATGGTAGGGGCATGCAGATATAGGGTGAGATATAGGGTTGGATGTAAGGAAGTTCGAGTTCAGGATGCTAGACAAACGCTGACTTCTTTTGAAGTGGTCAATCATATACAAAGCATGGTTTTTCCTTGTAGATGCCTCTTTAAAAAAAAAATTCTGCATTCGTCCGGCTTCCCGCAAGTCTGATGAACTTGCAAACTGTTGTCCAAAATCATTGATTTTCTAGTTTTTATACCGCAATCAAAAACCCCGTGGTAAATGACATTTCCATATATCGTTGCACTCTGCACAGCAACACTGGACATAAGAGAGTCTAAAATACATGCACGGGTATAACTTATAAGCACAAAGGAAATTGTGCGTGAGAGTACGATCACACGCTGAACAGTTGCACTTTATTCTGATGAGTCTCAAAAGCAGCACAAACATCTACAACAGGTATAGGGGTCAATCAAACATGAAGCACAAATGTCTCCAGCAGGTATAAAAGTCTCATCAATCATGAGAGTATAAATCAAGAACCTAGAAGCTGACCAGTTCTCTATACAAACTCTCCTTATTTGCCTCCGATATAAAATATTCACGTATACATTATAGTGAGCGTATGTACACAATCAGGAGAATTAGTGGGGTATTCATTGGAGGTAATTATATTATTGTCATTGTATTACAATACTGGAGAAATATACTGTAGATTCAGCAATATATAAAGGGGATGCAGTCAATTTGCCGGCGGTCGGGATCCCGGCGGTCGGAATCCCGACACTGGAATCCCGACCGTCGAAATCCCGAAACTTTCTCCCTCCGTGGGTGTCCACGACACCCATAGAGGGAGAATAAAATAGCGTGCCGAGCGTAGCGAGGCACTGGGCCCGCCTGGTGGCGAGCGCAGCGAGCCCGCAAGGGGGGGCGCTCCACGCCCCCCCCATGTCGGGATTTCGGCGGTCGGGATTCCAGTGTCGGGATTCCGACTGCCGGGATTCCGACCGCCGGCATTACATATCGGATCCATATAAAGCTGTAGAGCTGCCCACACACGGAAAGTTATTTTAAACAATATGGCCATTTTCGGCCAATTGGAACGACCAATAGTTTAAAAACGTTCCGTTTGTGGGCATGATCACGTTCCAATGCACGTACCCGCCGGTCGTTCATCAAGCCCGCTGATCCCATCAACATGCAGAAAGGGGATGCAGACAGTCCAAACCATGACACGTTCTAAAGGCCGACATTCATTATGCTGATGGTCAAAATGCCGACATGGTCAAAATAGCGACATTTAAAATGTCGACATATCAAAGAAGTTTACATGCATTTTTCATGATTTTATCTTTGAAGCTGACTTCGCTATCTAAGTGGGCACAGAGTTAGATTATAACAGTGTGCCAACGGAGCGAGGCACCCTGCCGTGGACGCAGTATACTTATATGGTGTCCATGTTGGCCTATGTCGACAGAGACAAACACACGCAAAAAATACATGTTGGCTTTTTGACATGTCGACATTTTAAATGTCACGTGACCGTGTCGGCATGTTGAACATTTCAGTACAATGAATGTCGGCTTTTTGAACATGTTGGTATTTTGACTGTCGAGAAATCATACTGAAAGATGAATGAGCTGAGGATTTGGCACACATCGTTCTGTGTATAGTCATAGTGAACGATGTGATGATGATGTTGCAGACCTTCAACGACCCATCTAATCCTCTGATCATTTACTCAATCGTTCTGTGTGTGCGCTTGATAGTGTTTGACCAGGAGTGTTCTGGATTTCAGGGGAAATTGTGTGACGGATTGGATTGTTCTTACAATCTAACCATGCATGGGCACCTTAAGTAATGCATAAAGTATGACGTTTATGATTTCTGTCACTCTTTCCCATGGGTGCACCCAGGGTTGGATTGGCCTACAAGTTTAAAGTAGAAAGTCCAGGTGGGAACCATTACCCTTGACCAACCTCCTCCTCTAGAGATCATGCAGACTGTATACTAATTAAATACTGCACAGGACGACAGTATGGCATATTTTCTATAGTGTATTCCTGTTATTGCCCTGGTACATTATCATGGGTGTAATATCAGTATTTACGATATACTGTTTATATTTATCAAGGGCCAGATCATGCTCTCTCTATTGGTTAGCCAAGCCTTTATGGTTGCCTACCACACCCCTTCTGGTGGTTCGCTACACAAGCATAGGCCCCTACCACTGCATGGGCATCTACCCGAATCATGGGCCCATTCCCCACCATGAAGGCCCCCCCTGGTAGGTACAACATGCCCCAGTCCAACAATGGGTGTACCTAATTCTTAACTGGCCACTATTATAAGATATCTATGTTGGGAAGTGGTCACCAGGTTGACACTAATAAGGTCGACAGTCAATAAGTCAACCACTATTGGTTGACAGGCTATAGGTCAACAAAGGAAAAGGTCGACATACAGTAACTTAGGTTGACGTGGTCAAAATGTTGGCACAAGCAATTTGTCGTCATGGGAAAGGTCAACATGAAAAAGGCCATGAGTTTTTCACTTTTTTTTTAAAAAGGTGTTTTTTATACTTTACCACACAAGTGGACATAATTTAGATAATAATAGTGTGTTGAGCATAGCGAGACATTGTGCCCGAAACAAGGGGGACGTAGTACACTTATACAGTGTCCATGTTGACCTATGTCAACATAGACACCAAAAAACGGAAAAATGTTATGTTGACATTTTCCATGATGACCTATTGCTTGTGTCAACCTTTTGACCCTATCCACCTCTGGTTTGTTGACATTTTTTATTTGTCAACCTGTCGACCAATAGTGGTTGACCTATTGACTGTTGACCTTAATTGGGTCAAACCTATGACCTGTACCCTCTGTGTCTTTGTTGATATTTTTATGGAAATAAGATTTAGTAAATTGAACCTAATCTAAATTTATTGCCCGCTGTAAAAATCTACAAATTATAGAAACTTAAAATTTCCAAAAATTATTTTGCTCATTTTTCTCACTTTGTTTTATTAGAACCCCCCCACAAAAGTAGAGAATGTGGATCAGTTATAAATACTTCAGAATGTGACATATGGAAACATTTTACATCACAATTTATACCTCTAGGTCATTCGTCTTCTCCATTTGCTTCGAGATTATTTTTACCATTCAGTTTAACAGCATCCTCAAAGAGAAAGCCGTTTGCTAATTGCCTGGCAAAGTTATGATTTGCCTAATTTCCATATGAATTCATTTTCCCAACATAAATGAGCTTTCCCGGAAACTGTCGTTAGGAAAAATGTAGTCAGCAACATTATTGGAGTAGACATGAACTGATTGGCAGAAGACTTAAGCATTCCGTAAAAGAAAAACATAAAATGGAGCACAGCGTTAATCACAAGATGCAAATGTTTTGTTAGATGGTTCCGTTTCGTACATGGAGATCACACATTCTGCCACAAAGAGAATCACAGAACTAGTACAATTTTGAATCCTTGATTTATTGCATTTGACTCTTGTCAAAATGGGTTAATATAGGAATTAATCATGTTGTCCCATAAATGTTTACACTACTTTTTTGCATGTGTTGTGTAAATCTCTGCAGTTTGGTTTCAGGTTGCAGTTTTCTTAAATCGATTCACAAGTACTGTATTGCAACAATTACATGTAAACTTTACATTTTTATTTTTATTTTTGGGTACTTGTGTATTATCACGGCGCCGCCGATATTAAGTCGCACGATTTTTCATCGCATGCCATCGCATGCCATCGCATGCCATACACCCGATGCACTGTGATGTGATGTAAGCCCCCTATACGATGTTAAATTGTATAAGCACCCTAATGGGTGCTTACAATGTTACAATGTTAAATGCACCCCCACGCCACCCCCCAGTATGAACGTGAACCCGAAGCGCGGCCAGCGTAGAGAGGCTGCGAGGGGCGGCGGTATGCGTCCTCCGACCTTTTCATACCCCCACTATCCACGTCAGCGCGGAGTTGATTTTATATAGTGTGGCGAGCGCGCGCGTATACCTGTAAAGTAATGCGCATCCCCTCGCTGGGCTCGCTGCGCTCGCCATGCTTTGGGCTCGGTGGCTTGCTGCGCTCACCACACTATATAAAATCAACTCCACGCCGATGTGGATAGTGGGGGTATGAAAAGGTCGGAGGACGTGTAACGCCGCCCTGCGCGGGCTCGCTGCGCTCGCCACGCTTTGGGTTCACGTTCATACTGGGGGTGGCGTGGGGGTGCATTTAACATTGTAAGCACCCATTAGGGTGCTTATACAATTTATAATCGCATCGCATTGTAAGGCATTGTATGCCATATACAATGCCACACAATTTTAACGTTGTATGACATTGGGGAACATCGCGGGACATCACATCGCATCGCATGCCTTATGGTCTGCGATGCGATGGGCGCCGTGATAATACACAAGTACCTATTTTTTTTTTTTTTTGCATGAAAATGTTGCTGTACATTCTTTGTGTCCAAATACTAGATCTGGTTTAAAGCTTCAAGAGTTTTGTACCCACAACATACAAGTACAGTTGTGATTAGAAAAGTCTGGTCAGGTTCTCTAGAAATCGAAATCCAACTGAATTTTATGGAAAAAAATACATAAACCTAAACCCGGTCCAGATCTCCCAAGAAGATTCAAATCAATAACCTGTTCAGATCTTCTCAGTGGCCCTTATTCATATCTGATTGCAGTACAAATTTGTTTGGAAAATGGGCAAAACGATGTGCACTGGTGGTTGGGCATATGTAAAATGTGCAGAGAGAGTTACATTTTCAGTTGAAATTTTTGTTTCTGTGCAGTGTAAAAATAATGCAGCCAGTATTTACCCTGCACAGAAATAAAATAACTCACACAAATGTAACTCTCTCTGCACATGTTACATCTGCCCCACCTGCAGTGAACATGGTTTTGCCCATTTTCCATACAAATTTGTACTGCGATCAGATCTGAATAATGGCCATTGTGTGGAATTCATATTTTAAATCTGAATGTTGGATTTAGAATTTCAAAGATTAGATCATTTTAGCTGTTGCATTTTTTTAAACCAGTTTTTGCCAATGACTACCGATTATTATCAATTTTGAACTTAACTAAAATCTGAAACTGAAACAAAACACTTGAGGGTGGTTTTGCCAAAACACAATGATGTATCTCAAGGTTTGTGCAACTCCAACAACAGTAATTTATCTAGTAGAGTTGGTTACGATAGAAAAACTTACATTATCCTATTTGTAAACAATAATTTGTAAGTAATAAAATGTAATATGAACATTCTACAACAGAACCATACCATTTAACTGTCTAAAAAAATTCTAAATCGTCCAAAAATTTAGAATTTTTTTCTTTACCAGATTATGTACAAAACATCTATTTAAACCTGGTTCGGTATAATTTTTTTTTTGACAAATCTGAAGATTTGTTAATAAAATGATACGGAGTATGGTAAAAATAGCAATTATTTACATAATTTCATAATTAAAAAAAATATATATTTTTGGGACACTAATATTTTTTAGATCATCTTATTGAAGAATTCACAGAGGATGGCATGTATTGAAGTCCCAGTTCGGCGGCCATCCAGGTTGCTGGCCAAACTCATACTATTTTTTAAAGGGGCAAGTTATGGTGTTGCCTTCTAAATTATTGTCCCTTTAAAAAAAAAAACTTCAGAGTTCGGCCAGCATCCTGCAAGCTGCCAAACTCAATCTTCAATACATCCCGTCCTAGATGTCATTTATAGAATATGTTTGATAATTAATAGAAATAATTATTTTACGAGATCACTACTCTTGGTGGAGGATCTGAGTATCCAAGTGTCTCGAACTACAGTATATGGCGTACAAACGCTCGGTGACTGAGGACACATCTGTCCACTTAAATGTTTACCTCATACAGAAAACACAGAGCATGCTATTGTTTCTTTTCTCTCCTGCTCTTCTATCCTACAGTTGTAATGTGGATGTCAAATTTTCCTAGCACAAAAAATTCAGGGACCCTTTGAGTTTCCTGTTATTGTATAGCGCTATGTGATCACATTACCCTTTCTATTGTCAAACATTTCTTTCTTACTCCACAGCTGTGCACTTTACTTCTTTTTCTTTTCCCTCTTGTGCATGAAGTGGCACTCATACCCTTCACAGCTATTGCATTGCTGACACCTGAATATATATATACTTTTTCAGAGAGGGCATTTTTGGCAAGAACATTACCTTAACATCCTCACCATACGGTATTTGTTTGCTATTTTTTATGCTATTTAATTTTCTGCTCATGATCTTAATGATGTTATTTGTATTCTCAAGTGGACCCCAGACCAAGGAGTTGATGTTCTGTTGAAGATTACATTGGCCCTTATTCTGATCGGTGCGTACTTTCCCGACTTCTTACGGAGCGGGCCGCACGCCACGCTATGCGGACATCGTCCGTAGAAACGCCCATTGAGCCCCCGCATTCGGACGGACTCACTCTTTAAGAAGAGGGCGTGTGTACGGACGACATATAAACCCTGCGTGTGCGGAGGACACGTACAGATTCTGCACGGCCTTACCGCGTAAGCACGGTCTTACCGCGTCAGAAAGTACGGGAAGCAGCCCGTACGCACCGATGCGGAGTATTTACGCACAAAACAACACTATTCTCATAAGAGCCAAATCTGTGCCATTACCCGCTTATGCAATTAGCCAACCTCATTCAAAAGGGATTGTTTTTAATGGTCATCTATTATTTCTCTAATTGATCATTAAACACTTTACTACCACTTTACATTAACCCTTTCATCATACTAAGTGCACAACGTTTTTTCATGCCCCTTTACGCCCATGTGTTATCTATGAATATGTATATACATTTTGCACCTTATATAACTAAACACCATTATTTAAAGATATATATTTATAGTTATATTTATACTGTAAAATAAAATAATAACACACATACCACTTCGAACTGTCAACACAAATATTTATTACAAATTTACAAGATAGTAAAAAACAAAAAAAAATTAAACAAGCAGGTCACACACAGCCTCCACCTCTGCGACCATCGCAATAAGGAGCTGCCGCAGCCTGAGTAGGGCCCCTCTTAATCTGTCGGCTTGCCTCTGTGGATCTGTGGGCATGTTAAAGGGGGAACAACATTAATTATGCTATTCAGGTTGACCTTGTACAGTAAATCTTAAGTACCTACAGCATGAGAATTCATACATAAAAACAATTACATAGCCAATACTGTTTGTATTGGTAAAAATAAAAATAGGCACACACACACACACACACACACACACACACACACACACACTGGCTTACACTAATGAATATGTGACTGAAAAATCTCCTGCCTTAACACTCACCTTAACACTCACCAATCTACTACAAAGCTACATCCAATACAACATGCCACATTTTGCCATACATATATACCTGCATGTCACTGCTTAATAGCTAAACTGCATGATAGATCGAAACATGGATGGATGGATGGATACATGGATACATGGATGGATGGATACCACATTTAAAGGCTAGCCTAGTCCCTCTACCCCTTACTTCCAGATTCATAGTCACATTGCCAGATAGGTGAAGCTGCTGCACTAATCTGCTTCCTTACACCAAACAAATAGAAAGGCCCTCCATAAACAAAAACGCATCACCTACCTGAGGCTCTAGATTCCACCTTTGCAGCTTGGGCCTCTAACCCCTAAGTGTGTCTGTTGTAACCCACTTTAGTTTATTTATTAATAATAGAGTAAAACACACTAGATTCACCAGTGGTACCTAACAAATAGTACTACCACCAATTATTAATGATGCCTTATGTTTACCTACCAATTACTTCTTCCTCCACCACCTCGCATGGCTCCTCCTCTTCCACAAACTCCTCGGCCACCTCCTCCTGGCCCATATACTCAGTGGCCACCTCCTCCTCTGGCACTTCTGTGGCCTCCTTCTCGCCCACTTCTGTGGCCTCCGCCTCTGCCATTTCTATGGCCTCCTCCTCGGCCACTTCTGTGGCCTCCTCCTCTCCCACTTCTGCGGCCTCCTCCTCTCCCACTTCTGCGGCCTCCTCCTCTCCCACTTCTGTGGCCTCCTCCTCGGCCACTTCTTCAGGGGGGGCCTCCTCCTCCTGGCCCTCTTCACGGGCCCGTCTTGCACGGTCACGTGCTGTAAGGGAAATCAAAATGCAGAGTGTTAAATAAGTCACATGAATTGTTCATTCATCCTGCATTCCAAAAAATGACATATTACACACACATTACAGCATGTCTAACATGAGGTACCACACAGATAGAGTATGTCATGGTTAACTCATGATGAACCAGGTTACCTTATTGGGACAAAAAAGGTCATGTAAGCATTAATGTACAATTGGCCATTTAATGTGTAAACACTTACATCGTGCAATGCTGGCCCTTATTTGCTGGAGCTTTTCGGGCTCCCGGCGCCTCAGATCAGACCATCGCCTTTTCAGCTGGGCGATGGTCCTGCGCACCTGGGTGCGTGCGAATATGCGCCTGCGGGCAGCCGCATACGCCAGGCGCTTCTGCCGATTTGTTATGAAGGGCCCCGCACGCCCCAGCCTGGTCTCCATAACGGAGACCAGTGCCCTCAGCTCCGCGGCAGAGAAGGGTGCTGCTCTACCATAGGCCGCCATCTTAGCAATGGCACAATTCAAACAATCATGTCCTGTCATTGGTTGATCAGAGTGATATTTGGTATTAACTTTATTGTTCATTTTGTCAGTAACAGCGTGTATGCGCCAGGACAGACGGCTAACCCATTGCATCGCTGTACCTGTGCATAGTTTAGCAGACCATGCCATTACTTACTATCTCCTAAACAGACACTGTACAATAAGATGGTAACCCATTATATATAATCTATTACATTCACCAAACATGGGTATAAGCAACAGGTGAAATAGTCTGCATCACTAGCCACTTACACCTAACTCCACAAGGTACTAAACAGCTTTTTTATAGTGAAAGCTATGCAGCTGAAACATAGCAAATAGTGCCAGACCTTTTCCCAAAATTAGGCCATGCTGCCATGTGTACACTTACCTTCTACTGGGCCATACTAGAGAGCTGAAATTAAAAGTAGCTAGGGTACTTATGTAGTATCTGGGCTGCCGATTTTTTGATTGTATGCCTTAAGTTAAGGCATACAATCAGATGCGATGCGATGCGATATCGCATCGCATCGCATGCGATGCGATGCGATGCGATGCGATGACCCGATTTTTCCATAGGATTCAATGTTAAAATGGACTGAGTCCATTTTAACATGGAATTCAATGGGAAAAAGGAGTCCTTTTCATACCCCTACTATCCAAGTGGGCATGGAGTTGGATATAAACCTGTGGCGAGCGTAGCGAGCCACCGAGCCCGAAGCGTGGCGAGCGAAGCGAGCCCCGCGAGGGGACGGTATTCTGTGTCCCCTCGCGGGGCTCGCTACGCTCGCCACGCTTCGGGCTCGGTGGCTCGCTACGCTCGCCACAGGTTTATATCCAACTCCATGCCCACTTGGATAGTAGGGGTATGAAAAGGACCCCTTTTTCCCATTGAATTCCATGTTAAAATGGACTCAGTCCATTTTAACATTGAATCCTATGGAAAAATCGGGTCCATCGCATCGCATCGCATCGCATCGCATCGCATGCGATTTGGTCGGGTGCGATGCGATGCGATGGACCCGATTTCAAAATCGGCAGCCCAGTTACTACATAAGTACCGTAGCTAGCATCAAGGCTGAATTTGGAGAGCTTTCACATGTGATTTGGATGCTAGCACTGATTACTTGTGCCTAAGTGGTGGACTGGATTTACATATGGAATGGGTATTGTCAGTTGTACTACATACCAAACAAGTGCACAGTACAGATGTACATTCACATATACATTTCATGTGTGACCTCAGTTTTATTTGGTCATCGGTGTACAAATCTGCATTTACCTACTAAATCAGACTTACTCAGTTTGCCAGGTTTTTTTTAAATATTTTTCCGCAGCAAGGGGCGTGGCCTATGCGCCGCACGGTTGACGCTGCCGTACGGAACGCGGCCGTACGGAACGCGGCCGTACGGAACGCAGGGTGTCGCTGATGTACGCCAATTACAGAAATACTATATAAAGGTGTGTTTGCCAAATGCAATGTTGTTGCACACATGTCTGCATCTCTATCTGAGGAAGAGCAGGAGTTGCAGGACCTATTTGCTCAGATGGACTCCAGCACCACCTATGTCCCCATCAACCCAGAACAGCCATTGGTGGAAGAGCAGACAGATGGGCCATCGACATCAGGCCAATCGGCAGCTGGTCCATCTTCAGCATCAGCAGAATCATTGGGAACACAGCAGGTGGCTTCCCAACAGAGTAGCCTGGCCAGCACTTCAAGTACAGCGACCAGTGGCCGTGGCAGTGGCAGTGGCGGTGCCAGTGGCAGTGGCGGTGCCAGTGGTCGTGGCCGTGGCCGAAATCGGGCAACAGAGGAACCAACCACCAGAAACATGGCATACGAACCGCAGGAGCTTGCCATCCTGGTGCCCCGGGCACGGGGTTGGATCGAGTGTCCACAGGACAAGTTGACACACACAAGGAGATGGAAGATCTGGGAGGACATAACGGCGGAGATTAATACGGTGGCTCCACAAGTTTGTGAGGCGGAGCACGTTAAGAAGAGGCAAGTTCATGTGTGTTACATTTGAGCAGTACAAGTCCAGTAATGTTTACATTAGATATTAGATGGAGTTGGTCAATGGGCGGTGACGTTGCTTGGAGCCACAGACATGTTTGCCATGTCATTGAATTGATAGTTATTGTAGGGTGAGTGTGAGTGTATCTTCTAAGGGTTGTTTTTCAAAATTAATATAATATAAGTTTGGTGTCATGAGGCACATGTTGTATTATGTTTCAGATTGCAATGGGTGCTACAGCAAACATGAGGAGTGACATGTATTAATATGTACACTTTGATTGCTGGTTGCACGACTTCAAAACGAACCTCAAAAAGAAATTGACCCAGCGGTGGGAACACAGCCACACCTCTGGGGCTGGCCCCATGCCTGGAAAGCTGAAGCTCACCCCCCTGGAAGAGATGGCCGAGTGCTGCATTGCAGTCGAGGAGGTCCGGGGGGTGAGCACCATGGACAGCGAGTCCCCAGCGGAAGTCATGGCTTCTTAGCTTGAAGGTAATTATTTGCCATGCCATAAGTAGCTGCTTCTAATTTTGCATGGAATGTGTGGTAATTGGAATGTTCTCTTTCACCAGCATCCCCACCGCTTGGTCAAGAATCTCTTGAGGAGGTTGAGGAGTCTGTGCCACCTGGCCCCAGTAGCAGGCCCGTGCAGCAGCAGCAGCCAATGTCCGCGGCTGAATTGGCCACATGGGGGCATGTGCTTGGCAATATTCAGCAGCAGGGAGAGTCGGCATCAGAGCGGGTGCGTAGGACCGAGGAGGTGTTGCAGGGTTTGATCAGCAGCCAGCAGGCTATCGCTGGGAGCCTGCAGGCTATTGCTGAGGCCCAGCAGGCCATGGCTGGCACCCAGCAGTCAATTGCTGCTAGCCTGCAGGTGCTGTCTGATCAAGCCCTGCGGCAAAATGAACTCCTCCTCCACCATAATGATCTTATGGTGGAGCTAGTTGCCAGCAATAGGGTCCTAATGTCACCCGTTTCTGGTGCATTACCACCATCATCACTCCCTGCTGCCAGAGGGGGAAGACAATCGACCCCCTCCCCAGCATGTGCTCTACCTGGCCCACCATCTGACCATGGCCGTAGCCGTGGCCGAAGAGCTGCTGCACGTGGCAAGGAGCCTGCCAGGGGCAAACGTGCCCGCAAATCAACTTGTGTCCGCATTAATCTCCACCCTTATGTCTTCCCAAATCTTTCATTGAGCTGTGTGTGTCAGCATCCTGTGTCCAATTCCGTGCCGAGGGTACCCACATTTGCCCTCGGTTCAAATGTCATGTTTGGTTCCCCTGTTGCCCTGTTTTGGGTACCATTACTGTGTGCTGTACTTGAAGTGTTGGTGCTATACTTTTGTTGTGAAGCCACCTGATGTGTTCCTAATGATTCTGCTGTGGCTATGTATGTCTATAATACATGTATTTATTATATATTATTTACTTTTATTGCTGGTATGCTACCTTTTATTTTGTGACGGTTTCTAATTTATTTTATAAGTTCATTTAATAAATGTTTTTTTGTTTCCCCCAAATGTGTGGTTTAATTGATACATGTAGAAGTGACATGTGTATTTGTATTATTAATATTAAGTTGTGTTCATTAGTTGCAGTGTAAAAGTGTGTGAAAAATGCAGCATATATGTGTGTGTTTAGTAATGTTCCATTTAAGCTGCAATGGTTCCAATTGAAGCAGTGAGAAGCGTGTAATTAACAAGTAATGAGTAAAGTAGGTGATTGTATTGTGTTCAGCTGACATTGGTTGAGGTGCGTCCGTCCTGATTAGGCGTTCCGATTGCCTAGCACATGACCGAGTGGTGTCCGCAAAGCAATACTTGCTTTTGAACACCGCATATTTCTACCCTTTTTGTTCGCGTGCATTCGGTGTGCTGTCCGAATGCACGCCCACCAAAATAAGTGCACTCCCCCGTGTCCGCCCATGTTTCCGCCCAGTTTAGCCCACTTTGAAAGTACGCCCCTGTGTCATTCCGAATGACGCCCATAATACGCCCATATTTCCCGAGTGTTTGCGGTGCACATTTCTGTACGGTATTAGTGAGAACAAGTACGTAGACCGTGCGTGGCACATGCGCATAGCGTTCCCCACGCATGCGCAGACGGCTAAAAAACGCCATCCGAAAGTATACGGGAAAGTACGCACCAACCAGAATAAGGCCCATTGTCTTATCCTGTGATGGTGCAAGGGTTCTGTTCGGTTACTCACTGTGTAGTGCGAGGATTCCTGATACAGACAACGTAGAGTTAATTGTATATATATACAGTACAGTATCAAGTGTATTCCCAATAAGTCATCAATAAGACAAATATGCTCCCAAAGTAGATTTAGAAAACTGTGAAGAACAACCCGGGGGCTCAGAAAGGATGTTATATAATTTGGGCTCAATGTGTTAGTTTCTGTATAAAGCAAATGGTTTGGATACAAACTGAACACATATACCCCTTTCCCATCATAAGAATATCTGTAAGAGGAGGAGCCCAGATGGAGATCGCACACCCCTCTACTCTCTTATTGCCAACCTGTTCACCAGGTTAATATCCATGGAGAATCATTGCTTGCAGGAACAGTTTTTGGGAAAAATAAAAAAAATACAAAGCACAAAGGACCATGGGTCTGCTACTTGATGGACAAAGGAAGGAGAGGCTCCAGAGGGGGGACTGCAGAATAGTTCAATATTCAAATAGTGGAGGCACAGCAACTGCCACCAACTGCCATTCCTGACTGACTGATACTAACTTCAGACCGCTAATACCAGGTCGCACCAGGGATTAGAACACGGGTCCATCCTAGGAGCGACTCAGCATTTGCAGTCTGAAAGCTCCGCATCTGACCCGGCTTTTTGCCGGATCAGTAGCACTACTCAGAGGTGGGGCTGAGTGGCAGCACATCATCTGGGGGCGGCGAGGAGGCAATGCTTGGAGCTGACAGCGCTGCCTTCTCCATACTGTGAACAGGACCCAGGTTGCTTGACCGGGTTACCCGTTCACACTACACCTGGACCGGGTCAGTGCCATGTTCAACCTTGCTCAGCCCGGGGTGGCCCTTTCAGACTGCACCTCGAACCGTGTTGGTGACGTAACGACCCAGCAATAACACCCCCCAGAGGCGACATGCTGTCAGTTTAAAGGAGAATTGTATGTTTTGCTGTAACACCCGTTGTGTTATAACAAAACATACAATTCTCCTTTAAACTGAGAGTGTGTCGGTAATAGATCTCTCTCCTAACATTCACTCTGACACTTGGTACAGTATGTGGTCTGTTGCATTTTATTAAATGCTGCAATTGCACAGATAACCTACTTTGTGTAGCTCATTTATTGACCTTGTGGATTTGAGCACAGTGCTTTTCATTTTGCTGTATTAACCAAGAGTGAGTGGATGAGAAATGTCTAATATTAGTAACCTCGAGAAGGCCATAAATATAGTGAATGGTTGATGGTACGACATAGAGACAAGATTGCTGTTACCAGCACAAGTTGCGTACACGCGGCAAAGATAAGCAATATCTCTTGTGATCAGGAGCTAAAAAGATGTTACTTCTGAATGTAATGGTCTTTTTTTTATATCAAACAAAATGTGACTATGGGGCCTATGTACTAAGCCTTGAAGAGATATAAAGTGGAAAACGATAAAGTACTAGCCATTTTGCAGTTAGGAGCTGATAGGTTGGTACAGATGGGTGCTGGGTCCCAGTCAGGTGGAGCGCCTCTCCACTGGTGATTCCCAGCGCTGAATGAGAGACGAACCATCTGTACTTTATCTCTGACCACTTTATCTCTCGCCAAGGCTGTTCATACAGAAAATAAATTATAGTTTTAAATTTTGTTTGTGTAAAGATGCTTAAATCAATGTGTGTGGATGGGTGAGGTTCGGCACCCTCGCACCTGCACCTCACCCACCCAAGCCACCGCCGCACCGACCCGCAACACCACCGCACCCACCGCTCCACCACCTGCAGCACCCCCGCATCCACTTGCTGTAACAACAACACAACCGCCCCTCCCCCACTCGCAGTGAGCCCACACCTGCCCCTCCCCCACACATGGCACACCGGCCTCTTCCCAATCCACAGTAGGCCCAGACCCTGTCCCTCTCCCACACCAACCCTGTACCCACACCTCAAACAATGACGGCACCCCTGCTCCCGTCTACCCCCACCCAACTGCAGCAACCCCGCCCTCTACCCCACAAACACCACCCGCATGCAGCACCCCCGCACCTCCACTACTCGCAGCACACCCGCACCTCCCACATTCACAGCACCACCGGGCACACTCCCCCATCTGCGGCCACCCCGCACCTGCCATTCCCCCACCGTTGTCTAATACACCCACCCACGCACCCGGACCTCCTGAATCCACAGCACCTCTGCACCAAGCCATGGCAATCCCCCACCCACAGTACCAATGCACCCATCCCCACTTCACCCCCACTCCCACAGCAGGGAATCCTACATATAATACTAACCATATTTCACGCACTAAAGGTGTTCAAAGGTGAAAGGGGGAGCTCATTATGATGGTGTGAACAGCACCACTAGGGCGCAATGAATCACCCAGTACAACAATATTTTGGGTTTGGAACAACTGTGGCAGGTGTCTCCCGGACACTGTTTAATCTTCATTCTTTTACATTCCAAGATCTGGTCCGGTCTCCTGGTTAATTCTCCGTAGCAAGAAATCTCTTCATTTGTTGTCATTCCAAGCTCCAGTCCAGTCTACTGGTTTACTCCCCGGATTATGTCATTTCTTCCATCTTCATCTTTTTATGTCCACCTTTTGACTATAGACCTTCCCATTGCTTGAGTTGACCTTCCGACCCTGTCGACCTATTATATGTGTCGACCAAAGTCCTGTTGACATTTAGTGGTCATCCTTATGTACATCGACCTTCATAATCTTGACCTAGCAACCGTATCCCATCCTGATGTCTGCCGCAGTTATGGAGCCAGTGTTCTGATGGCAGTCAGGATGCCAGATCCGGTATACTGAATGACGCCATCCTGGCCATCGGGATTCTGACTGTACCCCGGTCATTTTAATTAAACTAAATGTAATCCAACATGACCAGCATATATATCAGTATATATATATATATATATATATATATATATATATATATATATACTGTATACTTATTACTTTGAGGGGATTGGTTATAGCGCTACTTCCTTTAGTGTGTGGGGGCAGCTTAACTGAGTTGTCCAAACTCGAGTAACATTTAATGATAAGATAGGTAGTTAAGCGCTCACCTGTTATTAGCTGTAGTGGATCTAATAAGTGACAATGGAGTGGTGTTTGTATCAAAATGATGTTTATTACTTCATAAACACAGTACATAAGATTGGAAATACAGTACAGAATGATACAGATGGTGCGGTGGGGGGCTGGATGTGGAGAACCTTCTAAAGAGCCTCGTGGGGGATTAGGGTGCCAGCAGGCCCCTTTATACCATAAGCCTTGTGGGTTTATGTCTCAATCAGGTGGGGGTGGTGTGGGAGCTGCCTTATATAAGCCCTTTCGGGTATGAGGGTCTCAGCAGATCCCTTTTACCATAAGCCCGTGGGCTTATGTCTTATACAGGTGGCTAAATGGAGGGGGTATGTTTGTGGGTGCTTCAAATGTCCAGTGCAGCTTGCTGCAGTGAGAAAGTCAATGAGAGTCTCAGGTTGAAGGTGCTGGGTGGTGGCGTCCCGCTCCCAGAGATCTTACCCACTTGCTCCTGTTGCAGAGAATACGCAGCGGAGTTTGTAGGTGTAGTTACACTTCTGTTCCTGGTACGAGTGTGAGTACCGATGTGCCCGTCCAGCTCTGTGTGGAGACGCCGCTCCGTTTGTTCTGGATGCGGCTTCAGCAGTCCCCTACATCTGACGCCGCTTCCAGGTTGGCGCGGTGATGTCAGCGGGGGGGGGGGATCTGCATGCTCTACTATCACGGAGGAGACTGGGCTGCCGGTGGGTGTGCTGCTGGATGGTGCGTGTGTGCTTCTAATACAGCTAACAACAGGTGAGCGCTTAACTACCTATCTTATCATTGACTGTATACTTATGCTAACAAAAAATTGGAAGAAACTACACAAGATGCAATCATGGATAACACCTGCTATGTGGGATGTTCTTTAAATAAATAAATTAAAATTATGCCAAACATCTGTGTTTAATAAGACGGGATCTGAAGTGCTATAGTTCAAGTAAGAGATCATTAACACTCACGTGTTCTCTTTTCATCATTCCGAGAACCTTTAGGAACACCATAAGGTGCAGATGTAATTTAATTGTGTTATGACTCATTTATAAGTGGCATTTAAAGTCTTCTGAAAAACTGTCGTGCAGGTTTCAGTATCCTCTAAACTGCTATGAGCAAAAAAAATGGATATTTAAGAATGCCACATACGGTATATGCAGCGAGTCAAATTCAGGATACATTGTAGACTTTTTAAAAGCGTTAAGTGTCAAGTTTTCTGACAGTGATTTTAGCTGTGAACTCACATATGGCAAGTACTGTATTCACAGTTCATAGGAAGAGATAGAATCATCCAGTGGGAAATGGTATAAACAGCCAAGTTACCGTCACATGTATCAGGCAATCCCCAATTCCCAGCTTCAACAGCTGTTTTGTTAAAATGAAGAAATCTCTCCGTTACATTCCCGAAACAATGAGAAAATGTAGATTTCTGCTATATCAGTAAAAAAGATGAACAGAAAGAAAAGTGTCAGGCCGAAGAGATGCCTAGTCCTTGTGTTTTGCTTTTGATAAGAAGGCTTGACCATAGGGGATAGATGTTTTTTTCAGGGAAGATCTGGAGATTTCTGCGGGTTTGCCGGTGGAATGCTAAACGCTGAAGAATTTACTACCAAAATATTCTGTCATTATTGAAAGAGCCGGAAGATAGCATAAAATATACGACGCATCACTCACAGCGGTGCAGCTGTATATTAACAAAATTGCATCATTAGCTAGGCCATTATATGCAGCCTGTAATGGGAATCATTTCACAATTAATTAAAATAGGAGAATTGTTTGTATTGTTAGCGCTTTACGGCGTACATCGGCAGAATGATTTATTATTTTGTTGAAGCTTTTTAGTCTTTGGCTTAGATGACGTTCCCCATGTGAAATACTAATTCACATGGAGGAGGAGATGACAGAGAACAAAAAGAGCAGGAGAATTAATTTTCAAAGAGCGTTACTGAATTCTCGGGATTCATGTCAAAACAAAAATAAAATCGTACATATCAAAATTGTGTTTCTTATTATTTGTTATTGTTTGTATACACTTAATTATTAAGTCAATTTCTTAAAAATGTTAAATAAAATTAATTAAAAACTAAATGAATTCTACCTCCAAAATATTAAAGTTTTAGAAAGATGGCGCTGGACAAACAATTCTTTTGAATTAAAAGCTTGAAGTAGCCAGTGGTGTAGCTAGGTGCCACGGCACCCGGAGCAAGGGCATGTTTCGCACCACAAACCCCCCCCCCCCATTTGTGGCAGACGAGGCTCCTGCACAGTGAAAAGGGGCGCATCGTAACATTATACCAAACACACTAATGCCCATTGCACATTTTGGCAAACTTTGTAATACCCATTAAACATAATGCCACATGCCGTAATGCCAAATACACATAAGGCCACACATGCTGCCCATTACATACTCTATAACAAACGGTAATGCCCATTACACATAATGCTATGCACAGTAATGCCCATTACACAGTAATGCCCATAACACATAATGCCTATTCCACATAAAGCCACACACCATAATGCCCATTACATATTATGCCATAAAAGTGTGCTTACCTTCATGCTCGTTGTCAGGAGTTACATGTTCGATGCCAGGGGTAACATGCTCCTTGCCAGGGGGTTACATGCTCCTTGACACGGGGAGGGGGGGTTGCATGCTCATTGCCACCAGGACTAAATGCTCATTGCCAGTGGTAGTTACATGCTTATTGCTAGGAGGGATTACATGCTCGTTGCCCAGGGCGATTATATGCTCGTTGACCAGAGGATTACATGCTTGTTGCTCACATATAATGCCACCCTTATTTCTACACACATAATCCCCCCCGTAGTGCCACATGCATAATGCCACCCATAGTGCCACACACATAATGCCCTCCCGTAGTGCCACACACATAATGCTGACCCTTTAGTGCCACACACAATGCTCCAATAGTGCCACATACATACTGCCCCCATATTGTTACACATATAATGCTCCTTGTAGTGCCACATGCATAATGCCCCCAGTAGTGCCACACACACATAATGCCCCATATTGCCATACACATAATTCCCCCACACAGTGGTGTGTATATGATATGGAGCTGCTTGGAGAGGAGGGACACATTTGCCACTGCTGAGCTGCCGGGCGGAGGGAGGAAGGGGGCAGCGCGCAGCATCCGGGCAGGCAGCAGCACAAACTAGAGGAAGGAGGAGGCATCATTAAGAGGTGCCTGTGCACCTTCCGCACCCCATGGAGGAAGAACCGCCTGAGCTTCTCTGGTTGCCAAGCGACCGGCACCAGAGAAGCGATCCCCGCCGAAGGAGTGAAGGAGAAGTAGCGTCTCTGGTTGCTCAGCAACCAGAACCGCAGTGCGGGCTGACAGGAGCGCTGGAGTTCTGTCAGCCTGCACAAGAGGCTGTGCCGCTACCCGCGGCTGAGATTATAGCGCAGCGGGGAGTGGGGGAGCAGGAGAGTGGGCGAACAGGACAGGGGAGCTGGCGGCTCCAGCGCCATGTGATATGTCGGCGTCTGGAGCATGTGCTCCACCGGCTCCACCGTCCCTACGCCTCTGGAAGTAGCAGACCCTATGGGGGTAATTCATGCTTACTCAGCCCTGAAATGCCGCCATACCGCTCTGCCCACATCGCTAATGCTAACACATCCCCTCGCATGCGACCACTAGCAGGATAAATTTTACTTGTGTAGTTTTACGGCGGCAGGCTATGCTACATTTTCAGTGTAGGCTAAGGTACATTGTCAGCGTAGCCCAACAGCTGCCTAGTGTAGTCAGCGTAGAGCCCCCACGGCAACCCTGCGTAGTCAGCGCAATGTCCCCATCAGGCAGCATAGTCCCCGCGAGCTGCAGTTCTGTCCCCGGCGAGCCTAGTGAGCGCCTCTCACACAGCGCCGGTAACCGCCATATCCCCTGTGCTGGTGGATGCCGGCGGAGAGGCGATCATGCGGGTGCCAGTGGAGAGGCGCTCCATCTGCCTGAGACGCGTAAAATGAGCCGAAAGCGTGGCAAGCGCAATGAGCCCGGCGAGGGGACACGTAACACACGTCAAGTAATTCATGTCCCATTGTGGGGCTCACTGCACTTGCCTTGCTGTGTTCGCCACACTTTATAAAATTAACTCCACTCCAACATAGATAGTGGGGTTATGAACAGGTTGGGAGGACACGCAATGCGTTCGCTTGCCACGCTTCGGGCTGACGTGGATAGTGGGGGGTGTTTAAAGAAAACATTCATACCTGGCATATCATCAACTACATAAGCTCTGGCTAGCCATGAACGTACTGACTACACTGGCAGCGGGAACGCGGCGCTGATACATACAGGGACGCTGACTATGCTCACTACGCTGGCCTCGGGAACACTACACTGATTCTGACAGGGACACTACGCTGACTACGTAACTGCTGCCGTGAAACTACACAAGTACCAATTATTCAATGGTCGCCGAACATCGAATGCTTTCTCCTGGCTTCAGAAATAAAAGTCAGACTCAAATGACTTTCATTTCCTTCAGTGTCTGCCGAAATCAGGACAGCCACTGACATCCTGTGACATCAGCAGCCCACCCCCGGCACTCATCGGCCTGCCCCATTTCTGCCCCTGCCCCCTCCCTTCAATGAACATCCTGGAAAGTGTGTAACTCACCAAAGCCAATCATTGTCAGGGTCTGTACATGCACAAATATGCACTTGCATCAGATTGGGGCTGAATTTGTCCCCTTCCGAGTGTTGTGGCCTTCTGTAAATGGAACATTTTGCACTAATGTTGAAACCTTGAAAGTTTAGGATAATCAGGACAAAATAACTATAGGTGTAATCAAACCCCGCCCCGATGTGCCCAATAACTTTGGCTAAAACGTCATCCATTTGAGGTGGCCCCCATCACTTCATTGATTGGCAAATCATGGAGGATCTTTTATTCTAGAGATCAAATGGTCTTTAAAGTCAATATATAGTATTTTATGCAACAGCTGCTCTTCTATTTAATAAAAATCAATTGCAGATAAAAATGATATCATTGTACGGTTTTGGATGTGAACCCACAGCCGTGACCGCTGTTACTGATGGCCATGGTGAGTCCTACTCTGACTCTGTTTGTTCGCCCCAAGGAATGACTAGTACCTGCGTATGCTAGGCTTCTACTATAATTGCCATGTTTGAAGGGGCAAATTAAGTCCGCCCCAGCTTCGGTGCAAACAGGTTTTATGGTGGAAAAGTTACTGGCGATTCTTCAGAGCAGACAAAAAGGAGAAACTGGCTAACAGGACCTCTCTGGGATGAAAATAGCTAACAGCATTTGAGCCAATTTTGGAGAAACAGAAATGAATTGGCAACCACGTTGCAGACCACCCGCGACCAAGTCGCAAATACAGGAAAGCAAGGCAATATAAAATAACACCACACAATGCACAGCAAACCACACTAAGACATAACAAGAACAAACCACAAGAAAGAACCCCGATGGGTAAATGTATGCTGAAGTACGACCTGTGTCTTCTTCCTGGTGGCCCAAGGGGAAACCAGACAAGTACCGCAGCAATAGGGCACAGAAATGGACAAAGTAAGAAAAGTAACCCAAAGTTTCCAGGTGGAGCACTTACGGTACCAAAACAATACCGGGAAGGACACACGTGGACCCTGGAGATGAGACACTGGGCAGACCCAAATGGAGCATAGCAGGAAAGAACCAGGAGCAAGGAGCAAACAAGGCAGGTGACTGACCCAAAATGGACGCTTAAAGAACCAGGACCAACAAGGGTGGGCCACAGGAGACCTCTGGAAGAAATAACTGGAAATCCAGGAACAGAAGATAACATAGTAAGCTGACAGGTGACCTGCAGGAAACAGGAAACTATCACCGGCAGGGCAGTCCGGGGGAGAATGCCTTAAAAAGGGCTCAGGTGATCAATCACCTGTGAAAGTTCAAGCCCAGCTCCCCAGTCCTAATGCTGCCAGCTGAGACTGAGATAACAAGGTCATTAAACCACAGCCTTTTGTATAGAGCAACCCACAGAGGATTGTGTTGCAAAGGCACAGACTCCCCACTGGAGGCCACCAGAGTCCACTACCAGAAAAAGACTGGAAAGACCACAGAACTGATATAAAACTAATGAGCCACAACAATGGCTCATGACAGTCAGGGCCGGCGCTACCCACTCAGCGCAGCCTGCAAAGCAGGTAGGCGCCGGCCCTTAGAGGCGCTTCCTCCCCTCCTGCCGCACTGTAGCTGCCGATGCCTGCGCCTGTCAAAATATATGACAGGCAGCGGCACGTTTCACAAGCAGCCGGGCGTTGTGAGCAGTGAGCACTCTTGGCTGCCCGCCCAGACCCGCACTCACCGCCCGATGATTTTTCCCCCGCCGGGTGCCGGCAAATCAGCTGAGCTGTGCTCCCCTCTGCCCCTCTGACTCTCTCCTCCCTGCTGCTGCTGCCGTGAGCTGAAGATACAGCTGCTGGCAGGCAGGGGGAGCACCTCTCAGACAGATGACGTCAGCCTGAGAGGGGAGAGAGACACCGAGGAGCAGCAGCGCTGTGGCCAAGAAGAAGCTTTCTAAAAGTGAGTGGGCTACTGTGCTCTGGGGTGACCAGCACTAGTCTGTCACTACTGTGGGGATGATGCAGTATGATTCGGGGGGGGGGGGGTTAGGGGTTTCTCTGGCTGCATTAGGGCAGAGTCTGTAGACTCTGAGATACGGTAGGGAATACATTAAACTGCATGTGCCAGTAGGCTGTGCTGGAGGGGATTCTGTAAATATGTGAAATGCCTGTGACAACTCAGATCCCCCTCCAGCTCAAACCCCCATAGGCAGATTCTGTATATGTCTGACATGTCTGCCTATCGGAGGGGGGGGAGGCTGTGCTGGAGGGGGGGGTGAATATGTGACATGTCTGCCTATGGGGTGGGGTAATTATTCAGGGCCAGAACGGTGGGCCACTATAATGTTCACTGTGGCCTCCCCCCTACATGAGGAGAGAGGCACCATCCGTATTAACACAGACTTGGCAGTGGCACTCACAGAAATAATTAGAATTAGGTGAGATAGAGAATTGTCTCTGAGTGTTTATTCATATGCTTAATTCTGTGAGTGCCACTGCCACCTCTGTGTTAATACAGTACATGTACAGTGCGCATGTGCAGGTGCCTTCGCCACCTGCACAGTCAGCGTGATTCTCGCACAGGGGCGGTGGGCCATGGGAATGCCCAGCGTTTCATGGGCATCCCCATGCAAACGCTGGGCGTTGCCATGTAAATGCAGCCATGACGGAGTGTGACGCAAATATGTCGGTCTCCATTGATTTCTCCTGCTGCGGGACATGTGAAGGGATGTGTTTTCATAACACATCCCCTCGCATGGTTGCGAGGGGTTATGGCAGTGGGCGGGGGCATGTATTTGTCGGGCGGTATGGGGCACTACTCTGGTCATTATGTCTAAGCGTCATTATATGTAAGCAGCATTATTGTGGGCATTATTTGCATTCCTCTAGTCTGGGCATTATGTGTAAGCGGTATTAATGTGGGCATTATGTGTAAGCAGTATTATTGTGGGCATTATGTGTAAGCAGTATTATTGTGGGCATTATGTGTAAGCAGTATTATTGTGGGCATTATGTGTAAGCAGTATTATTGTGGGCATTATGTGTAAGCGGTATTATTGTGGGCATTATGTGTAAGCGGTATTATTGTGGGCATTATGTGTAAGCGGTATTATTGTGGGCATTATGTGTAAGCGGTATTATTGTGGGCATTACTGTATGTGTAAGCGGTGTTATTGTGGGCAATATGTGTAAGCGGTATTATTGTGGGCATTATGTGTAAGCGGTATTATTGTGGGCATTATGTGTAAGCGGTATTATTGTGGGCATTATGTGTAAGCAGTATTATTGTGGGCATTATGTGTAAGCGGTATTATTGTGGGCATTATGTGTAAGCAGTATTATTGTGGGCATTATGTGTAAGCGGTATTATTGTGGGCATTATGTGTACTTTATTACTCTGGGCATTATGTGTAAGCGGTATTATTGTGGGCATTATGTGTAAGCGGTATTATTGTGGGCATTATGTGTACTTTATTACTCTGGGCATTATGTGTAAGCGGTATTATTGTGGGCATTATGTGTAAGCGGTATTATTGTGGGCATTATGTGTAAATAGTATTACTGAACTGACTTTTATTTCCACCGGTGTCCGCCTAAAAGGGCGGATGGGTGCTGAAGTCATGTGTTCCTATGGTCCAGAGCCGTTTCCACCCCTTCCCTTCCCACAATGAACGGCCTAGACAGTGTGTAACGCACTGCCAGGATCTGCACATGCACAATAATGCCCATACGCAGACCTCCAACCATTGGAATGGGGATGAATTCAGACCCCTCCAATCGTTAGAGAATCACCCCCTTTGTGTAGGCAGCACTACTATGAGCATTAGGTGTAACTTGTATTACTCCGGAAATTAAGTATAGGCATTATGTGTAAAAGGCACTACTACTATTAAAATTTTATATAAAGGACACTACTGTGTGGCATAATGTGTATAAACGGTACAAATGCCTGAAGTAACATGAATAATGGACTCTATGGTATTTTGTAACGGGAATAAGGGAAACAGATGTGTGGTAGAATGTGAATCAGTGGCACTACATGTAAATAACATTGTGCTACTGTGTGGTGTAATTTTAGAACACATTCCTTGTGAGAACACAACTCCTTTTTTTGTGGCATGTACCTCTAGCATGTACTCATTTATTAGGTATGGGAAGGCGCAAATTTAGAGTTTGCAGGGAGGCGCCGAACACCCTAGAACCGGCCCTGATGACAGTCATCGCATTGGAATGCAGTTACAGTTGGTGTGATCTCCTCCCACCATTGTCAGTAATGTCCTTTCCAGAGAGTACCTACACAACACATATCTACAGATTAGTATGTAAGTAAGTTTATTTTATGTAGCACACTTTCTCCAACAGGACCGCACTTTACAGACATTTTTAAAAAAACAATGCACATAATAAAGAGATGTTGGTAGTATAGTAACAAACAAGTCACAGACAAAATAAACCCTTGAGCGCACAATAAGCATAAAGTAGGATTGGTGCATCATTTTGGATAATAACCAGGCTTCGGGCTCGGTGGCTCACTGCACTCGCCACACTTTATAAAATCAACTCTACGCCGCCGTGGATAGTGGGGGTATGAACTATCCATGTCAGTGTGTGAGTTGATTGTATAAAGTGTGGTAAGTGCGAGGGGACACGGACCCTGAAGGAGCAGGTGGCCAGCTGCCATTGTGAAACCACATAAGTACCAATACTTGTGTAGTAGCATGATAAACCCTGCACAGAAACATCCACGTGACCCACATCCTGCCCACAGAGAAACCATCTGAGGCAACATCTGGGTGCACTGCATAGGTCAGCGCTAGCAGGGTGTGCAATCTGCGGAGGTACACATTACAGGAATAGCATTTACCGTTTAAGCATAATCTATCTAATAAAATAAAGTGCTGATAAAAAAATGATGTTATGATGTTAAGCATGCATATCAGACCTAATGTGTACAATGCACCCCCTAAAATTACACAAGTCCTACAACTATGTTCCTACTCTACTAACCTCCAAAATAAATGCAATATTCATGAAATTGCCATCAATAAAATGTAGTGCAACCCAAGAATAAGAGCATACACATTCTGGTCCAAAGCAGCGCTAAGCGCAGTGCTCGCTGCAGCCAGTGTCTCGTGTGGTCAACACTAACTTAATGAACTGAAGTTGCGGGTTTTCAAAACAAATTAGTCCTTTGTTTGCTAACAGATGTCATAACAGAAAGCAATTTTTGCAGGGATACTGGTCGGTTTTAAACTTGCTGGGAGCTGTGAAGAGATTGGAGCAGGGTTGCAGACCCTCCCAGAATTACCTGGAGTCTCCCGAAAATCGGGTCCCCCTCCCGGCCCCCGGAAGGGTGGGCAACCCTCCCGGAATCAGGGGGACCCCCCCTGAGCCCCCCGATCGCGGCATTTAAATGCCGCAATCCGCGGGTCTCAGAGGAGGGGGCGGAGCTAAAATGACACACTCGTGTCATTTTAGCCCCGCCCCCTCCATGGAAATAAGTGATTTTGTCTATTTCCCGTAATGGGGGCGGGGCTTAATGACATCACAGTCAAGCCCCGCCCCCCTGACGGGTAATGAAAGTCTCCTCTCCGGGCTTCTCCCGGAGAGGAGCATTTAAAAGTCGGCAACCCTGGATTGGAGGTAGGAGCAGATCAGGTCTGGGGGTGGGGTGGAGAGTTATTGGTGTAAAAACTGTCACAGCTCAAAGTGAAAGTAAAAGCTGTCACCACTCAAAGTTAAAGGACACTGTGGAAGCTGTTGTTTTCCATTGTTTATAATAAAGCTCTTCTTAAAAAAAATCTGATTTTAAAAATAAAATAAAAACAGCTGTGTTACACTTTAACACTTTAAAGAGAGAACACTTTATTTGCATTAGAAAGAAATCGCCTTCAGAATCTGCAATAGGTCATGTATTATATGGATGGAAAATATTATTTTCTAAGCTTCAGCCTCTTTTTGACATTTCTATATTTTACACCCTAAGAAGCAGACATATAATACAATATTGATTGATTTTCATGGTGACTAAAATGTGCAAAGTGTAAAAGTCAGTTTAAAGAACGGCTTAACATTTAAAGGCCCTTTCGCTAATTGTCCTCATTTTCTCTCAATGTACCGCTTGTTTGAACCTATTTTAGCAATTGTATAAAACATGATCTTCAGAAGAGATGGCGGCGGCTGACAGTGCAAATGGCTTCCTTTTTTTCAGGTTTAGATTTTACATACATTTTCTATGCACAGAATAAAGGATGTGATTTATATTAAACACCCAAATAGAGCAGATGCAGGAGGCAAGAAAGTGATTGATGTGCAATGTTACAAATCCCCATCTGAAACATATTCCAAAATTACATTTCCCCCTTTTGCCACTTATATTAATATTAGTTACCAGCCCATCGAAATAACTGAACAACAAAACAGTAGTAGTCCCAGCGCCAGCACTGGCGGCTGTGTGTGACCCAACGTAGTGGCGCTTGACTTGATTGTCAGGCACCGTCTACTGGCTGTCGTTTGGCAAAACACTGGAAATCCCCACATATATAACTAGCGTCCCAGCACTGTTTCACAGGGGCACAGGGCCAAGCACCACGTTCCTCCCTGCTTTATACGAGCTGAGCCGTGATAGCACGCGTCATACAGTATAGCCTGATGGTTAATATACATAAACCTTCCTCAAGATGTACACGATTGGCCACACTAGATGTACACGATTGGCCACCCTAATGGGGACATAAATCGCAGTTTTTATGTTTCCTGTCAGACAGCCACAATATCATGTGGTTGTAAGAAGTGATAAGTAGAAATAAATTAATGACCATCGGAGGATTAAGCAGTGAGGCTGCTTATTAACCAGTGGCAGATGCAGTGTCTGGGCTGCAGCGCTGTCATGAAGTGCAGGAGGAATTGCTAAGCACATATATATATATATATATATATATATATATATATATATGCATGTTATCATTTATGTAATATATGTGCTGGATCGGTCCCCCCGGGGATTACCATCGCTGAATGCATTGGGCGCCTTGCGATAAAAAAGAATGGTGAATTCCTAAACTTTGCACAAGATCAGCTTGTGTGGGGTCCTCGGTGCTCAGAAGGGTGTCACCTGTCACCATGAAACGTGCACATATATAGAAATTTGGAGCAGTATGGACTCTCACAAGCGCTTCGTGATAACCATCAAAGTGACATAAAGCTGTGAATAAATAACCATTTTTAAAAATTTCCTTTTTTTGTGTGGCCAGTGCCATTATTGTTGTGTAGTGGGGATGAATGTGTCTGTCCTATTTTTATGTGAAGTTTGCTCCGATGAAGTGTATACTGTAACAAAATTGTTAAAAATGACCATGAAGTCAAAAAATCACAATGAAAAAAAGTCAATCAACTTCCAGAGGACGTCTAGATGTTCTTAAAGTGAGAGGCGTTCCACCACTCACAGGTCAATATGTGGATGTACAGTAAACACGTAAAGGTATCTTTTTTCCTTTTCTAATGTTTTTTTATGAATGAGGCCTTTTTCATTGCCTAGGCTGGCGCACCCCACTCACTTATTATTTAGTGATGTAATGCATACTGTATAAAGGTTTCTTTTAAAGGTCAATATGGCATGAGGATGGTGTACCTCACGCACACTCAAAACAGAAAATCGGGGACTGTGGAATGCAAAATGCATTCCACATCTATTAGAGGATTCGCTGAGCCTCCAAATAAAGGCAGTGGAGCACAAATGCGTTCCACCAATGTGAATACTATGGGGGGTTGTTAGAACATTGGTAATAATTTGGAAATCCCAACAGCGTTGCCAATCCACAAAGGCACTCCCCCCGGACCATCAAAGTACAAGGTTTTTTCAAAAATCAAGTGAACATACATAATATATAAAACAATAAAAAATTATATAAAACAAAAATATACAGCAAATACTGTATATTAGAAATAAACCCTTTCCTAAAGCATATCAATGGAGGCAGGAATAACTTTACATTGAAGGGAAATATGATAGTTTCACTTGATCTGTGAATAGGGAACATACGTTAAGAGGCCTTGCGATATCCGGAATCAGGGTGACCCAATATACACCTGATGCACTCAGCGCTGGCGATCCCCGGGGTTCAACCCAGAAAATAAATTTTATACATTATAACATGTACAGTATGTATATACTGTACATGTTTAGCGATCCCCTTTGCACTTCATGGCCTGTCCAGGTGCTGCAGTCTCTGCTGTGATAGACACAATTCTATTAAGCATGTTGTTTCCCCTTGCCACCCAACCCAACCACACACCCCACCAAGATTCTCCTCTTCCAGGATTGCAAATGTGAACATTGTCAGATTCTCCCCAATATTCAGTTATTTTTTTTCAGGATCCTTGGGGGATGAAGTCTTTGTCCTGTGTCCAAATAGCAGTAGCTGAACCACTTATGCAGGGGGTCTGCTGTGCCGCCAAAACTATTGGCGTCCTTATGCTCTTGACTCATGTACCTATAGGAAATCCATCAGTATGAATGATGATTAAAACATGTACTGTGAAATAAAATACCATAGCCATCTTCCCCATTATAAATAAATACCACTGTAGTAATTACAGCCAGGCTGTGTTGTTTGGGATTTAATAAGTTCGTACTTTAGGAAATATAGTAAATTGATTTTTAAATTGAACAGAATAATCATTTTATTTTATCTTTCTTTCATTTAACTAGTTTTATTTCTCCTTGCAAAAATCCAGTAATTCACATATAATATGGGAATAATTTGAACTCCCAGCTGCGTGTATATAACATCTACAGAACTGCCATTATCAATTAATTCTCTGATGGTAGAACAGGAAATAAAATTGACTTGACCATATGTTCCATTTCATATTTTCTATCTGAATAAATAAAAGTCTGACAATAAAATGGATGTTTTACTGCACATTACCAGAAGAATTGTAAAAATGATCTGTCCTTAAATTCTGGGGTCAGACTTGCTTTACGTTTAATAGTAGAAAAATCCATTACAAATGAGTTTTGTGCGTTTGGCTTTGCTGTCTGAACATTTATAGATCAAGGGTAACATGTAGTAGGATGTAATTTTTGGAAAGGTACGAAAGCACACTAAATCGCATGTTTAAAAATCACACTTTTTTGCCCCAAAATCGCAAATGTAATTAAATGCGGTTCCAGGGGTAGAAATGGAATTTGCGTGCGATTTCTGCTGATTTTTGGTCACAGAAATGTGCGCATTTTTGTAATGGAAATTGTGAGTTATTTTTCTACACATGATTTTTTACACATGGTAATGTGCAGTTTTTGGACTTAATAAAAAAAATGGCATGTGGTCCCCCTTCCTGACCCAAACCAGCCCCGGACTCATTGAGTTTGTCCTGGTTCCAAAAATATGGGGGCCAAAAAGTGTAAGGGTCCCCCGTATTTTGGAACCAACATCGAACTCCAATAGCCGGCGGTGCCATGTCACAGCCAGGGGACATTTTTTATACAACGTCCCCTGCCGTACCATTAGTACTGATTTTTTCGCTAAATGTGCAAATTAAATCGCAATTTGCACACTATCAAATATGCACTTTTTAAAAAGAACATGATTATTCATCAGTTTTTTTACAAAAATTTGCAAAAAATCTGAAATTCGCATCATACCACCCAAGGATCCAATGTTTATATCAACAAATTACATATGTTCTTATAGAATAAACTTTTTCAAGAACATCTACGAACAATTGTTTTTTTTTAATAGTCTTGGAAGTCTTTACTCCCATAAATTATACAGCATGGTTTATATACTGTAGGCCAGGCATGTCCAAACTGTGGCCCTCCAGCTGTTGTGAAACTACATATCCCAGCATGCCTTGCCATAGTTTTAGCAATTCCTAATAGCAAAACTGTGGCAAGGCATGATTGGACTTGCAGGGCCAAATGTAATAGGGTGAGAGTTTCAGAAAGTGAGAGATTTTGGGAGAGTTTTCCCCTTTTTTTTAAAGCGGCAATCAATTACACTGCAAAACCAGGTTGATTTTGCCATGTAATTGATTGTCGCTTTAAAAAAAGGGGAAAACTCTCCCAAAATCTCTCACTTTCTGAAACTCTCACCCTATTACATTTGGCCCGCAGTTTCACAACAGCAGGTCCATGGTTTGGACATGCCTGCTGTAGACTTTGGACTTCCTGACTTATATGGAAATAAAGCTGTAAATAATAAAAAGAAGCAATTCTATGTATATTGTTTTATAGTAGTGTGCAAAACCATACTAAACTGTTTTCGTTTTCGTTTTGAATTTGGATTTAAAATCCAAATCTTGGGTTTTGGATTTCTTGAGAATGGTTAAAAACTGTGAAAATCATGAAATGTTTGCAATCCAAATTCCAAAATTCAGTTTTTAAATTTGAATTCCAAAAGACGGAAAGATCCGAATAGAGACTCCGATCACCTCAGTAGATCTGCACTGGTACTCGGTTAGGAATCACAAAATTCTGGTGGGTTCGGATTTCTAAAGAACCGAGCTGCACATCTTTACTTTAAAAATGATATATTTTACATTAGAAATGTGGGCAGACCCTCAGTGTATTGATTTACTAAAATTCTAAAGAGTTTCTTGAAAATTGATAAAAAAAACCAGCTAGATTGTATTATTAACGTCAATAATGTTAATTTCCAATACTTTTCACTAAATTTTGACCATGCTCTCCTTAGTTAAATGGCAACTGAAATCACATGGAAGGATCTTACACACAATCCAAACTCCACAGTACTGATTTTAAATCTGATGTCTGAATTAAAGGATTTTCCGAATCGGAACTTGGATAAATTCAAATTAACTAAATTCAGCTGAGTTAGGATTTTTAATTCACATCTTTTCTTACACTTTGCAAAAATCTCTATCTATTTATCTGTCTATCTAGAATATAAGAAAGAAAAGACTATTTCTAGTGAGTTTAAAGATAGTTGAGACAAAAGGGGTAAAAAACATCTAATGGAAGGAGCTCAAGTGATTATGATATTTCCTACTGAATTCATATTGGTGGAGGGAAAAGCCCTGTCCAAAGTGTGCATAATAAACTAAGATGTTTAAATTAGTGTTTAAACAGTAATGAGCTGATCGGTTGGTACTTCATATCTCTCCACTTTATTGCTCTCCGAGGCTTAGTACATCTGCTACAAATATAAGGATAGATATAAAGTTAATTTTATGGACTGAGTAAATGTCAGGTCACATGGTCTATTGATTTTTTTTTAAAAAATTCTGACACCCCAGCAGTACTGTATATGCTTTTGAGTATCATTTTTTTAGAGGAAGCTGCTGTACTCTCCTTTAGACTTCCAGTGAGCTCTTCTGGAATGGTTTACTAATACAAAATCCATGATCGTTGTTGCTTTGCTATTAAATTGTAATGATTTTCAGTTTATTTGTGGTCAGTACGTATCACCTTGTGTATACAGGGGTGGGGTCCTGGGGTGCACACCAATTGAGAGGTGCGACCCTGCGGAGACCTTTCAGTAGAACTGCATACAAAGTCAAAGGTGCAGGTGCACAAATTAAACTCCCAATTTAAAAATTTTGCAATAAAATTTTGCATTTTTAGCGAGGTTCTTCGCTTAGTTATGGCCATAAGTAACGGCTTGCCCACCGCGTCCAGGTGACCTCATTAGTCGGGCAAGTCCCTAACATTTTGGGGGGTACAAATCTAGGGCACAGGGCACCCCAAAATGGCGCAGCCGAGTGACCCCAGGGCAACACAAGACTGAAAGAAATATATAGTGAAACAAAGTGAGGATAGGTTAGTGAGAGAGGCTGCTAAAGATAGCAGGGGTAAGTAAGTGAGAGGTAAAAAAATGAGAGATAAAGTAGTGAGAGGTGAAGTAGTGAGAGGTAAAGGTTAGAAATGAATTACATTGAAATAAAACACACAATAGGGATGAAAGTGAAAATGAAAATAAGTGTTAATTTGTGTTGCTCCTGAGGCCAAACAGCCACACCAGTCCAGGGGGGCCCACAACCCAGAAATGCACCCCCCCATCTGATAATCCATTGAACATTTGTGCAGGTCTCACCTTCCTCTGCATGCAGTCTAAGAAATGTCAGGAACCTAATTAAAACCAATATATAGGACAGGTGAGCGTGGGTGCTACCACCAGGCGCAGAAGGGGTCTCTGGCCTTCTAATGTGTATGGAAATACACGGCATTAGATATACAGGGGTGGGGTCCTGGGGTGCACACCAATTGAGAGGTGCGACCCTGCGGAGACCTTTCAGTAGAACTGCATACAAAGTCAAAGGTGCAGGTGCACAAATTAAACTCCCAATTTAAAAATTTTGCAATAAAATTTTGCATTTTTAGCGAGGTTCTTCGCTTAGTTATGGCCATAAGTAACGGCTTGCCCACCGCGTCCAGGTGACCTCATTAGTCGGGCAAGTCCCTAACATTTTGGGGGGTACAAATCTAGGGCACAGGGCACCCCAAAATGGCGCAGCCGAGTGACCCCAGGGCAACACAAGACTGAAAGAAATATATAGTGAAACAAAGTGAGGATAGGTTAGTGAGAGAGGCTGCTAAAGATAGCAGGGGTAAGTAAGTGAGAGGTAAAAAAATGAGAGATAAAGTAGTGAGAGGTGAAGTAGTGAGAGGTAAAGGTTAGAAATGAATTACATTGAAATAAAACACACAATAGGGATGAAAGTGAAAATGAAAATAAGTGTTAATTTGTGTTGCTCCTGAGGCCAAACAGCCACACCAGTCCAGGGGGGCCCACAACCCAGAAATGCACCCCCCCATCTGATAATCCATTGAACATTTGTGCAGGTCTCACCTTCCTCTGCATGCAGTCTAAGAAATGTCAGGAACCTAATTAAAACCAATATATAGGACAGGTGAGCGTGGGTGCTACCACCAGGCGCAGAAGGGGTCTCTGGCCTTCTAATGTGTATGGAAATACACGGCATTAGATATACAGGGGTGGGGTCCTGGGGTGCACACCAATTGAGAGGTGCGACCCTGCGGAGACCTTTCAGTAGAACTGCATACAAAGTCAAAGGTGCAGGTGCACAAATTAAACTCCCAATTTAAAAATTTTGCAATAAAATTTTGCATTTTTAGCGAGGTTCTTCGCTTAGTTATGGCCATAAGTAACGGCTTGCCCACCGCGTCCAGGTGACCTCATTAGTCGGGCAAGTCCCTAACATTTTGGGGGGTACAAATCTAGGGCACAGGGCACCCCAAAATGGCGCAGCCGAGTGACCCCAGGGCAACACAAGACTGAAAGAAATATATAGTGAAACAAAGTGAGGATAGGTTAGTGAGAGAGGCTGCTAAAGATAGCAGGGGTAAGTAAGTGAGAGGTAAAAAAATGAGAGATAAAGTAGTGAGAGGTGAAGTAGTGAGAGGTAAAGGTTTGAAATGAATTACATTGAAATAAAACACACAATAGGGATGAAAGTGAAAATGAAAATAAGTGTTAATTTGTGTTGCTCCTGAGGCCAAACAGCCACACCAGTCCAGGGGGGCCCACAACCCAGAAATGCACCCCCCCATCTGATAATCCATTGAACATTTGTGCAGGTCTCACCTTCCTCTGCATGCAGTCTAAGAAATGTCAGGAACCTAATTAAAACCAATATATAGGACAGGTGAGCGTGGGTGCTACCACCAGGCGCAGAAGGGGTCTCTGGCCTTCTAATGTGTATGGAAATACACGGCATTAGATATACAGGGGTGGGGTCCTGGGGTGCACACCAATTGAGAGGTGCGACCCTGCGGAGACCTTTCAGTAGAACTGCATACAAAGTCAAAGGTGCAGGTGCACAAATTAAACTCCCAATTTAAAAATTTTGCAATAAAATTTTGCATTTTTAGCGAGGTTCTTCGCTTAGTTATGGCCATAAGTAACGGCTTGCCCACCGCGTCCAGGTGACCTCATTAGTCGGGCAAGTCCCTAACATTTTGGGGGGTACAAATCTAGGGCACAGGGCACCCCAAAATGGCGCAGCCGAGTGACCCCAGGGCAACACAAGACTGAAAGAAATATATAGTGAAACAAAGTGAGGATAGGTTAGTGAGAGAGGCTGCTAAAGATAGCAGGGGTAAGTAAGTGAGAGGTAAAAAAATGAGAGATAAAGTAGTGAGAGGTGAAGTAGTGAGAGGTAAAGGTTAGAAATGAATTACATTGAAATAAAACACACAATAGGGATGAAAGTGAAAATGAAAATAAGTGTTAATTTGTGTTGCTCCTGAGGCCAAACAGCCACACCAGTCCAGGGGGGCCCACAACCCAGAAATGCACCCCCCCATCTGATAATCCATTGAACATTTGTGCAGGTCTCACCTTCCTCTGCATGCAGTCTAAGAAATGTCAGGAACCTAATTAAAACCAATATATAGGACAGGTGAGCGTGGGTGCTACCACCAGGCGCAGAAGGGGTCTCTGGCCTTCTAATGTGTATGGAAATACACGGCATTAGATATACAGGGGTGGGGTCCTGGGGTGCACACCAATTGAGAGGTGCGACCCTGCGGAGACCTTTCAGTAGAACTGCATACAAAGTCAAAGGTGCAGGTGCACAAATTAAACTCCCAATTTAAAAATTTTGCAATAAAATTTTGCATTTTTAGCGAGGTTCTTCGCTTAGTTATGGCCATAAGTAACGGCTTGCCCACCGCGTCCAGGTGACCTCATTAGTCGGGCAAGTCCCTAACATTTTGGGGGGTACAAATCTAGGGCACAGGGCACCCCAAAATGGCGCAGCCGAGTGACCCCAGGGCAACACAAGACTGAAAGAAATATATAGTGAAACAAAGTGAGGATAGGTTAGTGAGAGAGGCTGCTAAAGATAGCAGGGGTAAGTAAGTGAGAGGTAAAAAAATGAGAGATAAAGTAGTGAGAGGTGAAGTAGTGAGAGGTAAAGGTTAGAAATGAATTACATTGAAATAAAACACACAATAGGGATGAAAGTGAAAATGAAAATAAGTGTTAATTTGTGTTGCTCCTGAGGCCAAACAGCCACACCAGTCCAGGGGGGCCCACAACCCAGAAATGCACCCCCCCATCTGATAATCCATTGAACATTTGTGCAGGTCTCACCTTCCTCTGCATGCAGTCTAAGAAATGTCAGGAACCTAATTAAAACCAATATATAGGACAGGTGAGCGTGGGTGCTACCACCAGGCGCAGAAGGGGTCTCTGGCCTTCTAATGTGTATGGAAATACACGGCATTAGATATACAGGGGTGGGGTCCTGGGGTGCACACCAATTGAGAGGTGCGACCCTGCGGAGACCTTTCAGTAGAACTGCATACAAAGTCAAAGGTGCAGGTGCACAAATTAAACTCCCAATTTAAAAATTTTGCAATAAAATTTTGCATTTTTAGCGAGGTTCTTCGCTTAGTTATGGCCATAAGTAACGGCTTGCCCACCGCGTCCAGGTGACCTCATTAGTCGGGCAAGTCCCTAACATTTTGGGGGGTACAAATCTAGGGCACAGGGCACCCCAAAATGGCGCAGCCGAGTGACCCCAGGGCAACACAAGACTGAAAGAAATATATAGTGAAACAAAGTGAGGATAGGTTAGTGAGAGAGGCTGCTAAAGATAGCAGGGGTAAGTAAGTGAGAGGTAAAAAAATGAGAGATAAAGTAGTGAGAGGTGAAGTAGTGAGAGGTAAAGGTTAGAAATGAATTACATTGAAATAAAACACACAATAGGGATGAAAGTGAAAATGAAAATAAGTGTTAATTTGTGTTGCTCCTGAGGCCAAACAGCCACACCAGTCCAGGGGGGCCCACAACCCAGAAATGCACCCCCCCATCTGATAATCCATTGAACATTTGTGCAGGTCTCACCTTCCTCTGCATGCAGTCTAAGAAATGTCAGGAACCTAATTAAAACCAATATATAGGACAGGTGAGCGTGGGTGCTACCACCAGGCGCAGAAGGGGTCTCTGGCCTTCTAATGTGTATGGAAATACACGGCATTAGATATACAGGGGTGGGGTCCTGGGGTGCACACCAATTGAGAGGTGCGACCCTGCGGAGACCTTTCAGTAGAACTGCATACAAAGTCAAAGGTGCAGGTGCACAAATTAAACTCCCAATTTAAAAATTTTGCAATAAAATTTTGCATTTTTAGCGAGGTTCTTCGCTTAGTCATGGCCATAAGTAACGGCTTGCCCACCGCGTCCAGGTGACCTCATTAGTCGGGCAAGTCCCTAACATTTTGGGGGGTACAAATCTAGGGCACAGGGCACCCCAAAATGGCGCAGCCGAGTGACCCCAGGGCAACACAAGACTGAAAGAAATATATAGTGAAACAAAGTGAGGATAGGTTAGTGAGAGAGGCTGCTAAAGATAGCAGGGGTAAGTAAGTGAGAGGTAAAAAAATGAGAGATAAAGTAGTGAGAGGTGAAGTAGTGAGAGGTAAAGGTTAGAAATGAATTACATTGAAATAAAACACACAATAGGGATGAAAGTGAAAATGAAAATAAGTGTTAATTTGTGTTGCTCCTGAGGCCAAACAGCCACACCAGTCCAGGGGGGCCCACAACCCAGAAATGCACCCCCCCATCTGATAATCCATTGAACATTTGTGCAGGTCTCACCTTCCTCTGCATGCAGTCTAAGAAATGTCAGGAACCTAATTAAAACCAATATATAGGACAGGTGAGCGTGGGTGCTACCACCAGGCGCAGAAGGGGTCTCTGGCCTTCTAATGTGTATGGAAATACACGGCATTAGATATACAGGGGTGGGGTCCTGGGGTGCACACCAATTGAGAGGTGCGACCCTGCGGAGACCTTTCAGTAGAACTGCATACAAAGTCAAAGGTGCAGGTGCACAAATTAAACTCCCAATTTAAAAATTTTGCAATAAAATTTTGCATTTTTAGCGAGGTTCTTCGCTTAGTCATGGCCATAAGTAACGGCTTGCCCACCGCGTCCAGGTGACCTCATTAGTCGGGCAAGTCCCTAACATTTTGGGGGGTACAAATCTAGGGCACAGGGCACCCCAAAATGGCGCAGCCGAGTGACCCCAGGGCAACACAAGACTGAAAGAAATATATAGTGAAACAAAGTGAGGATAGGTTAGTGAGAGAGGCTGCTAAAGATAGCAGGGGTAAGTAAGTGAGAGGTAAAAAAATGAGAGATAAAGTAGTGAGAGGTGAAGTAGTGAGAGGTAGAGGTTAGAAATGAATTACATTGAAATAAAACACACAATAGGGATGAAAGTGAAAATGAAAATAAGTGTTAATTTGTGTTGCTCCTGAGGCCAAACAGCCACACCAGTCCAGGGGGGCCCACAACCCAGAAATGCACCCCCCCATCTGATAATCCATTGAACATTTGTGCAGGTCTCACCTTCCTCTGCATGCAGTCTAAGAAATGTCAGGAACCTAATTAAAACCAATATATAGGACAGGTGAGCGTGGGTGCTACCACCAGGCGCAGAAGGGGTCTCTGGCCTTCTAATGTGTATGGAAATACACGGCATTAGATATACAGGGGTGGGGTCCTGGGGTGCACACCAATTGAGAGGTGCGACCCTGCGGAGACCTTTCAGTAGAACTGCATACAAAGTCAAAGGTGCAGGTGCACAAATTAAACTCCCAATTTAAAAATTTTGCAATAAAATTTTGCATTTTTAGCGAGGTTCTTCGCTTAGTTATGGCCATAAGTAACGGCTTGCCCACCGCGTCCAGGTGACCTCATTAGTCGGGCAAGTCCCTAACATTTTGGGGGGTACAAATCTAGGGCACAGGGCACCCCAAAATGGCGCAGCCGAGTGACCCCAGGGCAACACAAGACTGAAAGAAATATATAGTGAAACAAAGTGAGGATAGGTTAGTGAGAGAGGCTGCTAAAGATAGCAGGGGTAAGTAAGTGAGAGGTAAAAAAATGAGAGATAAAGTAGTGAGAGGTGAAGTAGTGAGAGGTAAAGGTTAGAAATGAATTACATTGAAATAAAACACACAATAGGGATGAAAGTGAAAATGAAAATAAGTGTTAATTTGTGTTGCTCCTGAGGCCAAACAGCCACACCAGTCCAGGGGGGCCCACAACCCAGAAATGCACCCCCCCATCTGATAATCCATTGAACATTTGTGCAGGTCTCACCTTCCTCTGCATGCAGTCTAAGAAATGTCAGGAACCTAATTAAAACCAATATATAGGACAGGTGAGCGTGGGTGCTACCACCAGGCGCAGAAGGGGTCTCTGGCCTTCTAATGTGTATGGAAATACACGGCATTAGATATACAGGGGTGGGGTCCTGGGGTGCACACCAATTGAGAGGTGCGACCCTGCGGAGACCTTTCAGTAGAACTGCATACAAAGTCAAAGGTGCAGGTGCACAAATTAAACTCCCAATTTAAAAATTTTGCAATAAAATTTTGCATTTTTAGCGAGGTTCTTCGCTTAGTTATGGCCATAAGTAACGGCTTGCCCACCGCGTCCAGGTGACCTCATTAGTCGGGCAAGTCCCTAACATTTTGGGGGGTACAAATCTAGGGCACAGGGCACCCCAAAATGGCGCAGCCGAGTGACCCCAGGGCAACACAAGACTGAAAGAAATATATAGTGAAACAAAGTGAGGATAGGTTAGTGAGAGAGGCTGCTAAAGATAGCAGGGGTAAGTAAGTGAGAGGTAAAAAAATGAGAGATAAAGTAGTGAGAGGTGAAGTAGTGAGAGGTAAAGGTTAGAAATGAATTACATTGAAATAAAACACACAATAGGGATGAAAGTGAAAATGAAAATAAGTGTTAATTTGTGTTGCTCCTGAGGCCAAACAGCCACACCAGTCCAGGGGGGCCCACAACCCAGAAATGCACCCCCCCATCTGATAATCCATTGAACATTTGTGCAGGTCTCACCTTCCTCTGCATGCAGTCTAAGAAATGTCAGGAACCTAATTAAAACCAATATATAGGACAGGTGAGCGTGGGTGCTACCACCAGGCGCAGAAGGGGTCTCTGGCCTTCTAATGTGTATGGAAATACACGGCATTAGATATACAGGGGTGGGGTCCTGGGGTGCACACCAATTGAGAGGTGCGACCCTGCGGAGACCTTTCAGTAGAACTGCATACAAAGTCAAAGGTGCAGGTGCACAAATTAAACTCCCAATTTAAAAATTTTGCAATAAAATTTTGCATTTTTAGCGAGGTTCTTCGCTTAGTTATGGCCATAAGTAACGGCTTGCCCACCGCGTCCAGGTGACCTCATTAGTCGGGCAAGTCCCTAACATTTTGGGGGGTACAAATCTAGGGCACAGGGCACCCCAAAATGGCGCAGCCGAGTGACCCCAGGGCAACACAAGACTGAAAGAAATATATAGTGAAACAAAGTGAGGATAGGTTAGTGAGAGAGGCTGCTAAAGATAGCAGGGGTAAGTAAGTGAGAGGTAAAAAAATGAGAGATAAAGTAGTGAGAGGTGAAGTAGTGAGAGGTAAAGGTTAGAAATGAATTACATTGAAATAAAACACACAATAGGGATGAAAGTGAAAATGAAAATAAGTGTTAATTTGTGTTGCTCCTGAGGCCAAACAGCCACACCAGTCCAGGGGGGCCCACAACCCAGAAATGCACCCCCCCATCTGATAATCCATTGAACATTTGTGCAGGTCTCACCTTCCTCTGCATGCAGTCTAAGAAATGTCAGGAACCTAATTAAAACCAATATATAGGACAGGTGAGCGTGGGTGCTACCACCAGGCGCAGAAGGGGTCTCTGGCCTTCTAATGTGTATGGAAATACACGGCATTAGATATACAGGGGTGGGGTCCTGGGGTGCACACCAATTGAGAGGTGCGACCCTGCGGAGACCTTTCAGTAGAACTGCATACAAAGTCAAAGGTGCAGGTGCACAAATTAAACTCCCAATTTAAAAATTTTGCAATAAAATTTTGCATTTTTAGCGAGGTTCTTCGCTTAGTTATGGCCATAAGTAACGGCTTGCCCACCGCGTCCAGGTGACCTCATTAGTCGGGCAAGTCCCTAACATTTTGGGGGGTACAAATCTAGGGCACAGGGCACCCCAAAATGGCGCAGCCGAGTGACCCCAGGGCAACACAAGACTGAAAGAAATATATAGTGAAACAAAGTGAGGATAGGTTAGTGAGAGAGGCTGCTAAAGATAGATGGGGTAAGTAAGTGAGAGGTAAAAAAATGAGAGATAAAGTAGTGAGAGGTGAAGTAGTGAGAGGTAAAGGTTAGAAATGAATTACATTGAAATAAAACACACAATAGGGATGAAAGTGAAAATGAAAATAAGTGTTAATTTGTGTTGCTCCTGAGGCCAAACAGCCACACCAGTCCAGGGGGGCCCACAACCCAGAAATGCACCCCCCCATCTGATAATCCATTGAACATTTGTGCAGGTCTCACCTTCCTCTGCATGCAGTCTAAGAAATGTCAGGAACCTAATTAAAACCAATATATAGGACAGGTGAGCGTGGGTGCTACACATTAGAAGGCAAGAGACCCCTTCTGCGCCTGGTGGTAGCACCCACGCTCACCTGTCCTATATATTGGTTTTAATTAGGTTCCTGACATTTCTTAGACTGCATGCAGAGGAAGGTGAGACCTGCACAAATGTTCAATGGATTATCAGATGGGGGGGTGCATTTCTGGGTTGTGGGCCCCCCTGGACTGGTGTGGCTGTTTGGCCTCAGGAGCAACACAAATTAACACTTATTTTCATTTTCACTTTCATCCCTATTGTGTGTTTTATTTCAATGTAATTCATTTCTAACCTTTACCTCTCACTACTTCACCTCTCACTACTTTATCTCTCATTTTTTTACCTCTCACTTACTTACCCCTGCTATCTTTAGCAGCCTCTCTCACTAACCTATCCTCACTTTGTTTCACTATATATTTCTTTCAGTCTTGTGTTGCCCTGGGGTCACTCGGCTGCGCCATTTTGGGGTGCCCTGTGCCCTAGATTTGTACCCCCCAAAATGTTAGGGACTTGCCCGACTAATGAGGTCACCTGGACGCGGTGGGCAAGCCGTTACTTATGGCCATAACTAAGCGAAGAACCTCGCTAAAAATGCAAAATTTTATTGCAAAATTTTTAAATTGGGAGTTTAATTTGTGCACCTGCACCTTTGACTTTGTATGCAGTTCTACTGAAAGGTCTCCGCATGGTCGCACCTCTCAATTGGTGTGCACCCCAGGACCCCACCCCTGTATATCTAATGCCGTGTATTTCCATACACATTAGAAGGCCAGAGACCCCTTCTGCGCCTGGTGGTAGCACCCACGCTCACCTGTCCTATATATTGGTTTTAATTAGGTTCCTGACATTTCTTAGACTGCATGCAGAGGAAGGTGAGACCTGCACAAATGTTCAATGGATTATCAGATGGGGGGGTGCATTTCTGGGTTGTGGGCCCCCCTGGACTGGTGTGGCTGTTTGGCCTCAGGAGCAACACAAATTAACACTTATTTTCATTTTCACTTTCATCCCTATTGTGTGTTTTATTTCAATGTAATTCATTTCTAACCTTTACCTCTCACTACTTCACCTCTCACTACTTTATCTCTCATTTTTTTACCTCTCACTTACTTACCCCTGCTATCTTTAGCAGCCTCTCTCACTAACCTATCCTCACTTTGTTTCACTATATATTTCTTTCAGTCTTGTGTTGCCCTGGGGTCACTCGGCTGCGCCATTTTGGGGTGCCCTGTGCCCTAGATTTGTACCCCCCAAAATGTTAGGGACTTGCCCGACTAATGAGGTCACCTGGACGCGGTGGGCAAGCCGTTACTTATGGCCATAACTAAGCGAAGAACCTCGCTAAAAATGCAAAATTTTATTGCAAAATTTTTAAATTGGGAGTTTAATTTGTGCACCTGCACCTTTGACTTTGTATGCAGTTCTACTGAAAGGTCTCCGCAGGGTGGCACCTCTCAATTGGTGTGCACCCCAGGACCCCACCCCTGTATATCTAATGCCGTGTATTTCCATACACATTAGAAGGCCAGAGACCCCTTCTGCGCCTGGTGGTAGCACCCACGCTCACCTGTCCTATATATTGGTTTTAATTAGGTTCCTGACATTTCTTAGACTGCATGCAGAGGAAGGTGAGACCTGCACAAATGTTCAATGGATTATCAGATGGGGGGGTGCATTTCTGGGTTGTGGGCCCCCCTGGACTGGTGTGGCTGTTTGGCCTCAGGAGCAACACAAATTAACACTTATTTTCATTTTCACTTTCATCCCTATTGTGTGTTTTATTTCAATGTAATTCATTTCTAACCTTTACCTCTCACTACTTCACCTCTCACTACTTTATCTCTCATTTTTTTACCTCTCACTTACTTACCCCTGCTATCTTTAGCAGCCTCTCTCACTAACCTATCCTCACTTTGTTTCACTATATATTTCTTTCAGTCTTGTGTTGCCCTGGGGTCACTCGGCTGCGCCATTTTGGGGTGCCCTGTGCCCTAGATTTGTACCCCCCAAAATGTTAGGGACTTGCCCGACTAATGAGGTCACCTGGACGCGGTGGGCAAGCCGTTACTTATGGCCATAACTAAGCGAAGAACCTCGCTAAAAATGCAAAATTTTATTGCAAAATTTTTAAATTGGGAGTTTAATTTGTGCACCTGCACCTTTGACTTTGTATGCAGTTCTACTGAAAGGTCTCCGCAGGGTCGCACCTCTCAATTGGTGTGCACCCCAGGACCCCACCCCTGTATATCTAATGCCGTGTATTTCCATACACATTAGAAGGCCAGAGACCCCTTCTGCGCCTGGTGGTAGCACCCACGCTCAACTGTCCTATATATTGGTTTTAATTAGGTTCCTGACATTTCTTAGACTGCATGCAGAGGAAGGTGAGACCTGCACAAATGTTCAATGGATTATCAGATGGGGGGGTGCATTTCTGGGTTGTGGGCCCCCCTGGACTGGTGTGGCTGTTTGGCCTCAGGAGCAACACAAATTAACACTTATTTTCATTTTCACTTTCATCCCTATTGTGTGTTTTATTTCAATGTAATTCATTTCTAACCTTTACCTCTCACTACTTCACCTCTCACTACTTTATCTCTCATTTTTTTACCTCTCACTTACTTACCCCTGCTATCTTTAGCAGCCTCTCTCACTAACCTATCCTCACTTTGTTTCACTATATATTTCTTTCAGTCTTGTGTTGCCCTGGGGTCACTCGGCTGCGCCATTTTGGGGTGCCCTGTGCCCTAGATTTGTACCCCCCAAAATGTTAGGGACTTGCCCGACTAATGAGGTCACCTGGACGCGGTGGGCAAGCCGTTACTTATGGCCATAACTAAGCGAAGAACCTCGCTAAAAATGCAAAATTTTATTGCAAAATTTTTAAATTGGGAGTTTAATTTGTGCACCTGCACCTTTGACTTTGTATGCAGTTCTACTGAAAGGTCTCCGCAGGGTCGCACCTCTCAATTGGTGTGCACCCCAGGACCCCACCCCTGTATATCTAATGCCGTGTATTTCCATACACATTAGAAGGCCAGAGACCCCTTCTGCGCCTGGTGGTAGCACCCACGCTCACCTGTCCTATATATTGGTTTTAATTAGGTTCCTGACATTTCTTAGACTGCATGCAGAGGAAGGTGAGACCTGCACAAATGTTCAATGGATTATCAGATGGGGGGGTGCATTTCTGGGTTGTGGGCCCCCCTGGACTGGTGTGGCTGTTTGGCCTCAGGAGCAACACAAATTAACACTTATTTTCATTTTCACTTTCATCCCTATTGTGTGTTTTATTTCAATGTAATTCATTTCTAACCTTTACCTCTCACTACTTCACCTCTCACTACTTTATCTCTCATTTTTTTACCTCTCACTTACTTACCCCTGCTATCTTTAGCAGCCTCTCTCACTAACCTATCCTCACTTTGTTTCACTATATATTTCTTTCAGTCTTGTGTTGCCCTGGGGTCACTCGGCTGCGCCATTTTGGGGTGCCCTGTGCCCTAGATTTGTACCCCCCAAAATGTTAGGGACTTGCCCGACTAATGAGGTCACCTGGACGCGGTGGGCAAGCCGTTACTTATGGCCATAACTAAGCGAAGAACCTCGCTAAAAATGCAAAATTTTATTGCAAAATTTTTAAATTGGGAGTTTAATTTGTGCACCTGCACCTTTGACTTTGTATGCAGTTCTACTGAAAGGTCTCCGCAGGGTCGCACCTCTCAATTGGTGTGCACCCCAGGACCCCACCCCTGTATATCTAATGCCGTGTATTTCCATACACATTAGAAGGCCAGAGACCCCTTCTGCGCCTGGTGGTAGCACCCACGCTCACCTGTCCTATATATTGGTTTTAATTAGGTTCCTGACATTTCTTAGACTGCATGCAGAGGAAGGTGAGACCTGCACAAATGTTCAATGGATTATCAGATGGGGGGGTGCATTTCTGGGTTGTGGGCCCCCCTGGACTGGTGTGGCTGTTTGGCCTCAGGAGCAACACAAATTAACACTTATTTTCATTTTCACTTTCATCCCTATTGTGTGTTTTATTTCAATGTAATTCATTTCTAACCTTTACCTCTCACTACTTCACCTCTCACTACTTTATCTCTCATTTTTTTACCTCTCACTTACTTACCCCTGCTATCTTTAGCAGCCTCTCTCACTAACCTATCCTCACTTTGTTTCACTATATATTTCTTTCAGTCTTGTGTTGCCCTGGGGTCACTCGGCTGCGCCATTTTGGGGTGCCCTGTGCCCTAGATTTGTACCCCCCAAAATGTTAGGGACTTGCCCGACTAATGAGGTCACCTGGACGCGGTGGGCAAGCCGTTACTTATGGCCATAACTAAGCGAAGAACCTCGCTAAAAATGCAAAATTTTATTGCAAAATTTTTAAATTGGGAGTTTAATTTGTGCACCTGCACCTTTGACTTTGTATGCAGTTCTACTGAAAGGTCTCCGCAGGGTCGCACCTCTCAATTGGTGTGCACCCCAGGACCCCACCCCTGTATATCTAATGCCGTGTATTTCCATACACATTAGAAGGCCAGAGACCCCTTCTGCGCCTGGTGGTAGCACCCACGCTCACCTGTCCTATATATTGGTTTTAATTAGGTTCCTGACATTTCTTAGACTGCATACAGAGGAAGGTGAGACCTGCACAAATGTTCAATGGATTATCAGATGGGGGGGTGCATTTCTGGGTTGTGGGCCCCCCTGGACTGGTGTGGCTGTTTGGCCTCAGGAGCAACACAAATTAACACTTATTTTCATTTTCACTTTCATCCCTATTGTGTGTTTTATTTCAATGTAATTCATTTCTAACCTTTACCTCTCACTACTTTACCTCTCACTACTTTATCTCTCATTTTTTTACCTCTCACTTACTTACCCCTGCTATCTTTAGCAGCCTCTCTCACTAACCTATCCTCACTTTGTTTCACTATATATTTCTTTCAGTCTTGTGTTGCCCTGGGGTCACTCGGCTGCGCCATTTTGGGGTGCCCTGTGCCCTAGATTTGTACCCCCCAAAATGTTAGGGACTTGCCCGACTAATGAGGTCACCTGGACGCGGTGGGCAAGCCGTTACTTATGGCCATAACTAAGCGAAGAACCTCGCTAAAAATGCAAAATTTTATTGCAAAATTTTTAAATTGGGAGTTTAATTTGTGCACCTGCACCTTTGACTTTGTATGCAGTTCTACTGAAAGGTCTCCGCAGGGTCGCACCTCTCAATTGGTGTGCACCCCAGGACCCCACCCCTGTATATCTAATGCCGTGTATTTCCATACACATTAGAAGGCCAGAGACCCCTTCTGCGCCTGGTGGTAGCACCCACGCTCACCTGTCCTATATATTGGTTTTAATTAGGTTCCTGACATTTCTTAGACTGCATGCAGAGGAAGGTGAGACCTGCACAAATGTTCAATGGATTATCAGATGGGGGGGTGCATTTCTGGGTTGTGGGCCCCCCTGGACTGGTGTGGCTGTTTGGCCTCAGGAGCAACACAAATTAACACTTATTTTCATTTTCACTTTCATCCCTATTGTGTGTTTTATTTCAATGTAATTCATTTCTAACCTTTACCTCTCACTACTTCACCTCTCACTACTTTATCTCTCATTTTTTTACCTCTCACTTACTTACCCCTGCTATCTTTAGCAGCCTCTCTCACTAACCTATCCTCACTTTGTTTCACTATATATTTCTTTCAGTCTTGTGTTGCCCTGGGGTCACTCGGCTGCGCCATTTTGGGGTGCCCTGTGCCCTAGATTTGTACCCCCCAAAATGTTAGGGACTTGCCCGACTAATGAGGTCACCTGGACGCGGTGGGCAAGCCGTTACTTATGGCCATAACTAAGCGAAGAACCTCGCTAAAAATGCAAAATTTTATTGCAAAATTTTTAAATTGGGAGTTTAATTTGTGCACCTGCACCTTTGACTTTGTATGCAGTTCTACTGAAAGGTCTCAGCAGGGTCGCACCTCTCAATTGGTGTGCACCCCAGGACCCCACCCCTGTATATCTAATGCCGTGTATTTCCATACACATTAGAAGGCCAGAGACCCCTTCTGCGCCTGGTGGTAGCACCCACGCTCACCTGTCCTATATATTGGTTTTAATTAGGTTCCTGACATTTCTTAGACTGCATGCAGAGGAAGGTGAGACCTGCACAAATGTTCAATGGATTATCAGATGGGGGGGTGCATTTCTGGGTTGTGGGCCCCCCTGGACTGGTGTGGCTGTTTGGCCTCAGGAGCAACACAAATTAACACTTATTTTCATTTTCACTTTCATCCCTATTGTGTGTTTTATTTCAATGTAATTCATTTCTAACCTTTACCTCTCACTACTTCACCTCTCACTACTTTATCTCTCATTTTTTTACCTCTCACTTACTTACCCCTGCTATCTTTAGCAGCCTCTCTCACTAACCTATCCTCACTTTGTTTCACTATATATTTCTTTCAGTCTTGTGTTGCCCTGGGGTCACTCGGCTGCGCCATTTTGGGGTGCCCTGTGCCCTAGATTTGTACCCCCCAAAATGTTAGGGACTTGCCCGACTAATGAGGTCACCTGGACGCGGTGGGCAAGCCGTTACTTATGGCCATAACTAAGCGAAGAACCTCGCTAAAAATGCAAAATTTTATTGCAAAATTTTTAAATTGGGAGTTTAATTTGTGCACCTGCACCTTTGACTTTGTATGCAGTTCTACTGAAAGGTCTCCGCAGGGTCGCACCTCTCAATTGGTGTGCACCCCAGGACCCCACCCCTGTATATCTAATGCCGTGTATTTCCATACACATTAGAAGGCCAGAGACCCCTTCTGCGCCTGGTGGTAGCACCCACGCTCACCTGTCCTATATATTGGTTTTAATTAGGTTCCTGACATTTCTTAGACTGCATGCAGAGGAAGGTGAGACCTGCACAAATGTTCAATGGATTATCAGATGGGGGGGTGCATTTCTGGGTTGTGGGCCCCCCTGGACTGGTGTGGCTGTTTGGCCTCAGGAGCAACACAAATTAACACTTATTTTCATTTTCACTTTCATCCCTATTGTGTGTTTTATTTCAATGTAATTCATTTCTAACCTTTACCTCTCACTACTTCACCTCTCACTACTTTATCTCTCATTTTTTTACCTCTCACTTACTTACCCCTGCTATCTTTAGCAGCCTCTCTCACTAACCTATCCTCACTTTGTTTCACTATATATTTCTTTCAGTCTTGTGTTGCCCTGGGGTCACTCGGCTGCGCCATTTTGGGGTGCCCTGTGCCCTAGATTTGTACCCCCCAAAATGTTAGGGACTTGCCCGACTAATGAGGTCACCTGGACGCGGTGGGCAAGCCGTTACTTATGGCCATAACTAAGCGAAGAACCTCGCTAAAAATGCAAAATTTTATTGCAAAATTTTTAAATTGGGAGTTTAATTTGTGCACCTGCACCTTTGACTTTGTATGCAGTTCTACTGAAAGGTCTCCGCAGGGTCGCACCTCTCAATTGGTGTGCACCCCAGGACCCCACCCCTGTATATCTAATGCCGTGTATTTCCATACACATTAGAAGGCCAGAGACCCCTTCTGCGCCTGGTGGTAGCACCCACGCTCACCTGTCCTATATATTGGTTTTAATTAGGTTCCTGACATTTCTTAGACTGCATGCAGAGGAAGGTGAGACCTGCACAAATGTTCAATGGATTATCAGATGGGGGGGTGCATTTCTGGGTTGTGGGCCCCCCTGGACTGGTGTGGCTGTTTGGCCTCAGGAGCAACACAAATTAACACTTATTTTCATTTTCACTTTCATCCCTATTGTGTGTTTTATTTCAATGTAATTCATTTCTAACCTTTACCTCTCACTACTTCACCTCTCACTACTTTATCTCTCATTTTTTTACCTCTCACTTACTTACCCCTGCTATCTTTAGCAGCCTCTCTCACTAACCTATCCTCACTTTGTTTCACTATATATTTCTTTCAGTCTTGTGTTGCCCTGGGGTCACTCGGCTGCGCCATTTTGGGGTGCCCTGTGCCCTAGATTTGTACCCCCCAAAATGTTAGGGACTTGCCCGACTAATGAGGTCACCTGGACGCGGTGGGCAAGCCGTTACTTATGGCCATAACTAAGCGAAGAACCTCGCTAAAAATGCAAAATTTTATTGCAAAATTTTTAAATTGGGAGTTTAATTTGTGCACCTGCACCTTTGACTTTGTATGCAGTTCTACTGAAAGGTCTCCGCAGGGTCGCACCTCTCAATTGGTGTGCACCCCAGGACCCCACCCCTGTATATCTAATGCCGTGTATTTCCATACACATTAGAAGGCCAGAGACCCCTTCTGCGCCTGGTGGTAGCACCCACGCTCACCTGTCCTATATATTGGTTTTAATTAGGTTCCTGACATTTCTTAGACTGCATGCAGAGGAAGGTGAGACCTGCACAAATGTTCAATGGATTATCAGATGGGGGGGTGCATTTCTGGGTTGTGGGCCCCCCTGGACTGGTGTGGCTGTTTGGCCTCAGGAGCAACACAAATTAACACTTATTTTCATTTTCACTTTCATCCCTATTGTGTGTTTTATTTCAATGTAATTCATTTCTAACCTTTACCTCTCACTACTTCACCTCTCACTACTTTATCTCTCATTTTTTTACCTCTCACTTACTTACCCCTGCTATCTTTAGCAGCCTCTCTCACTAACCTATCCTCACTTTGTTTCACTATATATTTCTTTCAGTCTTGTGTTGCCCTGGGGTCACTCGGCTGCGCCATTTTGGGGTGCCCTGTGCCCTAGATTTGTACCCCCCAAAATGTTAGGGACTTGCCCGACTAATGAGGTCACCTGGACGCGGTGGGCAAGCCGTTACTTATGGCCATAACTAAGCGAAGAACCTCGCTAAAAATGCAAAATTTTATTGCAAAATTTTTAAATTGGGAGTTTAATTTGTGCACCTGCACCTTTGACTTTGTATGCCGTATCACCTTGTGCCCAGATGTACACTACATTCAGTGAGTGTTCTTGTAAACTGGCGATATCCCGCTATGCAGTTCACATTTGCAGATTTTCTTTATTTAATATTTAGATGACACAAAAGTTCCTCTATGCTAAGCTGGTCACGATGTTCCTCTACAACTGTAATAGGAGTACTCAGGTTTCCAGTCACAGGGGATCTTGTGAGGCCAAGGAGCAGGGGCGTAACTAGAACTTTGTGGGCTTCATAGCAAACTATTCAAAGGGGCCCCCCTACTGTTGTCATAATAATGTCTGTTAGGGTGAGGGGGCATTATAGTGAGGAGCAAGAGAGAGAGAAAGGTGTGTTAGGTGTGTGAGCACTAGTGAGAGAAAATGGCAGGGAGTGATCGGAGAGGGAGAGTGAGAGGATGTCGAGGGGGGGGAGGAGGAGACAGGGGGCATAATGTAATGATGCCCCAGTTCGGCAGCTGTGCGGGATGCCAGCTGAACTCTGACTTTTTCTATAGGGACAATCACAGGGCATGGTTTTACCTTGTAAAGTGATTGGCCCTTTTAAAAAAAAAGTCCAATTTCAGCTGGAATCCTGCATGGCATTCCACCCAGGTAGCGAGAAAAGGTGCCAGGAAGAGAAAGGGGGAGAGAATGTGCCAGGTTGAGAAAAACTAGGTGCCGGAATCCAGACTGTAAAAACCCCGACATTCGGGGTCCCAACAGCCACTGGCTATTCTCCCTCGTAGGGGTTTTGTTGTGCTCCCCCCGCTGTCTGAGCCCGGGCAGTTGGGATCCTGACGTTGGGCTAATGACGAGATGCTGTGCCACACCAAGTCCTTCAAATGTCAGTTTGACACTGTTGGCACCAAGGGCCAAATGTAATAGGGTTTCAGAATCAAAAAGTACTGTAAGAGATTTTAGGGGAGTTTTCCCATTTTTTGTTAAGTGGCAATCAATTACATGGCACAATGAACCTGGTTTTACAGTGTAAATTATTGAAGATTTAAAGAATTGTGAACTCTTCCAAATCTCTAACTTTCTGATTCTCACTCCTTGGGCCAAATGCAATAGTGTGTGAGAATCAGAAAGTGAGAGATTTTGGGAGATTTTTTTTTAAAGTGCCAATCATTTACACTGAATAACCAGGTAGATTTTGCAAATTTAAAAAAATGGAAAAAATCTCGCAAAATCTCTCACTTTCTAATTCTCACACCTTATTACATTTGGCCCTATGCTGTATGTTTGAATGACCAGACTTAAAAGTCAGGTCAATTATACTGCAAGTGCATATTGCTTACTTGACTCTATAAAAGGTCTTGAATGTGACCTTTTCACTGTGTTATTGGAGCAACACAGTACTGTACAAATTTACATCAATATAAAACTCTACTATTAAACTATAGCCTATATCCTTGACTGGAATATCCTACTTACTGTACGTGGTTTTGTTTACCCATGAACAGTGAATGCATATATTTCAGTTTGGTCCATAGCTTAACCTGGACTGCATGACCCGTAATAAAACATAATAAAATATGTAGACTGGCTATCATTTCATTACAGGTCGAATAAGGTAGACTGTGATATTTTCTTAGACCAGATAGTTATTTAATCTACTGTACTCATACTGTAAACATACAAGATCCACTTACGGAACCTTGAGCTTTGAGTACAATTCTTCTTTGTTACGATATAACTGCCTACAACATTGGCTATCTCATGCCAAATGTCATAGGGTGTGAGAATCAGAACATAAGAGATTTTGGGAGAGTTTTCCCAATTTTTAAAGCGTCAGTCAATTACATGACAAAATCAACCTGTTTTTTCAGTGTAAATGTTGCAGCTTTAAAAAAAGGGGAAAGCTCTCCCAGGATCTCTTAATTTGTGATTGCCACACCCCCTATGTGCCCACTACACAGCCAATATGATTCAGTGTTTGAGGCGAGACACTAAAACAGATTGCAGAAAGGTGCTTGGTATCATTTGTGTGTAATATTGACCTTGTCTCTGTGATGTCAATTTATGACATGGAGTCAAGAGGTCAACAATTGCAATGTTGAAATTCTTAATGTTGACACTACATTTTTGACAGTTATGATGCCAACGTTGTTAAACTATAGAAAGGCAACTTGTTGAAATTGTCAATATTTCAATTTTAGGGTTAGGGTGCAGACAGGAGGGCAGTGGCGTCACTATGGTGTGGCAGCCCCAGCGGTGGCTTGGGGGAGCCAGTGGTCTCAGGGCGCACTGAAAAATACCTGCTGTCCTATATGAATACTCAGTAGTAGTGGGCGGCGGTGACTGTGTACTGTAGCTGCATAACGTAGGTGACAGCATGTCCCCCCTCCCCAGTCTCCTGGCCTCCTCTCACCAGGGGGCGACCGGTGTCATTACCCGCATACACTTCTGCTAGTATCCCTTCTCCTAGTCATTCCTTGGAAGCTGAGGCTGGTGACGGAAGGCTACAGTATGTCAGCCGATGGGATGTCCTTCCTGTTACGCCGCATGGGCGCACATCACTCCTGGGGAGCCGCAGCACTACACATGGCGGGGCACGGTGGCCCAGTTAACCAGTCTGCACCATTGTCATAATTTACTAAAGGGGGGGGGGCACCACATTTTTTGGGCAGGGGGGGAGCTAAATTTATAGTTACGCCACTGCAGGAATGGTTAAAGTTAGGCTACAAAGGGGAGGTTCGGATTAGTCACTAGAGGTAAATTAGTGTGACTTGTCTGAACCTCAAGTCACATCCGATACCTTTTGAACTCCCCCAACAGCTCTTCAGGAGCCCTTCCATCCAATTTGGCATTTGATATATCATTTTTACATGCGATGTATCGCATGTAAAATAGCACTGAAGGACTCCTTGCGGGGCTGCCAGAGGAGTTCAAGGGAAATCGTATGCGATAAATCAGAAGCAACAGTGCTGTGTCTAAGATTTCGATTTATCTTATGTGCAGGAGGTTCAATCTCTGGATTGGATCCGATGTAAATCACATGCATTTTGGCTGCTTTTCACTCGATTTCTCGGGTCAATATGTCGGAATCGGCCGAAATCATCTGAAATCACATACGTGTTTGGCCACTTTTAGGGGTAGGTAATAGAGATAGGTGTAATAAAGAAACACTCAGTGCTGGAACATTGGTGTCCAGACACTGACGTTACTGTCACTTGATCGCCGGGACCCCGAATCAACACCTGGAACCACTGCAGCCATCAACATCCGGTAAGTCACCACTTGGCTACCAGGGATGAATCTGTTTATCCACCATCTAACATGTTGACATTTGATCAGTGTCTACATAATGATGTTAACATGTCCAATATGAAAATTATTACTGTTGACTTACATACCCAACCATACTAGTTAAGTAATAAATAATTGATTGTCTACTTTTACAGTACTATTGTTAGTGTACATAGTGCACAAAGTAACTGGTAGCACCGGATCCAAGCCTCATGCCTCTGTGTTCATACCTCATGCCTCTAGTTTCTTGCAGATTCATAGACTACAGCCAATTCTAATCTGAATATAAGCTCAGCGGATGCCTCCAATGTGTGCAGCCGATGGGGATAGGGAATTATATCTGATCAAGAATGATTAACACAAAATAGAATATGGGAATGTGCTGGTTAAGGGTGCAATGGCATTTTCTATCATTATCAAGCAGCTGAAGAGTGAAACAAGCCCCGAGGCATGCATAAAATAAGAATACAAGCTATGGAAATAAATAAATCAGGACACGAGGTGAAGAGGAAAGCAATTTTAAATAAATGCCACTTCAGTGTGAGGTTTCATATTATAGATAAGGCTGGGATATCGGAGAGCATAAAAAACACTAAAATATTAAACCAAGAAGGATTGTGTCTTTTAGGCTTTAATGACAAATAGATGAAAAAATAAAGCGATAGAACAGTTCCGAGGACCATTAAGAATTAACAAGACTCAGAATGAGCGCGGGATGCAACTTTTTGTTTATGTGAAGTAATAATACTTTTCTACTTCCCATCATTTTAGGCTAAGTACACTGGGAGCATAGAAAACTCAGATCGCTAAAGACAAAATATCTAAATAATTTAACTTTTCTTTCAAGGAACCATTTGTCTTAAATTGTAAGTGGTTGTTACATATAATACAACAATTGTATATCTTATATAAGTATTGGATCCTTGGGAAAGCATACTTGTCACCGGCCAAGAAATATTTTGGCAACAATCTCGTTTGAAGGGAAAGGTTAAGTAACGCACACACAAAATACTTGCCCAGGCTCGGACTGGCCCACTGTGGGACAAAGGGATTCACTGGAAGGCTTGGTGATTTTGACCCTGCCTACTTTTTAGGTGGGTGACGCAAACCTTTAAGGTACTTATGTAATATCTGGACTCCCGTTTTTCTTATGAGACCGCGTCCCCTCGCGGGGCTCGCTGCGCTCACCACGCTTCGGGCACGGTGGCTCGCTGCGCTCGCCACACTATATAAAATCAACTCCATGCGTAGTTGGATAGTAGGGGTATGAAAAAATGGGGTGCATTTAACATGGGAGTCCAGATAATACATAAGTACCACCTTTAACGCAAGATGCTTTTGTTATTGCCACCAGGCAGTCATCAGCTATTGACTGATCCAGCGGTGGTGGTGACTGAAAGGGAGAAGAGGAGCCATGCAGGCGGGTGGGCAGGTGTGCGGGCAGGCTGACGTTGTGATGTCCACCGCATCATGAGGTCAGACTACTGACCTTCCCCATGCCGTGACATCACATGCCAGACCCATCCGGCAGGTGACATCACACCCCCACCCCTCACCCATCCCCGGTGGGCCCTTACCTTCATAGTCCGACATTGTTCTTGCCTAACTTCCTGGAAGCTCATAGTTTTAGGGTAGTTCCCCACAGCCCTGAAAGAGTAGGCAGCACTCCAGCATCCTGCCCACTTCCTAGTGAAGCAGGCAGGATTGCATGTTAATTGTTGGCAATCGTGGGAGCTGCAGGAAGGGGTGGGGCTAAATGACAGTATCACATCATTCAGCTTTGCCTCCTCATCGTAAACTTGCAAATCTCTGGAGAGCAGGACCTAATGATGAGATCATTGTGCAGTCCCCTGCAGTGTCTTCTCTCCAGGCTTCTGCTAGAGTGTAGAATTACAAAGAAGGTAAGTATGACACACACATTATGCAAATATAGGTGTATATACAGTATATATACAGTTTGTTTGGTTCAGATTTGGAGCAATCTAACAGAATAGAGTTTTGGGTAATTGGGACCAGGCAGAAATTACTTGCCCCAGAAAGATCAGATCTTGGGGCAATCCAAATTCAGCCCCAGCCCCCATGGTGTGTATTTCTGCGCATGTGCAAACCCCAACAGCGGACAGCTTTGGTGAGTTACAGGACACACTCGATCATTCATTGGGCAGTATTCAATGTGAATACCGGCGAGGTGCAATGAATCCTGTTTAGGATTCGCTGCACATTCGCCACGTTCCGGAGCCTCGCCGGCTCCGGTATTCAACGAGTCAGGGGCTCGCTGCCCCTGACCGGTGAATATGAGCTCCTGCGGCGAACGCCGCAGGGAGCCTGAGGACGGCGGCAGGCAGGGAGATGGAAGTCTCTCTGCCTGCCCCAGAGCGTATGTGGGGGGGAGGTGGGCTCCCCGGGTGCCAGGCAGCACAGGCTGCCCCCCGGGGGTGTCAGCAGGGGACCGGGTATATTCACTACACCCAATCGTGCATATGTAACGATCGGGTGCAGTGAATATATGAATATCTAATGAGCGGCTCGGCTCCGGCGGCCTCTGCTGGCTGCTGTGTAAAAAATATATATATTTTTTAAATTAAATATATATTCATGTGCTTACAGCACATGAATAAAAATAGCATGCCCCTCCTCAGAATAAAATTCCTGATTTTTAGACACCAAATGTAAAAAACAAAACACTTTATTTTATAAGTTCACATTCCACTTCTCCATAAAAAGATAGCGATTGCTACTCGGTGAATCATGGCGAAAAAATCCTTCAAATGTATTCGCCATCTGGTCATTGAATAGGGTGATTCACCATTTTAGTCAGAAATTCGCCTTACAGCACAAAATCGCCATAAAAACATGGCGAATCAGCCTCATTGAATACCGCCCATTGTGGGGAGGGAGGGCCGGCGTCCCCATGTAAATGCTGGGTATTCCCAAGGAATACGTGGGTGGGTCAACGCCTGCCGGGTGTCGGAGGTTTGCGTCACAGGACGTCAGCTGCCCACCCCGTCTTTGTCCTATCGCCCGTAAAAAAAAAAGTCTGAGACTGACTTTTATTTGCAAAGGCAAGAGAAATCATTCACTGGTCGGCGATCATTGAATGGTTTCTCCTGCTAGTGGAGGCATGCGAGGGGATGGTACTGAGGGGATTCGGCGTGGGGGGGGGGGGGTGTCGGCTATTTGGGCAGGTGGTGTCTCAGGCACTTAGTAAGCTGCTATGTTCGCAGCTTGGAGAGCCAACCTGAATTAAGGCCCTTGTTTGTGAGTTTTTTTATAATCTATAAATACCTCCCTCCAGTTTGAAATGTATGTCCTGGCGATTAGTAATTCCAGTATATTGGCTGACGCTGTGAAACTACACAAGTACCGGTAAAGGTACTAAGATGGGAGTTCTATTGAAGATGCCATAATAACCAATCAAATTCTACTTCTACTAGTTTATTTAGCTCCGTCTAGAAATTCATAGAATCCGATTGTTAATAGAAGCATCCAATCTTCAATAGAAGTCTCATCTTAGTAAATTTACCCCAATACCACTTTCAGACAGAAAAGTCTGAAAATCCTGGCAAATACACGGCAATTCAAATGCCGTGTCATTTTGCCGGGAGCAGCCTGACTCCCCTTCACACAGAAGAACAAATTACCGGGTTGAAAATTTCTACCCGGTAATTTGCTGAATAACACGGGTATCTCTTCTGTGTGAAAGGATCAACATGGGTTATAAATCCCGTCAATTCCAGGGTCGGAGACACGGGATTTACGACACGGGTGTGCCCTTTCACACAGAAAAAGGACCCGTGTATTTAATGAAATTCCCGGGTAGAACTGCTTTACCCGGGTATTTCATTTTCTGTGTGAAAGGGGTATTAGGGGTCTATTTATATGGAGTACACCCTAACTACTGTACAAATCATTATACTCAGTTATTGCAGAGATTCAGAATTTTTAGCAATTTGCTAATACTCTTGGGCTGTCTCTATTTCACCAGCAGCTAATCACCAGGGTCCCTGTGGGATGTGGATATGACTGTGGCAGGATGCAACAGATGGCAGCATATCATGCATATTTTAATGAAATGACGTTGGAACAATGTGTTATATTGAAAAAATAGAAAAACATTATATGCTTCTAATTACCCATGTAATACATAGTAATATGTAATAAAGGCAGTGTCATTGCCTCTACACCAGTGGTCAGGGAACTTGGGCAAATAACCCCAAAGGGGGTAAAAATGTATTTCCTGGGGGTAATTGACGGTTGCGCAGCTAAAACACAGCCAGGCATGCATATGAATCTATATGCATGCCTGGCTGTGTGTGTTACAGTACTGTAGTGTACAAGGACCTGACGTAGTGCAGTGTGGGCTGTGTGTGTTACAGTACTGTAATGTACAAGGACCTGACACAGTGCAGTGTGGGCTGTGTGTGTTACAGTACTGTAGTGTACAAGGACCTGATGCAGTGCAGTGTGGGCTGTGTGTGTTACAGTACTGTAGTGTACAAGGACCTGACGCAGTGAAGTGTGGGCTGTGTGTGTTACAGTACTGTAGTGTACCAGTACCTGACACAGTGCAGTACGGGCTGTGTGTGTGTTACAGTACTGTAATGTACAAGGACCTGACGCAGTGCAGTGTGGGCTGTGTGTGTTACAGTACTGTAGTGTACAAGGACCTGACGCAGTGCAGTGCGGGCTGTGTGTGTTACAGTACTGTAATGTACAAGGACCTGACGCAGTGCAGTGCGGGCTGTGTGTGTTAAAGTACTGTAGTGTACAAGGACCTGATGCAGTGCAGTGTGGGCTGTGTGTGTTACAGTACTGTAGTGTACAAGGACCTGACGTAGTGCAGTGTGGGCTGTGTATGTTACAGTACTGTAGTGTACAAGGACCTGACGCAGTGCAGTGTGGGCTGTGTGTGTTACAGTACTGTAGTGTACAAGGACCTGACGCAGTGCAGTGTGGGCTGTGTGTGTTACAGTGCTGTAGTGTACAAGGACCTGACGCAGTGCAGTGTGGGCTGTGTGTGTTACAGTACTGTAGTGTACAAGGACCTGACGCAGTGCAGTGTGGGCTGTGTGTGTTACAGTACTGTAGTGTACAAGGACCTGACGCAGTGCAGTGTGGGCTGTGTGTGTTACAGTGCTGTAGTGTACAAGGACCTGACGCAGTGCAGTGTGGGCTGTGTGTGTTACAGTACTGTAGTGTACAAGGACCTGACGCAGTGCAGTGTGGGCTGTGTGTGTTACAGTACTGTAGTGTACAAGGACCTGACGCAGTGCAGTGTGGGCTGAGTGTGTTACAGTACTGTAATGCACAAGGACCTGACGCAGTGCAGTGCGGGCTGTGTGTGTTAAAGTACTGTAGTGTACAAGGACCTGATGCAGTGCAGTGTGGGTTGTGTGTGTTACAGTACTGTAGTGTACAAGGACCTGATGCAGTGCAGTGTGGGCTGTGTGTGTTACAGTACTGTAGTGTACAAGGACCTGACGTAGTGCAGTGTGGGCTGTGTATGTTACAGTATTGTAGTGTACAAGGACCTGACGCAGTGCAGTGTGGGCTGTGTGTGTTACAGTACTGTAGTGTACAAGGACCTGACACAGTGCAGTGCATCAGGCCCTTGTGTATAACATGCTTCCCTGCGTGATGTCCAGGGTTACACCACCAAGTCCGCCCGCTTAATCAGTAGAGTGGACTAGTTGCTGAGCCAAGTTTCTTTGCCTGGTTATAGCCTCCTGTCAGTGCATACCCATCTCTAGTCCAGGGGAAAACATTGCACAGACTGTCACTATATCAGCTTGTAATACTGACACTAATAGTTACCTGGATGTCATATTATCAATGGCTATACCACACACAGCCTGGCAGCCATTGATGATGATTATTACAATGTATGGCATTGTGTGGTACAAATTTTACAGCCATACATGGTAATCATCATCATTATCATCATCAATTGCTGCCAGGCTGTGTGCCGTACTAGCAGGGTATATCATCAATTTCTAGGGGTACAGTGTGTATTACAATTATATGATTTACTTCTTTTCTAATCAAGGGGGTAACATTGGCGTATGTAAATATATTTTGGGGTAAAAGGTAAAAAAGTTCCCTGACCCCAGCTCTACACTGTACTCTGCATCACAGCATACTCAGAGAATAGGCAAACATATGGGGTGGTATCTGTTGTCCCCCTGCCCCCCCCCCCCCCCCATACACACACACACACACACACACACTGTGTGTGACAACTATGTGCAGTTTAATCGGCAGAACACTGCTGCAGAAGATTTTCCTACCCAGTATTCTATTTGTTTGTTTGTTTGTGGATCTGAGTGATCAATCAGTGAACTAGAGGGAGATTCTGAAAGGCCTGGGCTTGCTTACAGATGGGGCTTTCTTCAACTAGCCTGGCTCACCAAGGCCTATTGTTCTCAACTGCAATACAATACATAGAACAATACAGTAGGAGATTAGCATAGGATTAAGTCCGACAACTCTGACTAATCCTATTAAAGGGCTAGATGAGGAAGGCTCTAGCTGTATGTCTGATGTTCTATGTTATATAAACACACTTGGGGCAGACTACAGCTCGTTACATGTTAATTACGGTATGCCGCTGTTATTGTGAACATTGCCATGCACAATGTCGTAAATCCATGTTAATGTTTGGGATAGGCTTATGGTTTGAGTTGGAGTTAGGGTCATACTGTACATACCTTCCCAGAATGGCCGGGAGGGTCCCAAAAATCAGGCCCCCTGAAGGGTGGGCAAGCCTCACGCATTTAGCGGGGCCCCTACATCAGCCCCCGCACCCCCTCCCTCTGCTGGTCAAATACAGGCTTTTGTGGCTCTTTGGGGAGGGGGTGGGCTAAAAGTACGCAAATTGCATTGATTTAGTACCACCCCTCCCCAAAAGAGCCGCAAATCATGGCATTTAAAGGAAAGGGGGCGGCAATGACAAGCCATCCCCAGAAAATCTACAGAAAGTCTCCTCTCTTGGCTTTTCCCAAGAGAAAAACTTTAAGTTAGGAAAGTATGGGGTCAGAGAGGCAATGATGCAATGCCCCCGGCATACCATCTTCTCATCAGACACACCCCCTATAGACCAAACCAGGCAGTACGTATGAATTAATTTGAGGAAGATTAACGTCTGACATTAAACCAGGGATTATGTTTATTATTATTATTATTATTATTATTATTATTATTATTATTATTATCATTATTATTATTATTATTATTATTATTTTTATTATCATCATGATCATATTATTATCATCATCATCATCATCATCATCATCATCATCATCATCATATTATTATATTATTATTATTATTATTATTATTATTATTATTATTATTATTATTATCATTATTATTTTGGTGTTATTTTTATTATCAAATTGTATTATTATTATTATTATTATTATTATTATTATTATTATTATTATCATCATCATCATCATCATGATCATATTATTATTATTATTATTATTATTATTTTGGTGTTATTTCTATTATCAAATTGTATTATTATTATTATTATTATTATTATTATTATTATTATTATTATTATTATTATTATTATTATTATTATCATCATCATGATCATATTATTATTATTATTATTATTATTATTATTATTATTATTATTATTATCATTATTATTTTGGTGTTATTTCTATTATCAAATTGTATTATTATTATTATTATTATTATTATTATTATTATTATTATTAATATTATTATCATCATCATCATCATGATCTTATTATTATTATTATTATTATTATTATTATTATTATTTTGGTGTTATTTTTATTATCAAATTGTATTATTATTATTATTATTATTATTATTATTATTATTATTATTATTATTATCATCATCATCATCATGATCATATTATTATTATTATTATTATTATTATTATTTTGGTGTTATTTCTATTATCAAATTGTATTATTATTATTATTATTATTATTATTATTATTATTATTATTATTATTATTACTAATATTATTGTTGTTGTTATTATTATGGTACAGTAGGAGCAAGTTTCATCTTTGCTCCTTTGGCCATGGCTAGCCATGGCTATCCTATTGTTCTCAGCTGCAATATGTATTGTATTGCAGCTGAGAACAATAGAATAGCCATGGCTAGCCATGGCTAGCCATGGACAAAGGAGCAAAGATGAAACTTGCTCCTACTGTACTTGTTTCCTAGCACGGCCACAACGATCATGATCGTGGGCATCGTGAGGAAAAATCGGGGGCATCGCGGCCATCGCGAGCACTAAAAAATCGGGTGCGATGGTCGCGACGCGATGCCCGCGATTTCCCCATAGGGAACAATGTTAAATGCCTCAATTTAGCCGCGATGCCCCCGATTTCCCATAGGAAACAATGTTAAATGGGTCAATTTACCCAAATCATCATAGGGAACAATGTTAAATGGGCCATAAACCCCCCAAAACACCCCTGAACAGTGAAATGTCCCCCCAAAAGTATTTTACGCCACCCCACGATCAACACGAACCCGAAGCGTGGCGAGCGCAGCGAGCCCGTGAGGGGCGGCGGTACGCGTCCTCCGACCTTTTCATACCCCCACTATCCACGTCGGCGTAGAGTTGAGAATAGAATAGTGTGGCGAGGGCAGCGAGCCACCGAGCCCGAAGCGTGGCGAGCGCAGCGAGCCCCGCGAGGGGACGCGGATACCTGTGAAGCCCGCGAAGGGACGCGTTTCCCTGTGAAGGTATCCGCGTCCCCTCACGGGGATCGCTGCGCTCGCCACGCTTCGGGCTCGGTGGCTCGCTACGCTCGACACACTATTCTATTCTCAACTCCACGCCGACGTGGATAGTGGGGGTATGAAAAGGTCGGAGGACGCGTACCGCCGCCCCTCGCGGGCTCGCTGCGCTCGCCACGCTTCGGGTTCGCGTTGATCGTGGGGTGGCGTAAAGTACTTTTGGGGGGACATTTCACTGTTCTGGGGGTTTTTTGCGGCTTTCTGGCGCATTTACCATTGTTCCCTATGATGATTTGGTGAAATTGAGGTATTTAACATTGTTCCCTATGAGAAATCGGGGGCATCGCGGGTACATTGAGCCATTTAACATTGTTTCCTATGGGGAAATCGTGGGCATCGCGTCTGGACCATTTAAGGCTTTTTTAGCCGCATACGACGCGACCGACGCGATTTTGACTATTTTCAATGCATTTCAATGGGAAAATCGGGGGCATCGCGTCGGTCGCGTCGTATACCACTAAAAATGACACACGATGCCCGCGATTGTGGCCGTGCTAGGAAACAAGTACCATTATTATTATTGTTATCATTATTATTGTTGTTGCTTTTATTATCAAAGTATTAATTTTTTTGTTGTTATTATTTTTGTTGTTCTTATTATTTCTGTGCAGAGTTATTCGTTTTGTTTCACATGAGAACTTGATAATCAAGAAAAGTTTGGACAAAAAGTCCAATATTTCAAACATATTTCCGGCAGCCAGCACAACTGCGAATGCAAAACATTTTACTGTATCTAATCAGTTTTTGACCAGATGTTTAATTTCTAGTGTGAACGATAAATAACACGGACTTGCCTATTTCGTTTGTTCGAGATGGTTATTCTGGTGGCCTTAAATGCTGTTTGCAAGTTTTTAGCAGCTGTCAGAACAGAAAATATACTGCACTGGTGGAACTCTCTCTGAGCAAAACTCAAAACGATTAATTTAGAAAGGGCAGCGTGCTCAGCTTTCCTGCGGAAAGGAAAAGCTCTTGTCTGACACATCCCTTAAACGCTACCATACACAGAACTGCTAAATACAGTTTCCCTGTTCCCTAAGTTTTAATGAATATAAATGTCTAAATTATAAATGTAATCATTATAAATGTAACAGGGAAACTTCAGTACATGTGATATCAAACTCTCACAGAAAACAGGAGGAGAAGTTTGCTCTTCCTCGTTCTCCAGGCTTGTGGTGTCAAATGAGGACATCAACATTGTCGACACTGATATCTAGAATCTAGAGGTGATTCACTATGGCTCAGAAGGGTCCGAATTTTGGCCCACTCAGTTCGGGTGTTTGCGCTTGTGGGTAGGGGAGGGGGGCAGGCAAGGGGGCGTCTGGAAGGCTGGAAGCTACGACAGAGTTTTATGGGTGCCCCCTTGAAGGATCATGAAGTCAACGCCCGCCCCTCTTCATCGGACTCCAAAAGGAATGATTCCTCTTCCATTCACAGCATACGAGAGGATGTGTTCACGTACATCCCCTCTCATGTTACCAAGGGGATTCAGCTGGGTGGCATTAAGCTGCTCGCCAAGCAGCAAATGATCGCTGCTTAGCAAGCGGCACTGAATTAGGCCCATGTCACATGTTTATTGAGGAAATAAATATATGGGTTGAAATTGATGTTGATCATTAAGCAGTTGCACTATTAGTTACGTGTTATACAAACTGTTACACAGAAATTGTTACATGTACTGTACATACCTCCCAAACAAGAGCATCTGAAAATAGGCGGCGTGGTCTCCCGGTCAGGGGCTAGGATCACAGCACTCCCATTAAGCTATGCCCCGTTTCTACTGACCATGCTCCCAGCCCCTCATGCTAAGCAGACCAGCGAGTGGCAGGGACAACTCCCACCTGCACCCCAAAACTTGTGACAGTTGGGAGATATTGAGTGAGGAAACTTAGCGTTTTCTTTTAGAAAAAACCATGGGTAAACTGGAAGTGCGCTCCTTGCTTAATGCTCAGGAATTTAAATGTAGGGATTTGCTGGAGTACAGAATTTTGAAGGACCAGTGGCTTAACTACCATGAGGCAGACCCTGCAGTGGCTTGGAGGAGTGAGCAGAAATGGGGTCTGGTGGGCAATGGCACCCAGTGCACTGCATTAGGCTGGCTGAGCGGACAATCAGTTACAGTCTATTGGCTACTGTGTTCAGGATAGGCGGGCGGGCTGGCCGGGATGGAGGGGAAGCAACTGCCGCAATTGCAGCAGTCTACTGATCTCTCTGCCTCCCTCCAGGTTCTCCGTAATATACTGTAGGACCTCTCCTGTGTGTGTTCGTGCAATATAGGACCTCTCATGTGTGTGTTTGTAATAAGGGACCTCTCCTGTGTGTGTGTGTCATATGGGACCTCTCCCACCCAAAAAACTTCTGCATTTGTCCCTTACATTTTTTATTAATTATATATTTTTTATTTTATTAATATTTAATTTTTTTATTTTATTTCATTTTTTTTTATTTGTTTATTTATTTTATTTATTAACAGCAGCCAATAGGCGACCAGCATGGAACTCCTGGCAGCATAAATCTAACTACATGTAACCCCCGGCAAGGAGCATATAACCGCATGTACAGTAACTCCTTTCAATGAGCAACAGACTCTCGGCAACGAGCAAGTAGCCCTTTGCAATGAGAAAGCAACTCCTGGGAACAAGCATATAGGTAATTTTTTTTTATAATTAATGTATGCGTGTGTGTGTGTGTGGGGGGGCTGGGTAGGGCCTCTGTGTGACATCTTCCTACTCCATTGGTTCCCAAACCTTTTTTAACCACGTTAGAATATTACAATGAATAAAAAATAATAAATTAAATATATTGTGTTTCTATATTATCCTTGAGATCAATTAAGCAGTGAGGAATCACATTTGCGTTATTTACCCATATATTTCATGATTGGCGGTCACCAACTCTGGTTTTGCCCATAACTTTTATACACTTGTCCTAGACCAAGGCACAAATGCAAGTGGCTAGGCACACAGTTTGGGAACCACTGTGCTACTCTGCTAAGGTTGGGAAATATGCTGATAACTTGATGATAGAATCGCCAACCGCCGTTGTGTGCCGCTGTGCGCCAGCCAACAGAAGGGGGCATGCACACGAGACGCTCGCATGACCTATTGTGTCGGAGCTCACCGCCACACTCTACCAGATCCCCACTGCTCCCCCATCGCCACCCGACGCCGTCCGCAGCCCCCACAAACCCTGCCCATCTCCCTAGAGCGAAGACGGGCAGGGAAACCGCTCCCTGCCACCATGCTGAGGGGAATACGTGAGCATGTGAGATGCTCGCACTTCCCCATCAGATGGAGCTACTGTCCGCCAGCCTACGCCAGTTTAGAAGATCTGGCGATTCCTCACGCTGGCTGACAGGTGCTTCATCTGTAGTTTTAAAATTTCACTTGACCCTCAAAGGGTAAAGACATTTTAAATTTAAATTCTCGAGTTGTGGCCAGAAAATCAGTTTTCACATTGATTTGTACATTTACTGAGGAAACAAGGGACTAATGTTTAATAGAAATTATTTTTAAACAATGAAAACTTTTTTTATACAACTTTTTGTATGAATCAGTAATAAAAAAAAAAACCCTGTGATTACACTATGAATAAAATCACTGATGTCTAATCATAAGGTAAATTGAACTTCTAGCTGGAGTTGTCTGCCTTTCTGACACAAAAATGCAGTCTGATTACTTTATTCAGCCGCCGAGTCAAAGGAATTTTCCACATCACATACTCATTACTAGCCGTGATCTCTTGCAGGTTAGAAGTCACATAGACTCAGAACAATCATCACTGCTGCCTTGTAGAGAAAGACAAAGTTAAGTTTTAAATAATCAGCTGTGAGTGAAGTAAATAAAAGGAAACTAGTGAAACAAAATCCCACAGTTTTTGTTTTCTGCAGCAATTCCTTTCGGAAACTTTTTGTACAGTAGCTCTGGTAAACTCTCTTCAGTGGTGGATTAAAAATATTTGGGTAGCCGAGGCATGTTGACCAAAAATGCGACCACATGTGAGTGCCACAAGCCAATCCAGAGCAGGATGGGGGGGGGGGGGTGGATAGGACAGAAGTACATTACTATGAGCCCCCCTAGTCTCATTGGTTTCCCCATGCCTGATGTCAGTCAGGACTGCGAATAAATTAGAACGTGACCCGGAAGCCAGGTTTGAGGCGGCCCTGAGACCTCCATTCTGCTCCTTCTAACGGCAGCTCCTTCTAGGCCGCATGTTCCTCCCCCCCACCCTGGCAAATGCAGAGGGGACAGATTAGGGCCATATTCGAGTATCTGCTGGTACTACTCAATAGCCCTCTATTCATCCGGGCTGTGGCAGACCCTACAATCATTCTAAGATCCTCAGGGCTCAATCAATACTTCGTTGTGAAGATTTTAGATTGATTGTAATGGCTTCCACAGTCTGGATGAGTTGAGTGCTGAACAAAGCTCATATAGGCTCATGAATGCTTTGTGCGGGGACTTACCTCTTGATCCTGCCTGCCACCATGGGCATCAGCAAGGTGGCAGCCTGCATCTTCATCACTCTATCTTCCCTCTCTCTCTTTCTGCCCTCATCCCCCTATCTGCCCTCATTCCCCCTCTTTTTCTCTCTCTTTCTCTCTCACTCTCTCTGTCACTCTCTCTCTCCCTGTCTTCCCTTATTCCCATCTTTCTATCTCCTCATTTCGCCCACCCCGTCTCTCCCCCAACCATCTCTATGCCCTCATTCCCCATTTCTATCTCACTCTCTCTGCCCATATTCCCCCCTCTATCTCCTCATTTCCTCCACCTCCTCACGCCCCCATCTCTTGCTCTCTTTTTGCCCTCATTACCCTATCTCTAACTCTACCCTCATTGCTCTCTCTCACTCTGCCACCATACCCCCTCTCTTTCTCTCTCTGTCCTCATTTCTCCCCCTCTCACTCTGCCCTCATAACCCCTCTCTCTCCCTCTCTCTGCTATATTTATGTGTGTATATTTTATGTATATATGTATATATGTACATACATACATACCTGCATGTATGTAGGTATGTATGTATGTATGTATGTATGTATGTATGTAAGACAAGATGGGCCCCTAAAAAATTGGGCCAGATGTATTAGCATCTGAGTATGGCAGCTGTGAGGAATGCCACCTGAACTTGGATATGTTTTAAAGGGGCAATCATTTACAAGGCAAAACCATGCCTTGTAAATGATTTGCCCTTTAAAAAACGTCCGAGTTTGGCCAGCATTCTACATGGCCTGCCAAACTTAGATGCTATTACATCCATCACATAGTCATTTTTAGGGGTTCACTTGTACCCCGGGCCCCATGGAGACTTAATGCAACTCTGAGACAATTTATTCTACTGTTATCTCTGCTATTATTACCAGTGTAGTCCTTACCTCAAATATCTTGTTACTTCTGGTAGCCAACACCATACATATCAAACTTTGGTTCCTTGGGTCCAGTACATCAATTAATAGGATACAAGGGGACTCAAGGACAAACACAAACTAATTGTCTAACTCATAGCCCAGCTATGCTCTCTCCATACAAAAATCCAACAGATTGGAGATTACCAATGAATTGTAGATTACAAAACCACTAATATTAGCACATAAGGCACCAGTAGTAACTGCACAAATGCAAAAAAACAACAATCCTCCATTAGGTAACTTAAGATCAACTACACATAGAATGTATATAACCAACAAAAACACTTTAAGTACTCATATTTGGGATCCGCATAGTAGGTGAACATGTCTACATCAACATTCAATAAGGTGACACCATCCACATGGTCAATTCAATTGGTTGACATGGCATGGTCAACACATGAAAAGGTCAACATGCGTTTAGGGGATTTTTTGGGTCAATGCCAACTTTGTGCCTGTTGACCTTTTGAGGTTGACCTTGACACTAATGCACATATCACTCCACTTGTTTTTCAATACTGAAGATAAATGATTTAATTTGGTCAGCTGACTATAATAATTCAGGAGTACTTTAAATTTTATGTTGTCTAAATCCTTAAAATAAAGCAACAACTTAAAGGTTAGAAAGGGTTAAATCAATTTGTTTGTATGCGTTTTTTAATTATCTCAGACTTACTACATTTATGTATTTCTTTAATGGATTACTACTTTCCGCAGGAAGTAATCAGTGAGACAGAGCTGACGTGATATTTGTTTACAACGAGTGTAGTGGTCTTATTTGCTAATGTAATTAAATACGCCTGGTAGCGCTCTATTGGATATATCCAGAATTCATGTTTTGCCGTAACTGTAAATGCATTTAAGAAGTGGCCGCATTTTCAGCATTATTAAAAGTTATTTTTTTTCTTTTTCATTTAATTATATTTTTGGTCTTAAAATATTCACCTTTTTTAAGGGCTCCAATAAAAACACATTACTAGCCTTAATGTAATAAGGGGATTGAATGTATTCTGTAATTTCATAAAACTTTATTACCACAAATAATTACTTAGTTAAAATGTAAAGCAGAAAAAAAAGGAAATGGAAAGTAAGTTTGTGGACATTCAATTCAGTTCAAATAGTGAAATATGTAGCAGTGAAAGGATGGTAGTTGCTAGCCCCAAGTTGGGGGAAGGCATTTTCATGCCATAGTGAGGATCACGATTGGTGGCAGTGTCACTGTCCACGCCAACACCTATTGCCTTTAGTAACCAGGTGGCGGACTTTGCTCCTCCCCCATTTTTCTGTGTCACGGATTGCCTTTAGTAACCAGGTGGCGGACCTTGCTCCTCCACTTGTCATGCTGCATCATGTGATTTTGACATCAGAGGTCATTACTCCAACTACGATCTAGACCTAACTGTAAAAGGATGCCTAGTCCCTAATGCTCCCTCCTGCATTGTCCTTGCCAAATATCTTGCACTTACACTATTTACCAGTGAAACATGTAAAATCCTGTCTTAACTTCTCCCTGCTCCCGTCAATAGCCACACCTTCTAAATCTATCTTTGGTTTGTGGGCAGGCCTTCCAAATTCCAATAGTAAGTACTGCTCAGTGTAACTGGTATGTATTCAATTTTACTCTTATTTTTATGGAAAGCTTTTTATTTTTTTACTGGCCAAAGTGTTCCTAAAAAAGGTGCTTCCCTGAAGAAGTGCAATTGAAGGACACTTAAGGCAGTATTCAATGTGGTCGCCGAAAACAAGCGACCCTCTGCGTTTAACCCCCGTGCTGGCCACTCACCGTATTCAATGTTCCGGGCTGTCAGATGACGGTGAGGATTCCCCCAAACAGCGAGGCTTGCGGCTTATGCAGGGAGCCCGCTGCATATAGCCGTGAATGTCACTGTTTTGGTGGCCTCCCTCGCAGTTTCCACATCGCTGGAAAAATCCAGCCACGTGAATAAGGCATGTTCAGGGGGGGCAGTTGAATACTGACCGTGCGAGCTGTGAAAGCGAGCAAATACCATTGAATATACCCCACAGGCTTGATTCTGAATCAGGCAAAGTTAATTATATAGCAGCAAATAGTCAACTGCAGATGCACAGAAGATGTGTCTCTTACAAAGCCATGGAGAGAGATAAAGTGGACAGAGAAAAAGGTATCAACCAGTCAGCTCCTAACTGTCATGTTACAGGCTGTGTTTAAAGAATGATAGTTAGGAGTTTAATACATATGTTGCTTAGAACTTGACAGAAGATACTGTAAGATCCACTTGGCCCATCCACTTTACCCCCAAACACACACACACACACACACACACACACACACACACACACACACGCACACTAGGGTTACTTTTTGTTGGGATTCATTAACCTACTGTTCCAGTGTATTTTTGGAATGACAAAACTCAGGCAAGCATGGAGAGAACAAATAAATTGCACAGATATGGCCATAGGCGTGCGCAGCACATTTCATTAGGGGGTGCACATTTCATTAGGGGGTGTCTTACACGCCCATTGGGTGTGTCTAACACCACCAATCAGACGTGTCTACCATCAGCTATTGGCACTCTCAACAATATAAGACATCTCTCAGCCACACCATAATCTTCTGCCTAGTTAAATTTTAATCTTTTAATTACCCGGTGTAACAGTACATGCAAATAAAGTCATACACATATATGGATGACGCAGGTATGTAGTGATATGACAATGGTCTAGTACAATTAACAATGCAAAACACACATACTTGATTGATGGGCGCTTGTTTTAATGGAATACCAGTTCTAAAAAGCAAAATTATATAAGCGTGGGCACAGCATTAGGGGGTGCCTGTGCACCCCTAACACTCTATGTGCGCACGCCTATGGATATGGCCGCGGTGAGAACCAACCCCATGACTTCAGGGCTGTGAGGCAGTAATGCTAACCATTACACCGTCTGTAAAACTACAAAACAATACACATTACTGCACCTTCTCTGCACTCATTCAGTCTTCTAAAGTAGGTAATTCTGTCAGTATATGGGAATGCCAACTCAACTCTAAAAGTGTGATGTCACCATGAGTTTGAATTTGTATGATTTATAAGTACTGTATGTTGTATATGTTTTTTATGTGTATACTTGACTGGATGTGGTGGAAACCAAACATACATTACATAGTTACATAGTAGTTAAGCAGTTAAGGCTGAATAAAGACTTGCGTCCATTGAGTTCAACCTTGGTTTTATTAGCTGAACTCTTGTTATATGTAGTGTATTCTGATATTTTTAAAGACAGATTATGATTCTTATTCATACCCCTGGATGTTTTTAATCAATAAATGTTTGTCCAACCTTATTTTAAATGTATTTATTGTGTCTGCCCACACCACCTCTCCAGGGAGAGAGTTTCATAGTTTGGCTGCCCTGACCGTGAAAAAAAACGTTTTTCCTTCTAAGGGAACGAAATCTTCTTTCTTCTAATCTAAACTCATGCCCTCGTGTCCTAGAGTCCTTTCTTGCAGTAAAAAGGGTGCTTGACAGTTCCTTATATTGGCCCCTGATATATTTGTACATGTTAAGCATGTCCCCCCTTAAACGTCTCTTCACATTCCTAGTGTACGTGAGTATACCTGGCCAATAAATTTGATTCCGATTCTGATTTGTCCAGCATAAATAAGATGTTCTTTACTATAAAGCATTGTTGCTCAGAATAAATTCCTATATGAGCATTTACTGTTGAGGTTACAGATGGTTTGAGCCTGAAAGACCATAAAAACCTACCGTATTAGTCACATGACCCTTTAAAATGATAAATATTGGCACATAGACAGAAGTGGCATTACAAAGGTCAGCTATTTGTTGAATTGATAGACAAAGACTTTATGATGGCATTAAAAGGACAGCCAGTAATTATTGCAGCTTATTAATGCACCAACTCAAACACAATGGGTGACATTTAATAGGATGCAATTTTATCGCATTTTCCAAATTGCACCATATCGCACTTTTTAAAATCACATTTTTTTTGCCGGAATTCGCATATTTAATGAGATGCAAATTTGCTGCAAAAAACTGTGATATGGTGCGATTTTTTTGTCATGAAATTTGTGTGCGTTTTCGGACTTTGTGCGATTTTGTGTAAAAAAAAACAAAAAAAAAAAACAACGTGGGTTCCTCCCTTCTGAGTATAACCATCCCCGGACTCAAAGAGTCAATCCTGTTTTCATAAAATTATGGGGCAAAACTAATAGAGTTCACCCGGATTTAAAAAAAAAACAGCAAAAAAGGGTCCCCCCTCCAGAACATACCTGCCCATGCTGAAGCTTGGAGCTGTCCCCGATGGCTGTGGGCTGTGGCCATCAGGCTGATGCCAAGTGTAAAAAAGGAAGAACCTATTGTGTATTTCTGCGGAACTACAAGTCCCAGCAAGCCTGCACCACATGTAGGGACTTGAAGAACCACAAGTCCCAGCATGCAGGGCACTAAAGGGCCCGCTGGGACTTGTAATCCCACAGTAGTACAAATAGTTAAATAAATACACACACACCAGATAAATAAAACTTTATTGCATACGTAGCCCATACACACAGATACTTACCTATGTTGATAGTAGTTCAGTCCTCTTTTCCAGTAGTGTCTATGTGAAGGAAAACATACTCATTAGCTGTCTTCGGTACTTCTCCAGTACTCCTGCAATGCTGTAGCCATGTACCATTGTTCTGTTTACATCTGGGGCTCCGCCCACAGACCGGGAGTCAGGCCCGCTCACCAGCCAATCATGGTCGGCCATCAGGATTTTTCAGTAAAGGTAAAGCCGTTGATATGGCGAAACGCGTCTGAAACCTTGCCCACACCCATTATTGGAATAACCTGAACCAGCCTCAGATGACATCGCCTTGCCATATTTTGCACTTTAATTAAAGAGGATATCTCTGCCCCTCCACTTGGTTCCAGTTGTGGATCATCACCCCCTCACTTTGGATATTATACAGCACTGCAGTGCCCAACTTTCTAATTTCCAGGGAGGCTCATGGATTGCCTAGCCTACTACTAAGGTGAACGGTAATTTCACATTTTGGCCACGTTGACATCAGCAATGACCACTTTCTTCATGATTCTTTAGCAGATTAATGGAAGCCTTAGACTTAATCAGTTTGAAAAAAAAAACTGTTTTGTTTCTTGCAAATAGATCTGTGAATGGATCGTTATTTGCGATGGATTCACAATTTTAGAAGCATTTATTCATTTATTTTTTATCGCAGGCAACTGCTTTTCCACTCATTAGCATCTATGCTGAATTAGGCCCTATGGGGGTAATTGTATGAAGCAGTGATAAGGGAGGAGGAGTGAGCCAGAGGAGGAGTGGCCCATGGCAACCAATCAGCACTGAAGTAACATCTATAATTTGCTTTAAATAGAAGGTACTTGTTTCCTAGCACGGCGCCCACGATTTTAAACGTATGCCATCGGTTTGATCGCATCGATCGCATCACATGCGACCAGATCACATGCGATGCGATCGATGCGATCAAAACTATTTTTTAATTGTACATGCACCCTTATGGGTGATTACTGTGTTATATGCACCCCCATTGTTAACGCCAACGCCACTCTGAACGCCAACCCGAAGCGTGGCGAGTGCAGCGAGCCCGCGAGGGGCGGCGGTACGCATCCTCTGACCTTTTCATACCTCCACTATCCATGTTGCCGTGGTATTGATTTTATATAGTGCCCGAGCCCGAAGCGTGGCAAGCGCAGCGAGCCCCGCGAGGGGAAGTTGATAACTTCACATATATTCCGCGTCCGCTCGCCACGCTTCGGGCTCGGTGGCTCGCTGCGCTCGCCATACTATATAACATCAACTCCACACCGACGTGGATAGTGGGAGTAAGAAAAGGTCGGAGGACGCGTACTGCCGCCCCTCGCGGGCTCGCTGCGCTCGCCACGCTTCGGGTTGGTGTTGATAGTGGTGGGGGGGGGGGGTCTGGGGGTGCTTTTAACATAGTAATCACCCATCAGGGTGCCTGTACAATGTAAAATCAGGTGTAAGCGCATCGCATCACATGCCATTGTAATGGCATGCGATGCGACGCAATGTTAAAATTGTATAGGAAGCTCTTAAAACCCTAATATCGGGTCCGGTCGTGTCCCATCGCATACCTTAACTAAAGGTATGTGATGGGACCCGACGAGCGCCGTGCTAGGAAACAAGTACCAAAATAAAATTTATACAGAGCAGCTGATTGGTTGCCATGGGCCTTCTCCTCAAGCTCACTTCTCCTCCCTTATCACTGCTTCCTACATCTACCCCATGTTCTGTAAGAAGAGCCCCATGCCAATAACAGCACGCTGTGCTGGAAACTGTAAGCGCTAACAAGGCAGCCCAAAAATTAAATTGCAAGTGGGGCATTTATCACTATCATCTATTATCATATTTATATATATATATATTATACCATTTATTTTCAGGCTTGTTTCACATATTATTTTTGCTGCCGTTCTCTTTAGAAACGTTCCCCAAAAAATTATCCTATTTTTTTTAATTTAATTTTAATGATCATTTGCATAATGCTAAGCTAGTTTGTCACTCGCTAATTGTGTTATTATTTTTCTTTTCTCCTGTTCTTTCAAACTTCTGATTATTGAGCCGTTTTGATGCTTTTTGTCCAGGGAAACTTATCATATTTGGAAGATAAATTGCTCCAGTCACCTTGTTCAAAGTGAACATTACTGATGAGAGAGTACGGTGTGCGGTGGGAGGGCGCAGAAGAACAATAAGGTACAAATTGGGATGATTTAAATTAGTTGCAGCTGGAAAAGTAGAGCAGCACCCTAGATGCTGAATGGAATGAACAATATAAAAATGAAAAGGAAATAGAGGAAATTCTCCCGGTAATAGCTGTGTGACAATGTCCCCCTGGTTTAATTTATGCTGTTGAATCCATATACAAAAGAGCATTGTGAGACTGTAAATAGGTATTAATGTTACAGAGGGAGTGCAGTAGGTGGTTGCATCTTACAAATTCAGACTATTAATTAATAGTTTCCAAATTAGCAGGTTATTTGACTTTCACTGCCTGTCACCTGCCAGTTCTCCAAGGATTTACGAGAACAAAGGTGCAATGTCAGAATATATGAATGGTTCCGCTCTGCAGGTATAAATGGTGCCTATTAAAATGAACAGAAGGAGAAAAAAATACACTTTACAGGTATATCCGTATTAATAGAGTAACATAAGACTTGGTTGCGGTTGATGGATCGAAAGTTAATAGGTTGGTCAACATGGACAAAAGATCCATAAAAACTAAGATGACATCATTGTTGACAATGGTCAACACAAGAAAAAATTCTCCACAACTTTTTAAGACTTACTTCCACTTTTTCATGTGAAATCTACATAATTATAATTGAACTACAGATGTGTCCACATACATCTTTGTTTTATCGTGCCATGTGTGGCACAATTTGGCACACCTTGGACTCTGCAAAAAATTTGATTCTCTAAGCTATTACTTTATACAAATTCTACTGCTGCTGCTGAAAATAAAATAGAATCCCTCTACAAATAGCAAAAATGTATGTAGACACATCTGTATGTTTGTGTGTGTTCTACGAAAACTCTTGGATCGTTTAACTAATCGTGTTCAAACTTTGCGCACTACCTTATCATCTTAAGGTACAATCTAAGTTCAAAGATGGGTTTGAATTACCCGTTAAGGTAAATAGGGGCTTGGTCAATGGGATGGGTGTGACCAATGGGAGGGGGGTATAGAATGCCCCAGTAAATAAATGGTGTGGGCTGCGTGTTGATGCACAGGCTGCTGCTGCAGCTGCCTCTCTCCCCCCCTCTCTCCCCCACTCAGCACAAGGCACTGAGCAGTGTGTGCTGAGCAGGGAAGAGAGACTGTCCTGCTGCGGCGGCTTTTGCTCTCTACTCCCAATGCCTGGTCATTGCAGTGGTGGAGGGGGGCACAGGACCCGGGTCCCTCTATCAGACCTGGGCCAAAGTGAAAAGTAGCCCCCCTCTCTACAGTACTGAATACAACACAATAGACAGTCTTATTTAAGTGGACCCTTAACCCATTGAGTGGTGGGTTTTCCTGGGGCAGGACAAACTTACCAGGGCAGTTTTGTCCTGCCTCAGTAATATTCACCACAGAAGGGCCCAGATCCTCCCTGAGCGGCAACAGGGAGAATCTGCAGTGGGGGCGGTGACAGGATTGGCAATAATGAGGTAGGATCAGCGACAGGGGGATGGTGGTGCGCCAGTTTTTCACCACTGGAGGCACCACTGGCACACCTTTTCTTTACAGTGGTATGCCAGGAAATTTCTCGGGAGAGCCCATTCCTGCAGCTTAGCCCAAGAAATTTCTGGCCATTCCACGTAAGGGGTTAAAGGCCAATAAGGGTCCATTAAATAAAAAACATTTTCACTTTACAAAACTTTTGAGAATTGCATAAGCATAAACTTTCACCCACCCATTGTATGGGCCTTAAGACTAGTTTAATTGTTTTGCAGATTATACTATACAGGCATTTATTATTCAATCATATTAACGTTAGGTGCACCACCCAATTTTTGACCCTCTGCATATTACAAGTGACAAAAAGAAAGAAAGATCCTTACAGTAGCTTTGTTAGAGGACAACTGTATTTCTCAATGTAATGATATCAGCATCCCATCTCTTGGGATGCCAGTGGTCAGAAGACCAACAGCAGTATCTTGTGGCTTGAAACCTGCTAGGTAAGTATGCAACGCCTCCCCTCTACACCACTACCCCTACCTACTGCAGCCTAACCCTAACCTTAGTGCATAAACCTTCCCTACACAGCCTCACCTCAAACGTACTGTATCCCCTTATTGTCTAACTCTAAGCTCCCTAAGTCAACCCCCTATTATACCCCCCTTCCCAACTTACCTAGTGGCACCTTGCACTCATTACTGGGTGATGGTTTTGGATGTGGACAGGAAATCACTGTGAAGTGCAACTTCCTGCTTATATCCACATGTCTACTGGCATTAGAATAAGGATTTCTAGCTTTTGGGGGAGAGGGAGGGGTGATGTTTAGCTCCTCAGAACATGGCCCTCTTCCCTCTTGTTGTTAAAACATCTTCTCTTCACATTTCACTTACAGCTCTCTGGTAAAGGCTCCTCTCTATCTATGGCTGCCAGCTCCTAGTAGTACGCTTATTACTCCCTCGCTACCTACATCTAAGCTGTATTGTGCATTGTATTGTGGTGCTGTTTGTTACCTTTACTCGGGTTTCTTTATTTGTTTACTGTAAGGTTAAGTTCTTCTCTCCCTGGTCTGTTCTATTGGATGCCCTCTGTACGGTACTGTAAAACACTTGTGGTGCCTTATAAATAAAATGTATTATTAATAATAATAATAATAATAATAATAATAATAATAATAATAATAGTAATGTAGTAGCTCACATGCACACAATAGTGAATGTATTTAACATGTGAATTGAGCACAAAGAAAATAACAAAATTCTACTGTCTATGACTATGTTATGTACTGTAGCATACCTCCCAACTTTTAGGCCCTTGAAGAGGGGCACAGGTGCTCGTCTTTGGTGCTCGCCCATAAATTAGGGGCGCATAGCCTATACTCGCGTCTTCCCGTGAGGCCACGCCCCGTTTTGCCGCTGTAGGGCATGCTTAGGAACGTCCAGGAACGTCCCCGAAAACCGGGATGTTCCTGCGGTAATCGGGACTGTTGGGAGGTATGCTGTAGCAATAATAGTAAACCATAAGTATAGCTTCTATAACATATTGCCATGTGTAGATTTTGGATACATCTACAGTGTTGGGGCTTCAGCTCAGTCCAAAATTCGGTACTTGTATACCTTCACGGCTCCCATCGCATGCCATATGTAGTGGCATGCGATGGCATGCGATGCGATGCGATTTTTCCGGGTTTTTTATGCATTTGTTAGAAAAATCGCATGCCATCGCATCGCATGCCATGCGATGCCATACGATGCGCTGTGATGGCATGCTATTTTGATCACAAATGCATCCAAATGCATTTAAATTAGTAGCAAACATGTTAAATGCACCCCAAATGTCATTTTTCACACTGTTCCACCCCCACTATCAATGCCAACCCGAAGCGTGGCGAGCGCAGCGATCCCACGAGGGGCGGCGGTACGCGTCCTAATACCTTTTCATTCCCCCCACTATCTACATCAGCGTGGAGTTGAGAATAGAAAGTATAGCGAGCGCAGCGAGCCACCGAGCCCGAAGCGTGGCGAGCAGACGCGGATACCTCGCGGGATGCACAGCTATCCGTGTCCCCTCGCGGGGCTCGCTGCGCTCGCCATGCTTCGGGCTCGGTGGCTCACTGCGCTCGCCACACTTTCTATACTCAACTCCACGCGGACGTGGATAGTGGGGGTATGAAAAGGTCATAGGACGCGTACCGCCGCCCCTCGCGGGCTCACTGCGCTCGCCACGCTTCAGGTTGGCGTTGATAGTGGGGGTGGTACAGTAACAAATGCCCTTTGGGGTGTATTTAACATGATTTTAACACATGTCAATGATTTCTGTGAAAAATGGCATCGCATCACATCGCATGCGATGGCATGCAATGCGATGCCATTTTGACCTATACGATGCCCATCGTGGGAGCCGTGATACTACACAAGTACCCAAAATTCAAATAGGGGAATTTCACCAACTGTCAGTGAGTTCCGTACAGCTATGTTTGACATTGTTTAGAATAGCATTTGGTGTGGTTCCCCAATTTGAACTTTTGACTGTGCTGCAGCCCCACCTCTGGAGCCGCAACTCATCATGACCAAAATTCCCAATTTTCAACCTACGTCCTCCGGGAGGAGGTTGCCAGGTCTGCATTGCAGGGTGATGTGGCATGGAGGCATTCCATCGGTGTCAATGACATGAAGGTGCAAAGATGGGGGGGGGGGACATCTGTGAATAGTAGCAGCAGTTTAGGCAGGGATGGGGCCATGATGATGGTTTTCATTGTGAATCGCATTATCAGCCCCTTCCAGTGGTAGGGTTTATGTGTGAGTGAAAACCAATGGGGGTTGCCTATCATCCAGGAGACTTGCCGACTCTACCAGAGGATTGGACGAGCCACACTATTTTTGGGAGCCTCACAGACAATTTTTGAGAATAGGCTATTACGGTCATGATCACTAACAGACTGGCGTCAGGATTCGGTCACCCAGGTCCAGGTTGATGCAAATTACGGTCATGATTCATGATGTTAGCGGACAACTAACAGACTAGCAGCAGGATTCGGTCACCCAGGTCCAGGTTGATGCAAATTACGGTCATGATTCATGATGTTAGCAGACCACTAAGTATGATGTAACATACCACCTAAACAGTAACATACCACCTAAACAGTGCATCATATCAATCTTTCTACTGATAACAAGGTGACGTGAGCAATATCGCAGGCCCGCATTGCGTATTTGCAGAACAGATTTTGCAGATCCTCTGCAGATCCACAAAAATCCTATTTGTACGTAAACCATCAGAGTCCAATTCAGGTCATTGGTCCAGCTGCATCCACCCTTCGGTGCTAGAGATACTAAGATCAGAAATGAATAGATGAGTATTGATAATATTTTGGGACCCCACAGTCCCCTTTCCATCTATGACCTCAATTCCCAACAGCCACATTTTCCTTTCCATGTCTCCAAGTTGATTTACATCCTGTGATATGTTTTAAACTTTTAATTCGCAGTACAGTCATTTCAAATGAAGTCACAAACCGAGATTTACTTTAACTTAATTATTTGTAAATGAACTAAAGCTGCAGCTACTGTAAAATGTTTTCCAATCACGGCGAATAACATCTGTTCATTTGTAACATGTCGCTGTCCAGTCGTCCTGCATATTGTCACAAGTTGTAATGAGACAGAGGAATAAAACATTCTGTGCACTAAAGTTTCCAGCGGTGGCTTAGTTACCATGGTGCTCATTAGCAGAATTTACTTTGCAACATTGAGAAAAATAAGAATATACTATTTTCAGACACAAGTTAAAAAGGTGTGGGAAGACGGGCGCAAAGATCAAAGGTCAACTTCAGTCAAGCGCAGGAACCCTTACATGCAAAAACGAGAGCGTCTGTCTCGTGTTTAGCCCTTGTGCAATTGAATTAGAAGTTTATCGTTAAAATGTTTACAAAAAATATCAATGTGAAAAAGTTTTACAAAGGGGATATCCTATTATCAGAGGGGATTTTCATGTCAACCTTTTGAACCTGTCAACCTAATCCACGTTTACCTTTTTCATGTGTCATTGTCAACCTATGGTCTAGAAACCAACAGTGGTCGGCCTATTGACTTTCGACCTATTTAGTATCAACCTGTCCACCACATACCATTAGGGTTAGGCTGCGGGGTGGGCTAGGTTTAGGCACTAATGGCGGAACTTAGGGTTAGGCTGCAGGGTGGGGAAGAAATATATAGGTAGCAGGGTATGGGGGTTTGGATCAGGCACTAGCGAGGTGGGGTAGGGTCAGGCCAGTGGCATAACATAAGCCCCGCAGACTCCGCGGTCATGGGGAGGTGCTGAGTAAGTGTGGGTGCCGGGGGTCTGTGAGGCTATCGATGCGCCGCACTACTGCCGGGACCAGCCTTACTGCTCTGCCGCTGCCGGGACCTGCAGATCTACTTGCCTGCTGTCCCGACGCTCCTCCTGGCTCCTGCTAATGAAAAATAGCCTACACAAAATGTCTGCCCCCTTAAAGCAGACACCTTTTTTGAGGATGCTAGAGGAGGTGGCAGCCTCCTCTAGCATCCTCAAAAACGGTCTGCTGTTAGCGGAAGCCATTTTGTAATGACCACTTTCATTAGCAGGAGCCAGGAGGAGCACCAGGACCGCAGACAAGTAGATCTGCGGGTCCCGGCGACAAGTGGCAGGGTAAGGCAGTGTTAGGGGGGGGGGGGGGATTTATTTTACTGGGGGGGGGGGATTGCCGAAGACGTAGAGAAGATCAGCTTACAAAACCCCTGTTGGAATTGTCATGAAATAGTGTAAAACCTTTAGTCATGCGAATACAAACATAAAACCCCGCTGTAATACAGTAAATCACTGAATATTTTCAAAAAGTTTTATTATACTTTAATGTTGCTGTAGAAACATTTGTGTGGTTTCTTAATTACAGCTTGACTTAGTCTCTCCGTGTCCTTTTTTAGAGTAATTGAAATGTTGTTGTATATGGTTCATATTATGTTACTGCTCTGTAATAAGCAATTTCATTTTGGAGAAGACAAAGCTGAAATTATATGTTACACATTTCTAACTGTTGTTTAAAGTACACTCATATAGAAGAATCCAGCGAGTACAAAGGGCCCTCATACAGCCAGCTAAGATCGTCTATTATGTTCCATTATGACTTAGTGATTACAACAAAGAGCTGCTCAATAAATATAACTGTCACAGTTAGGTGGGAGTGACAGCCTAAGCATTAATATTTCATTGGACAGAAGTAGCTGTGCAGAGTGTACAACTCTGAAGACTAATGAAATATTTGACTGCTTATGAGCAACATAAACGGTGATAGATATCAGCGCTGCCTGGCCTGTAAAATACCCTTTGATAAATGTTCTATTCTTACTGTCTATTGTATTGTAATGGAAACTACACTTAAGCAGGGCTGGCTTTGCCACTAGGCCCATGAGGCATGGGCCTAGGGGCAGCATCTATTAAGGACGGCTAAATTAGGGTTACCAGGCCCACAGCAGAGTCTGGAAGGCTCCAGCCATTTATCCATGTCACTGTTCACTCGCCCCAGCGGCGGCCCTGGCAGAGCGAGTTGCAGTGTTTATGCTGTGGAGCGGTTTGGCCAAGGGAAAGTCTCTGTGAGAGCCGAGGATGGTGACACAGATGCGCAGCACACTATGTGCACTTGCGCAGCCACCTGGAGCAGGCACGGTCTGTAGTGCCTGTGTGAGTTGACCCTCGTAACATAATCTGCATCAACAGCAGGCATGGACCTGGCTGGTTCTTTCTGGCGAGAGCATGGGGAGCACTGCTGAACCCAGAAGGGAGACACAGGTGGATGCATCCCCATGAACCGGAGTACTGCTACACCACCAACGACCGGTGCACACAAGGAAAATGGTAAGCTGGTGCACAGGGGCACACTGCATAGCACACTTACCTAATACCAATACACGCCTAATATGGGGGGGAGGCCAAAAATGTTGTGCCTAGGGGCGGCCTGACCCCTAAATCCGCCCATGCACTTAAGGATTTGGAAGTTATTGCAACAGCATAAGGGGCTGACTCAGACTTGATCGCACGTCCATGAATTTGCAGCGGCCAGCATAGTTGAGCCGCCACCCTACTCCATTGAATTCCCGCCTTGCGAACTAATGTCCTCTTCTTCCTGCACTGATGTCACGATCCGGGTATCAGTCAAAATGATTTACCATTGAGAAGACTGGTGCTGTGCTCCAGACATGGTTTCCACTTGCGCCATGTCCGCGCTGCCCGCACTGTACAGCATCTGCCATTGCCCGCAGCCATGGACTCAGCGCTTGTGCTTCACTCCCGAGGTTCAGCTTCAGACTCCTGTGGCTTCCATGCCGCCGCCATTACAGTAGTGCCAAGCAAACAAGGTTTCCCGCCTTTCCTAGACATGGGAGCAGCCATGTCGTTCCTGTCACATGTTCCAGTCTCAGCCAATCCTGGTGATCCCTCAGTCTGGCTCAGTGCCCCGCCTTCCCACTTCCACTGCTTCCTATAAATAGGCTGGGTGAACTCAGAGCTGGGCCAGTGCTACTGATCTTATCCTGAGGTTATTACCTGTTGGTATGTTCTGTCTCCAAGCTGTGTTGCAGTTTCCAGTTCGTGTCCTCTCCTGCAAGCAGCTGCCTGACTCCAACATCGGTGCTCTGTCATCATTCATCTCCAACATCGGTGCTCTGTCATCGTTCATCCCCAACTGAGGACGGGCAGGCAGCAGAGCTGGAACAAATACTGAGGCTCACTGGAAACTAATTGGGACAAAAGCATAGACAGAGTGTCAAGAGCTCACACCACAACTGTGACCTATGACCAACACTGGGGAAGAGGCAGACCAGTAATATATAATGTGCATGAACCAATCAGGATGGCTGGAAAAACACAAGTTTCCTGAACACAGATTAATGCCAGCTGAGTAGCCAAACCCATGGTAATGGGCTAATTGTGTGACCGGTTTGTGCAAACACACAGGAGCAAAGCTGCAGTTACACAGACCTGCCAGAGGTGGCTATAACCGTTGCCAGGACAGAATCCTGTCAGAAGATGTAACACAGTACTACAGTACAGTGCAATGAAAGGAAGGTACAGCCAAATAGCAGGTTACGCCACCAAAGCTTGTTGCATGCACACTACAGTTTATGAAAAGTGACATCTGGTGGACAGAAAGTGGTATTACAGTCTCCAGTTTTTCTAACTGCTGAAATGTGTTAAAATATGTAAAACATATGTGATGTCACGCCTTCATGTGACAGATATGTCACCCCTTTTAAAGAAAAAATAATAATAATTGTGTTTATTTTGGAATTTTTTATTGTTTAAACAATGTTGGGAATGGTGTATGTGCAGGTTCTGTTTAGTTATATAGGCACACACCAATAGACGAGTAAAATATGAACAGCTGAGGCACATAACAAGCAGTTTTAGTTTAATAAGGACTCTGTACTCACTGTACTCACTGTTATATACACTGTTATATACACTGTTATATACACACTGGAGATGGCAGACTTGAGTTTAGTGATGATGTAATTAGCACACCAATTTGTGATAATTTGCTTATTTGTGTTATTTAAAAAAAGTTACAATTCATTGGATGTGACACAATGGTAAAATGTGAAGCTTCATACATTAATATTGGAAAAAAATAGTATCCACATTTATAACACATACAAATTATTTTTATTTTATTTGACCCCCATAATTAATACAGTAGGTCAATGTTTTCTTCCTATATTTGTACATACAATATATTATCTCTTACTGACAAGACAGCTCATACCGCATAAAGTCCATTGACATTTTGGCAGCAGTAATTAACATGCCTACATTATAATGCCCAATTTCTGGTTACTCACGTTATCAATTTGCAAAAAAAAAAATTCTATGTTTAAACAACTGTTTAAAAAGCGAGAGAAAGCAAAGTTTACAGCAAATAGATGTCCTATGATATCCTGGCGATCACTATGCTGGTGTTCACAAGACTGATAAAGAAAATGTTGAAAGGGGTTCCATTAGGAATCTACAGTATCCCTCCCCCCTACCGCCATAACTGTCCCTTGCAGCAGCCTAACCATAACCCCCCCCCCACACACACACATAGCCTGCCCCTAAACCTCCCCACTAATGCTAAAAATTAACCACTGTCCCCCGCAGCTTAACAATAAGTCCCCACTAGTACCTAAATGTAACCCCACCTTTCCCTGCTGCACGTTAGCCTGCCCCACATATTTACCGATCAGGATGCTGTGCGCATCCCTTCAAAAATATCTCTTAGCTATTTAATTTTACATTTTAATCCAATTTTATTTTAAAAAATTATGTAAATGAGATCTTAAAACACATATTTGAACCCATTACTATGGAGCATGCAGTGTATGCAGACTATTACCCCAAAATGGCAAGTATTAAGTTAACTTCTAATTGACAAATTGATCAATAGGGGATTGGTGGGGGTCCCAAGGTTTCTGATCAAGTACAGGTTGAGTATACCTTATCCGAAATGCCCAGGACCAAGAGCATTCTGGTTAAGGGAATTTTCCGGATTTTGGAATATTTTTTTTGAAACATACTTACCTGTCCCCTGGTGGTGCCCCGATGGTCCCTCGGCATCCACTTTGTCCCCCGGCATCCACGGCAGGCCTCAAGCACCGTCTCCGGCATCTCCAGCGGTCCCAGGAGTGCATTGCACGAGTTCCCAGGCGCGCCAGTGATGTCACCGGTGCGCACACACACTCGCGCAATGCACTCCTGGGACTGGTGGAGACGACGGAGAGGATGCTGAAGGCCTGGTAAGTATGAAAAAAAGGGTTAGGGGGGGTAAAAAAAAAATCTAATTATTCCAAAAAAACCACGGCTTTTGGAATAATTCGGATACGGGATGCCCGGATATGGGATACTCAACCTGTACTGACATTTTCATCTGCTCTGATGCAGCAAGAAAAAAGTTTCAAGAAATCCTATAGAAATGACCGTGGCTAAAAATGATTTTTCATTGAGTAAAAGCAGAAATGATAAAGTAACGTAAAACATTTGTAGCCTGATCACTAACACGAGTTAATGGCAAATGGCAAAATGGCCTTCATGGCAAATTTTGCCAAAATTTTCTTAAAAAATTTAATTGCCATTTAGATATCATTAAGGCATTGGTGATGGAACTAGTTTATACCTCAAAAAGGAAATCATACATGTGCCAAACACCTATTATATATGTAGACATAAATCTGGGGTCACTCTAACAATGCGGTTACTGAAACGTCCATTTCTGATGGATTCTACCACTTACCTGAAATCATTAGACTGCGAGGACCGGCTTCCTCGGCCAATGATCTGTGCATAAAACCATAAATAACAGTAAAAAAAAAGAAACAAATCTCAAGTGCTGTGCTTTTATAGTAAAACATCTAATTCACTTAAACAAGTTGTCAAATCACATTTCGAAGCAACCCACCGAGGAAATGCAGGCGCAATATGAGGCTCATAACTTTTTCCTATGCTCGGTGTCATAAAAATTGATCAGATCACTTTTAAGAGAAGAAATCGATGAAAGTGTAATTCAGCATGCTCCAAAAACATATATTAGGAACAGTTAGAAATGAGGAAAGTGATGTGACCTGATATTTATTGGACTATTATTAACAGCTTCTTAGGCATGGAAGAAACATAGGGTTTCCTGCAGTTTGTCATGTCCCGTCAACTGATGTTGTGTGCATAGTAATTGTATGCGCTGCGATGTGTGGTAAGGAATGACCTTTTTGCTACAGTATATCTACATTTTTATTTATATATCGTAATATATGTACATTTACTTATTGTATATGTATGCAGAGAAAATACATATGGTACAGTATGCACATATACTTACTGTATTCGGGCAGAAACATATAGAATATACACGCATACAGTGTTTTTAGAGAACATATATCCCAACCAGTGGCGGAAAGTGTGGGAGGTGAGCTCAGGTGCCAAAATGCCCCCCCCCCCCTCCTCCACTCCAACCCAAATTTACTATATGCAACACAGAAGTAAGGCCCTTATTCTAGTTGAATCGGTCGGATGCGTATTTTCGGACAGGAACCAAGTGTTCTTAGCCCACCTTCCGTACGGATTGCTCACACCATCTGAATGCTGTAAGACGCCTACCGAACGGACCGTGAGTAGATTTTTCATGTGAACACCTCCTTCATCTGTGGGAACCTCCCCCATCATTCGATGGTCGCCGACCATCGAATGCTGGACCAAGTGGTCAGGCAGCACCGAATGTTCCAGACAACTCAGGCATTTCTCTGTGCAAAAGCAGGGATATGGGCGGGCAGCTGACATCCGGCTATGTCAGTTGTCCGCCCCCCACACGTGCGTCACGGCCGGATTACCATATGTACGCCCAGTGTTTTCATGGGAACGCCCATGAAAAGCGAGGCGTACGCATATGGTAATGAGCCCAAACAGCCCTTCACGCCCCTCTCCACCCCGTGTTCGGATTGTTCCAACCGATCGTTTTCTGTACAGAATTCACGCCGTATTCGGATGTGTGCGGCGTTCAGAGATGAGCAGATACGCCTCTGCACATGCGCAAACACCAACCATCGGCCATCTGCAGAATAAGGGCCCATGTGACAGAGAGAGGCAGGGGGAGGTAGAGGATGACAGGGAGATGCAGAGTGTGACAAGGAAAAATAGTGGGAGACAGGAGGAGGATGAGAGGGGCAGCAGTGTGGCCTGGGCCCTTAAGTGCTGCACCAATGGTAGTTCCGCCTCTGGTTCAACATCCTATCAGAATAATTTTTGGGGAGCTAAATTATACATCAATCCATCACCTCTAGTTCCCTTGCTGGAATTTCGGATATGAGAATATGCCAATGCCAATTCTGCCTTCCCTTGTGCACAATAGTCCCTGTACACAGTAGCATCGCAGGTGGTTGTAGACAGTCCACCTTGGGCATACCATCCTATCCATAATCAAAATTTGTCCCTGGTGGTTCCCTCTCTGCAGTGGCACTTGGGGTTGGGGGAGGGGGGGCGTGGCATCTATAGTAGTGGGCACCAACGTGCCAGCTCCTGCTTAGTGGGAGTAATATTGCATTGTAATATTACAGTGGACCCCTGATATATAAAAAAAAATGGTGCTCAGCATGTGAAGTCATGCCCCCTCCATGAAGCCACACCCCTATATCTAACTGCCACATTGGGTGTCATAGGGAAAGTGATTCCCCAGAGAATGGAAGGAAAGGGTACGAATTGCCAGGGCCTGGCTAAGTGCAGCAGCTTATCCTCTGATGAGAGTAATCATACTGATCGTGCCCCTCACCACCTGGGTCTGAACATTTTTTTGTAGGAGGCGTGACCACACCTCTTTATTTAGGCCACACTACGTACATTAACTGGCACAGCTTGCTATCGGGCCGATTCAGGATCCAAATTCAGCCCCAGTCCAGATGGTCAGGGTCTGCGCATGTGCAGACCTTGGCACTGAACGACTTCAGCGAGTTACACACTTGATAGGAAGTTTGTTGCATGGAGGGAGGGCCAGGAGCGGACAGGGGCAGAAACTGTGCTGGACTATGTGAGCACCCAGCATTTTATGGGCATCCCAATGAAAATGTTGGGCGTTCCCATGGGTATGAAGGCGGCCCGATGCCTGCCGGGGCTGGCAGCTGATGTCACAGTGCCCATCAATTCCGACTGACTTTTATTTCCAAAGGCAGGATAGTTTGTTTGATGGTCGGTGACACATCCCCTTGCATGATACCGAGGGGATTCGACGGGGGGAGGGTAACGCTCGGAAAGCAGCAATTTTTAATTTATAGAATAACTTGCACATGCTCATTAACAAATAATCACTCAACTTCACATAAATACTAGGGCCTAGTAATACTCTTGGAGCATGGAGACTCACTGTTTACTCAAGCGTTTCCTTCAGTCCCTTAAGAATTGTTTATGAAAAGCTTTTCTGTACTTCACTGTTTCTGTACTGTATTACATTAATTCTATCTGTTAAGCTCCTTGAGTCCTATTGACGAAAGAGCGCTTTATAAATAAAATTATTATTATTATTATTACCTCCATTCCCCTACTTTATATGTCACTGCCCCTGTCACATGCAGCTCTGTCCTCACTGACACATCCCTCATCTCCTGATATACTCTGTGTTGTTGGGACCCTGCGCCTCCCACTATATAACTCTCAGTCTGTGGCTTCCTGCTGCCTCCATTCCCTTCATCACATCATTTTACTGCCCCTGTCACAGGCAGCCCTGTCCGCTCTGACACATCACTTATCTCCTGATATACTCTGTGCTGCTGGGGTTCCTGCTCCTCCCACTATATAACTCTCAGTCTGTGTCTTCCTGCTGCCTCCATTCCCGTTGAGTGATTTAATTTGTGCATACAAATACTGGCAGTCAGGGCAGCTGAGAGAAATGCCGGCCCTGGTAACGTTTTGGGGGCGTGGCCTGTGTGGGAGGTGTGTCCACCTCCCGCACTTAGGCCACACCCCCAAAATGTTTAGAGGTGGGTGAAAGAAAACTCTAAACTCAGCAGCAGCAGCACACACCTACAGCATGTGCTGTGCTGACAGTAGGCTCAACATGAGCTCCCAAGCTGTCAGTGAGATGCTCATAATGAGCCTGCTGTCAGCACAGCACATGCTGTAGAAGTGTGTGCTGCTGTTGCTACCTGGGAGGGTCGGAGGTAGGGTCAGACCAGGGTCAGACCAGGGCCCCTCCAACAAGCCTGGGCCCTGGTAATTAGTACCCACCCCCCCCCCCCCCCTCTCGGCTGCCCTGCTGGCAGTGGTCATGCAATTACAATGGGAGGTAAAGCATTAGGCAGAAAGTGCAACTAAACTGGCTGCCAAAAATTTCAAAAACACCCTCTAGGAGTAGTCTGAACAGTACAGTAGTTGTGTACAGTTTGGCCGGGCGGCGTTAAGGGGTTTTCTAGGCAGCGACTAATCGTTAATAATGTTTGGAATTGCAAGCATATGAACAAAACACTGTGTGCACCCAGAGGCCCTTGTGTGGGTCAGCATGTGCAGGAACTTAGATGGACACATAATGTAGTTATAGAGCCTGCTACACAAGAGTATGGAGAGAGAGACTGACTGGTGAAGGCAGGGAAATGGAGATGGAAGGGAGTGAGTGGGGGACAGATGGGAAATAAATGGAAAGAGATGCTAAAAAAAAGGAATAGGCCATGCAGAACAATCAATTCTGTGACGTGTGTGATGGTCCATAATAGTAAAATATAAACATAGAAACATAGAATTTGATGGCAGATAAGAACCACTTGGCCCATCTAGTCTGCCCCTTTATTTAAACATGTTACCTCAAACCATATTTGATCCTTATTTTTTTGTAAGGATATCAATATGCCTATCCCAAGCATGTTTGAATTGTACTACTGTATTTGCGTCTACCACCTCTGATGGGAGGCTATTCCACTTATCTACTACTCTTTCTGTGAAGTAATTCTTCCTCAGATTTCCCCTGAATCTTCCTCCCCCTAGTGCCAGTGCATGTCCTCGTGTTCTGTTCCTCCTCCTGTGAAGAATGTCTCCCACCTGTACCTTCCTCCCCCTAGTGTCAGTGCATGTCCTCGTGTTCTGTTCCTCTTCCTGTGAAGAATGTCTCCCACTTGTACCTTCCTCCCCCTAGTGTCAGTACTTGTCCTCGTGTTCTGCTGCTCCTCTTCCTGTGAAGAATGTCTCCCACCTGTACCTTCCTCCCTCTAGTGTCAGTGCATGTCCTCGTGTTCTGTTGCTCCTCTTCCTGTGACTAATGTCTCCCACCTGCACCTTCCTCCCCCTAGTGTCAGTGCATGTCCTCGTGTTCTGCTGCTCCTCTTCCTGTGAAGAATGTCTCCCACCTGTACCTTCCTCCCTCTAGTGCCAGTGCATGTCCTCGTGTTCTGCTGCTCCTCTTCCTGTGAAGAATGTCTCCCACCTGTACCTTCCTCCCTCTAGTGTCAGTGCATGTCCTCGTGTTCTGTTGCTCCTCTTCCTGTGAAGAATGTCTCCCACCTGTACCTTCCTCCCTCTAGTGTCAGTGCATGTCCTCGTGTTCTGTTGCTCCTCTTCCTGTGAAGAATGTCTCCCTCCTGTACCTTCCTCCCCCTAGTGTCAGTGCATGTCCTCGTGTTCTGCTGCTCCTCTTCCTGTGAAGAATGTCTCCCACCTGTACCTTCCTCCCTCTAGTGTCAGTGCATGTCCTCGTGTTCTGCTGCTCCTCTTCCTGTGAAGAATGTCTCCCACCTGTACCTTCCTCCCCCTAGTGTCAGTGCATGTCCTCGTGTTCTGTTGCTCCTCTCCCTGTGAAGAATGTCTCCCACCTGTACCTTCCTCCCTCTAGTGTCAGTGCATGTCCTCGTGTTCTGTTGCTCCTCTTCCTGTGACTAATGTCTCCCACCTGCACCTTCCTCCCCCTAGTGTCAGTGCATGTCCTCGTGTTCTGCTGCTCCTCTTCCTGTGAAGAATGTCTCCCACCTGTACCTTCCTCCCCCTAGTGTCAGTGCATGTCCTCGTGTTCTGTTGCTCCTCTTCCTGTGAAGAATGTCTCCCACCTGTACCTTCCTCCCTCTAGTGTCAGTGCATGTCCTCGTGTTCTGTTGCTCCTCTTCCTGTGACTAATGCCTCCCACCTGCACCTTCCTCCCCCTAGTGTCAGTGCATGTCCTCGTGTTCTGCTGCTCCTCTTCCTGTGAAGAATGTCTCCCACCTGTACCTTCCTCCCTCTAGTGTAAGTGCATGTCCTCGTGTTCTGCTGCTCCTCTTCCTGTGAAGAATGTCTCCCACCTGTGCCTTCCTCCCTCTAGTGTCAGTGCATGTCCTCGTGTTCTGTTGCTCCTCTTCCTGTGAAGAATGTCTCCCACCTGTACCTTCCTCCCTCTAGTGTAAGTGCATGTCCTCGTGTTCTGCTGCTCCTCTTCCTGTGAAGAATGTCTCCCTCCTGTACCTTCCTACCCCTAGTGTCTGTGCATGTCCTCGTGTTCTGCTGCTCCTCTTCCTGTGAAGAATGGTTCCCACCTGTACCTTCCTCCCCCTAGTGTCAGTGCATGTCCTTGTGTTCTGCTGCTCCTCTTCCTGTGAAGAATGTCTCCCACCTGTACCTCTCTCCCCCCAGTGTCAGTGCATGTCCTCTCGTTCTGCTGCTCCTCTTCCTGTGAAGAATGTCTCCCACCTGTACCTTGTTATAACCCTTGATATATTTGAAAGTTTCTATCATGTCCCCCCTTTCCCTTCTATGCTCTAAACTATACATATTAAGATCTTTTAGTATTTCCTGGTACGTTTTGTGATGTAGGCCATGCACCATTTTAGTTTCCCTTCTTTGTACAGTCTCTAATGTATTTATATCCTTCTGGAGATATGGCCTCCAGAACTGAACACAATACTCTAGATGAGGTCATACCAATGACCTATACAGTGGCATTATTACTTCTTTCTTTCTACTGCTGATACCTCTCCCTACAGTACAGATGAAGCTGCCGTATCGCCAGATTACATGTGCTGGTGCAGGCTTGTGGACTGCTGACTGGAACACATGAACGTCTCATTTGCTGCCCATCTCCGCTTCAGGGAGAAGGCCAGGGAGCAGGAGGCCGGCTGCTGCAGACTGGCAGGGAGTGGATGAGAGGGGTGGAGGACTGCGACAGAACGGGGCTCCGTCGGAGGATGGCGGCTGTCGAGGGGCAGTGGTTGGTGATAGAATTGCCAGGAGCAGCTCAAATAAGAGCTGTTCCATCTGAATATCATAAAGTGCACTTGTTTTCTTAGTGTTTTGCTTGTATTTACTAAGGGCTGTAACATAGGTGCCGAATGCTTAAATCCAACACATCACTCCTATAATCTTTGTCCCCAGAGTCAAGCTTCATGTCATCTTCCCAGCAACAACAATCTGACTACTGATGGTCAAAAGAAAAACAAGTGGAGAAACTGCTCTAACAAAGCTTTTATCTTGATCACTTGGATTGAGTTGAGTTGCTTGAGTTGGATTGAGTTGCTGTAAGAGATGCACAAAATATCCGCTAGAAATGCCAGGGCCGCAGTCGAGGAATGTGAATCACTTTAGTTATTGCTAATGATCTGAAGTCAATGAATTGAAGTTTACAGTAGTTAAATATTGCGCCCATAAAAAGCAAGGCTGGCATTTTTTGTAGCGGACAACGTTGGCACTCAAAGAGTTAAAAACATACATGAAAATAACATTTTCAATAAGTAATATGAAATTCTATACTCCCAGATTATTTTTTGTTGCGCCGATCCCCCCCTTTTTAATCTAGAAAACCTGTTTCCTGTTGATATAAAACATATCCAAAACACATTTCTGGGAGAAGGTAAACAAAATCTTATTAGGGAAAGAAGTATGTTGTATCTAATGATTAATTCATAAGATGTATTATTCAGTGACAAATCTCACAGAGATCTGATTTCCCCTGTATAAAAACACATCTGGCGGATCTCATTTGTAATGAAGTTTATGTCTCATATCTTACAAACAATGAACGCCGGGATCTCATTCTCTCCTGACAGGAGATATGGGTAAATAATTAAGGAGGTCTGCCTAGAAAACTTTTACACTTTCATCTACTCAGAAGAGTATTTTGTGCCGTAGAGAGGAGAATTCACTTCTCTATGGAATAATTGTCCAGATGTGGTTAAATGATCTTTGTTCTGAATTTTTCAGCACCACCAGCCGTGGAAAGCATATGGCCGGGAGGGCCTATTGAGCGAGTGGTGAGGCAAGATAGTGGGAGTGGTTATGTTAATTATTAGGCGTGATTGAGGAGGAACAATATTGATCATTGAAAAAATGTTAACATCGTGGTTTATTTTATAAGCAAGAATTTGAAATACATTATATTGTTTTCTAATATCCTAGTGTAGCCTGTCTGAATCCCTACAGTTTGTAAAGAAGTGAGGGGAACATTGTATGCTACTTAAAGTTCCAACGTCTCCACTAAGCTCCTAAAACATGGAGTGTTTCCAGTGGCATAGCAGACCAATTGGTGGCTTGTGGGGACCAGGGTTGTGCAGGCGTATGGCCATCTGTATGGAATCTGCTGAAAATATCCATGCATAAATGGGTGCCACCGAGGGGGAGACTTATGCTGGAGGTCATACTGGTCCTCTAGCGTCTGTCAGGGTGATGCAGGATCCATCAATGCTGGCACACCCAAGCATGATGCCTCTGGCAACAAGCATGAAACCCCTGGCAATGATCATGAAACCCCTGGCAACGAGCATGTAACCCCTGGCAATGAGCATGTAACCCCTGGCAATGAGCATGTAACCCCTGGCAATGAGCTAGATACTCCTGGCAAAGAGCATATAGGTACAAAATCATAATGTATGGGTGGAGGGGGGCCCCAAAAACTTTTTTGGCACCGGGATGCAATATTTTTAGTTATGCCATTGAGTGCATCTCTCAGTTACTTGTGAAGTTAAATCTTATTTGACAAAAAAAAGTTACCTAAATAATGCACTGGATGCTTTAGATTTTGCAGTGGAGAACTAAATCCCACAATGGCTCATACAATAAAATACACTGTAGTCACGATAACATTTATATTACAGATCCCAGTTGTTCTTGGATATTTAGGAATCTGGATTCCAATATCTTCTAAAAATATAAGGTACATATCTGCAATAACCTTTTTCTGGTTAGGTAACATACTTAATGTACTGTATACTCTTACATACTCCCATATAAATCTGCAATCATTTTTAATCATTTAATAATTTTCACCACTCTCACTAACCATTCATTTTCCCCCATAAAGATATACACCTAAAACTGTAATCCATGCACTCATTATATCCCGCATTGATTATTGCAATAGTCTCCATACCGGCCTTCCTAAGAAAAGACTCTCACCGCAACAATCCATTTAGAAAGCAGCTGCGAGGCTGATATTCCTGGCTAGATGTTGAAGGTCTGCTGATCTGCTCTGTCAGCCCCTCCATTGGTTGCTTGTATTTTACCGTATTCAATATAAAATGCTTCTACTCACATACAAGGCCGTTAGCCTGACTACACCAACTTATATCTCTTTGCCTATTTAAAAATATATCCCTACTTGACCTCTCCACTCTGCAAAAGATCTGTATCTCTCATCCACATTCATTACAAGATCCCATTCACAAACCTTTCTTTGGGCAACACCCACCTTATGGAAAGCCCTTCCACATTAAGAATCTCCTCTAGCCTTCAAACTTTCAAGCGTTCCCTGAAAACTCACCTCTTCAGGCAAGCCTATCATATTCCTGCACCCCCACACAACCTCCATTAGCATTCATATCTTATTGCATCCCATCAGGACTGTCTTGCAATCTGGTGTGACTATCATGCTATGGAATCCTATCCTTATGTATCCCTCCTATTATCCCTATAGATTGTAAGCTTGCAAGCAGGGCCCTCCTACCTCTATGTTGGTTTTCTACTGCCCAGTTTGTTTTATTACTGTTTCCTGTTGTAAAGTGCAACTGAATTCGGTTTATCACAATTACAGCTGGATCTTTAGTTCAAATTACATCCCTGAATATAGTCTTTATAGTCGACATGGGGAAAAGTATCCCATTAGGAAATTCCTGAAATAATCACATGCATTCAAAGACGATGAAATCACTAGTTAATCAATAATAAACATTTTACAATTTTTTCCCCCAAAAAATTAAGATACATAAAACTGGGTGGAGAAACGCATCAATGACTAAAAACCTACGTGACAGTGATGTCTCTCAGAATTTGAGTTGCCTGGGAAATAAATTAATGCAGGAGCACATTAGACAAGTCCAATGTTTTTCTAATAGGCAAGTTTGGACATTTTTTTTCGCCATAATAGGAACATCAGAATGTGGGAGGAATATAGCTGTATTGAGTATGCATATTAAGGACTACTTGTCAGCTGTTTCATAACATTGGTGTGATTAATCCATTATTATCACCACAAAGCATAAGATTTCATATTCAGAGATACTGTAACTGGTTTTGGCAAACTCAAGTTTGCTTGTAAATTAAAATCAAGTAATTTTAAGGGAATCAGATCCATCCTGATAGAAAATCTGTTACCATCAGCAATTTACTGTATGCCACCATTTATTTGTGTCATGTGATCCTTTATTCTGAGATACCAGGGAGATCCATGGAGGTCCACACTACCTGAGGGTCCCCTATCATGTGTCACAACAGCGACCTGCACCCAGGCATCACCCTCGGAGTTGGCGACACCAAAATGTTGGCTGCTCCACAGTGATAGGAGCCAGTTGCTGCGGTGTGACATTTTTCTGTGGAGAATGGGCCCTATCAAAGAGGAGGAGCTGACAGTGCAGGTGCTAGTCCCTGGTGGCAGCCTAGGAACACCAGGATCCTGGGTTGCCTCCAGAGTGATGAAATCAGGACTCCGACCAAGGCCACACCCCCTTCAGCTAAGGACACACCCTACTTCCTGCCTCGCATGCCTCTAGAGGATGAGGTGGACACAGAGGGGTACATTTACTAAGATGGGCCTATTGAAGATGTGATGTTGTCCCTAGCAACCAATCAGAATCTACTTATTTATTTAGCACCTTCTAGAAGATAATAGATAGTTTCTGATTGATTGCCCATAGCAACAGCCCATCTGAAATAGAACTCCCATCTTAGTAAATTTTTCCCATAAAGACTGCTATTAACAGATTTTCTAAAAACACACAAACATTTTTAACCTGAGTTTAGCAGTTAAAATCACAAGCTCATACTAGTTATTAAAAATGTAAAAAAAGAAAACGGAAACACAATTTAACTTGGAAAATAATTATTTTTTAATTAGTAACTTCTGTTTCAGTTTGGTTGGAGTTGCTATTATATTACACATTACAATGACACAGTGCAACAATTACTGAGCAAATACAATACATTTGCAACTTGTGCGCATTAAAATTTGTATGCAAATTATTTTTTTGCTGAAGTGTAACTGTCCCAAGTGCAGACTAGACCAAAGTGAATATTACCTGTAGTTTCTTTTGACATGTAATAAGATTCAAGAGTTTGAAGATATCCAACACTAATGACACTAGATGTCGCTTTAGATAATGATTCATCGTAGTGGTGTTTGTCATAACAAATAAAAAAATATCAAGATTTCTAAGTGACATTTCCACATCTACAGTATATCTATAACATTTATTTTGCCAGACATCAGAAAAGTATTATTTTAGCAAAATTATGTTAATCATGTTAACCAAGTTACTGCGCATCTGTATTTATGTATTTGTATTATAGGTATATGTACCAAACCTTGAAGAAAGAAAAAAATGGTACTTATTTCCTAGCACGTCGCCCGCGATTTTGATTGTATTGATCGGGTTGGAAAAATCGCGTCGATCGCATCGCATGCCAACCAAATCGCATGTGATGCGATCGACGTGATCAACCCGATTTTTACATTGGAATCAATGTAAAATGGTCCCTGAGACCCGATTTTACATTGATTTCAATGTAAAAACCCCCAAAACCCCCCATTTTAATAGAAAACCCCCCTCATGTTTTAAATGCCCCCCAATGTTAACGCCACCCGACTATTGACTCCAACCCGAAGCGTGGCTCGCTGCGCTCCCCACACTTTATAAAATAAACTCCATGCCGACGTGGATAGTGGGGGTATGAAAAGGTCGGAGGACGCGTACCGCCGCCCCACGCGGGCTCGCTGTGCTCGCCACGCTTCGGGTTGACGTCAATAGTGGGGTGGCGTTAACAATGGGGGGGGGGGGCTTTAACCATACTTTAGAACCATAATCAATGAGAAATTGGCCATATTGGCCCATTTCCCATTGTCCCCTATTATTATTTAACATTATTCTCTATGGGAAAATCGCGTTGATCTCATCGCGGCCCATTATAATGGGCCGCGATGGACGCAATCAACGCGATTTTCTCTTTCACCGGCAAATTAGCAGGTGATTGACAGAAAATCGGGTCCATCGCGTTGATTGTATGCCTTAAGTACCTTACACTTAAGGCATACAATCAATGAGATGGGCGCCGTGCTAGGAAATAAGTACAGAAAAAATAGCCAGATGTATCAAAAAGTGATACAATGGAGAGTGATATTGGCCAGCCAATCAGCTCCTACCTGCCATGTCACATGCTGGGTTTGAAAAATTACAGATAGGAGCTGATTGGCTGGTTGTTTATAACTCTCTATTTTATAACTTTTCAAGTTTAATACAGCTGGCCAAAAGTGGATGGAGAACAGAGTGGATGGAGATAGGATACCAGCCAATCAGCTCCTATCTTTCATTTCAGGTAATAAGGACTATGAAAGATACTGGAACAATATAGTTACTTAGCCTAAAGAGAATTATTGTTTAAAATCATTGAAAAGGCTATACCAAATACAGTATCAATGAAATGATTAAACCTATCATGCATATGGAGGTTTATAATAATCTAGAGGAACTCACTATTAACCCCTTCCCGACATTTGACGTACATTTACGTCATGGTCGGGAAGTACTTCCCGACACATGGCGTAAATGTACGTCATGAGTTCTAACTGTCACCGCGTCTATAGACACGGTGACAGTTTGGAGATGTCTGCTGTCCCTGACAGCAGACATCCCCCCTCGCCGCCCAGGGGGGGCAGGGGTGTCCCCCCCGGTCGGCGATCGCTGCAATTGGCTGTTCAAAAGTGAACAGCCAATTGCAGCGTTTTCTGTGTTACCGGCGGCTAAGCCGCTCGGTAACACAGAGATCGGTGGTGATCGGTGCTGTTAAGTACAGCACCGATCACCACCGAACGGCAGCCCACCCTCCCACCCACCCGGCAGCCTCCCTCCCACCCGGCAGCCTCCCTCCCACCCAGCCAGCAGCCGCAGCGCCAGCCCCCCTCCCAACCCCCCGCCAGCCGCAGCACAGCAGGAGGAAGAATATGATTTTTAAGTGAATGGGATTAAATGAACTATATATATATATATATATATATATATATATATATATGTGTATATATATATGTGTAGGGAATGCCCGGCACTCTGCTTAATCTCCGCAATTTTCTTGCTGCCTGTGCCTTCTCAAGAAACCTTTGTGGGGTCCAAACAATACGATTTTAGAAGGAGCGGCACTCTGCAGACTTGTAGAATTGATAAAAATCCTTTATTTAGCCCAACGGCGTTTCGGGGTATATCCCCCCGTCTTCAGGGACTTACAGCACACAAATAACATGAACAAATACACATATATAGGCATAGACATCATTACATAATTAAAACAGCTGGTGCCTCACCTGCTCAGCGTCGCCGCCCGCTCCGGGTGCTTCCTACCTCCCTCACCCGACGTGCATAACCCACGTGGGACGGCGGCGCCAAGCAGTGACGTCACCGCTCATTGTTAGCCTCGTTGCTAGGCTGCGCTGTCATACTCTGCAAGAAACAATAACAAAGCGCGGCCATGATTATTTTGCCCAGGCTACATTCTGCATTTAAAATGACAATTACAAACATCAAAAACATATAATAAAAAGTGCTTGGCAATTCTGCTGTTGGCAGTGTTACTGCTTGTATTTCCAAGCAGATACACTTTATGTGTGAAAACGAAGATCAATGTAATTATTTCTTTACAAGCTGGCCGTCACTGTAAAATAAATATCGTACCAGACTAAGCTTTTTTGACTATCCATTATGTCAAAATGTGGCTTTTCATCAATCATATGGATTAAGGCATTATTACAGGTGATCGATAATGTTTATACGCATCATATGAAACACTGAAGCCCCAGTGACTCATTGAGCCCCCTGGGTGCTATGGTATCCAGGGAATATATCCATTTACATTCTCGTTGGAGCAGGGTTTTTTCTCTGTTCCCTCCTCTCAATGTGGGGGGGACGTGATCTATTATAATAGCCCTAATGCTCGGAATGGGATGTTTTTTAATGGCAAAATGCCTGGCTACAGGCTGTTCACTAGTGCCACTACTTAACGCTTGCTTAATGGCACTTCGATGTTGGGCCATGCGTTCTCGAAATTGTCGCTGCGTCTTGCCCACATATGACAAGCCGCAGGGACAAGTTAACATATATATTATATATGTGGTGGTACACGTGACAGCCTGATGGATTGTAATGCGTTTACCGGTATGGGGGTGATTGAAGGTTTTTCCTGGGGTTAGTGTATTGCACGTTGTGCACCCCAGGCACCTATAGCAGCCTGTCTTGCGTGTCAAGAAATGGGTATGTTGTTTTTTAAGGATGGGTGTAACGTCCAGTTTAACTACCCTATCCCGAATGTTTGCCCCCCTGGTATAACTGGGCAACAGACGATTATCTTTAAGTCCAGGCAATTCTTGGTCTGAACTAATCATGTACCACCATCGTTTGGCTTTCCTGATTTCTGAATCTGTGGCCACCGTGTATTTATTTACCCAGGGAATGACTTTACCCATATCTTTTTTAGGTTTGGGGGTTAGCGTATCCCCTCTAGGGGTGGCTAGTACCTTTCTTTTAGATTTTTCCATTTCCTCACGGTCATAGCCCCTCTCTACAAACTTATCTACCATATGATTTAATGCAATTATGGTTTGTTCAGGGTCAGATGTAATCCGACGAACCCTAAGTAGTTGTGAGTGGGGGAGTCCCTTTTTAAGGGCCACTGGATGAAAGCTATTTGATTTTAATATAGTGTTTCTGTCAGTCGGTTTCACATAAATCGATGTGACTATATGATTTTCTTTGATATTGATGTCAACATCGAGAAAGTGTATGTTGTTAGTACTTACTTCATATGTGAATTTAATAACACTTTCTGTGATGTTATGATTGTCTAACAGAGAACACAATGCTTCCTTACTGCCTACCCAAAAGATCATGAGGTCATCTATGAACCGCAAATACAGACGCACCTCCGAGATTAAATGACCATTCACATAAAACAAGCTTTGCTCAATGAAATACATGAAAGCATTTGCGTACGATGGGGCCACTGAGGACCCCATCGCACACCCCGCCACCTGTAAGAAAAATTTCCCATTATATAAAAAGTAATTGTGGGTCAACACCATAGTAAGTAACTGCAAAAACAATAATACTGGTATATATATATATACAGTGATCGGTGCTGTTAAGTACAGCACCGATCACCACCGATCGCCAGCCCCCCCCCCTCCCACCCCCCCTCCCACCCGGCAGCCCCCCCTCCCACCCACCCGGCTGCCGCAGCGCCAGCACCCCTCCCACCCCCCCACCAGCCGCAGCGCCAGCCCCCCTCCCAAAGCTGGTGAGCAAAATGGGGTGACATGTGGGGGGGTTCCACTGTATTGGTGCTTCGGGGGTCTTGCTAATGCGACATAGCACCCACCATTCATTCCACCACCAAATATCACTCCTTCCCTTCTGAGTCCTGCCATGCACCCAAATGGTATTTTTTGGTCACATATGAGGCATTGCCGTACTCGGGAGAAATTGGGGCACAGATTTTGGGGTGCTTTGTCTCCTTCATTCCTTGCGAAAATGAAAAATTTTGAGCCAGAACTGCATTTTTGTGTAAAAAATTACATTTTTTACACAAAAATGCAGATCTGGCTCAAAATTTTTCATTTTCGCAAGGAATGAAGGAGACAAAGCACCCCAAAATCTGTGCCCCAATTTCTCCCGAGTATGGCAATGCCTCACATGTGACCAAAAAATACCAGTTGGGTGCATGGCAGGACTCAGAAGGGAAGGAGTGATATTTGGATTTTGCAGCACAGATTCTGGTTGAATGACCCCTGAAGCACCCATACAGTGGAACCCCCCCACAAGTGACCCCATTTTGCAAACTACACCCTTCAGGGAATTCATCAGGGGGTATAGTGTACATTTAAAACCCCCAGGGGTTTCACCAATTTTGATACAACTGAGCTGCGAAAATGAAAAATTAAATTTTTTCATTTTCACAGCCCAGTTGTATCAAAATTGGTGAAACCCCTGGGGGTTTGAAATGTACACTATACCCCTAAATGAATTCCCTGAAGGGTGTAGTTTGCAAAATGGGGTCACTTGTGGGGGGGTTCCTTAATTTTAGCATCTTATGGTGCCTAGAAACCTACATGGTGCCTAAAAAATAATCTCATAAAAAGGAGGCTCCAAAATCAAGTAGGTGCTCCTTCTATTATGAAGCCTGTGGTTTGGTCAACGTGCACACTAGGGCCACATATAGGATATTTTTGAAAACAAAAGAATTGGGGGAATCAATTTTTAGTCACATTTCTCTAGTAAAATCTACTGTGTTCCTTAGAAAAATGTATTAAAATTGCAAATCTGCAAAAAAAATGAAATTTTGAAATTTCACCTACACTTTGTTTTAATTCCTGTGAAACACCTAAAGGGTTAACAAACTTCCAAAATGCTGTTTTGAATACTGTGAGGGGTGCAGTTTTTGAAATGGCATCATTTATGGGGGTGTCTCACATACAAGTCCCTCAAAGTCACATCAGAACTGAACTGGTCCCTAAAAAAATCAGTGTTTGAAATTTTCTTGAAAATTTGAAAATTTGCTATTCATATTGTAAGCCTCCTAGTGTCCAAAAAAATTAAAAGGAAGTTGAAATAATGATGGAAACATAAAGTAGACATATGGTCTATGTTAGTTATTAACTATTTTGAGTGGTATGATTATTTGTCTCACAAGCAGAAAATTTAACATTTTGCAAATTGCTAAATTTTCCATTTTTTTACGACATTTTGGTATTTTTCACAAAAAAACACAGACTGTATCGACCCAAATTTACCACTAATTTGAAGTACAATGTGTCACGAGAAAACAGTCTCAAAATCACTGGGATAAGTAAAAGCAAAAAAAAGTTATACCCACTTAAGTGATACATGTCAGATTTGAAAAAAATGGCTCTGTCAGGAACGCATAAAAAATGTCTGTGTCAGGAAGGGGTTAAGAAAAAATTCAAAACCTGGAAGAAAAAATAATTGCAACTAAGCAAAAAACAAATAAGGGGAGATATTTAAAATTATTGATGAGACATTAGAAACTGGAATTCAAGGGGGAAGAAAACTATAAATGCCGCACTTATAGGGAAGATGCATGGAATAAGAACATCAAAGCAAATCATGGCTCAAAAGTTTATGAATTCCTTGAAGATAAGGACTGGTTAAAGCAGGAAAGGCCAACTACTGTGTAAGGGCAAAGTGGAATGCCGACAATTTTTTTTATAGAAAATCAAGGAAGAAAGCAATGGAGAAATCGAGGAGAGGAACACAATGTTAATGACAAGCATATACTGTAAATAAAATCCAGCCTTTCTTGATAGAAGATATCCCAACAAAACGGAAATGTGAGTACAGAGGACATAGTTCTACTAAGAATACCTTTTGGAATAGATACAACAATGACTGGTACTATAAGAGAATATTAATACACTGTAGAGACAGTCATAGCAAGAAAAGCAGTCATTTTAAGCTTACTAGAAAAAGTTATAGGGAAGGTATAAACTTAGAAGCCTCCAAAGTAGGAAATATCTGAAGAAAACATAGATCAACATGTTCCTGATGAGCAAGATCCAGACAATTGTATGAATGATATTTTAGAACTGGAACAGCAGCTTTCCCAAAAAAACAGAAATAAAAAGGAACAGTTCATAGATACATGGAATTTGATGTCAAAAGAACAAGGTAGGTAGACCTAGAAGGAAATTAGGAGGTAGAGGAAATCAGACTAAATACAAGGTAGCTGTAACACCAGTGAGTATATTTAATTTAAGCAACCATGCACTCACATAAAATGATATAAAATTTCTAAATAAAAACCTTAATAATAACACCAGATAAGGAAATTAATTAGTGTTGGGCATTTAACCTTGAAAAGTTCTTTAAAAAAGCTGGTAATAAGATGAATGATGAAGGAGCTAAACAGATGCAGTGTAATTTCCCTCAAACAAAATTAAAGAATAAATGTAAATGTTATCCTTACCTTATGAAAGGGGCCTTCATCGCTATGTTTCAGAAAATTGTTAAAGATAATTTCTAAAGAATTGAAAACAGAAAAAAATAATAGAATATGTATCCTCAATTTGGCAGAAAGAAATGACCTCAGTGCTGTGAGGCAGTATTGCTAACCATTACACCATCCGTACTGCCCTATTATCTTCAGATTAGAAATCCAGTATTTCCTGAGTTTTACCATTTACACAATATCCATAAAGCTCAAAGGATCCTTCCTCATAGGCCTTTATTGTTGAGTATCAACTTGCTCACCTACAATCTCTCAAAGTACATTAATTTCTTCCTCAGGCACTAGTCAAGAAACAGAAAAGCTTCATTAGTGACTCTACTCATGAAGATTCTGAATGATGTAAAATAGAAAAAAAAAACATACATGTTAATGACATGTGTAATCACCTTCCTTTATTTGGTTATTGGACATGATAAAATATGTAAGGAGAATAAAGATATCCAAAATAGATAATCTAACCTTCAATAAGATCAAAGTAGTTTGATAAAAAAATCAATCAATTTTATTCTTTATAATTACTTGAAATTTGACAAGACCCACTATACAGATGAATCTGGCCTCAGTGTTGCTGGTGAATCGCCAGCAGCATGCTGCTGGCGATCCGCCAGCAACACGGCGCCTCTATCTGACTGAGACGTGCGTGCGTCCCCCACGCACGCGCGTCTCAGTATCCGGGCATCGAGGCGGACGCAATACTGTCCGCCTCCCGCTCGAGGGGGCTGGGGGGGACCTCTGGCCACTGTGGGGGGGTGCGGTCGCCCGGTGTGGGCTATGGGCGACCGAGGGCAGCACCGTCGGAAGGGGACGCGCACGCACCTCGTGCGCGCGCGTCCCCTTCCGGCATACAGATGGTGGCAGGGCAGGGGATGGCGATGGCGACGCCATCACCATCCCCTGCAAAGATGAATCCCGCTACATCTGTAGTTCGGTGCAAGGGACAGCAATGGGTAATACATTTGCACCAGGTAGGTACAGGGTTTTGCAGCTGGCACTCACTGTCTCTGTGTATACTATATGTATAGGCAGCGGGTTACGTGTGAGGAGTCCTGCCTCACAAAAGTAATGTATTGAACAAAAGGGTTTTTGTAGCCTGCGCTCACAGAGAATACATATATAAATATATATGTATATGTATGTGGCACAATGTGATGGCAAAGACAATGATTAACTGGAGGTTGTATCTTTGACCTATGTAAATAAGGCTGAGAGTTTTTCAGGTAAAACTTAAACTTTTATTCTCCCAAAAAAAAAAAAGAGATTGGATAGTGGGTATGAGGGTCAGGGTAAAATGGTCAGGCTGGGTGAGGTACACCTGGTAGGGTAATTGGGGCCAAGGTTGGGATGTAGCAGGTGTGGTAAAGAAGGGGGTATGGGTGATCAGCAGGTAAAGTCACAGTTTGAGGTCGAAATCGGGCAGGTAAAGTGGCGCGGGAGGCTGGTGTCCCGTCCACCCCGCTGTACACTCTTACCTGTCTTCCAGGTCCCCCGCTGTACTCGCTGCTGTTCTTGTTTAGTGGAAGCGACGTTTTGCTTCCTGGTCCTTTCACAGCTCCTCCGGGCTTTGGTATGGCCTCAAAGTGAGTGGTATCGCGAGATCCCGCTGACCTGAGACTTCAACCTCTGCTGGGCACCGTGTGCTCGACTCCCCATGCCGGGAGGAAACTTGTGCAGGATTGTCAGTTTATCTCTCCAACGCGTGTCGGCTATCCTTAGCCTTCTTCAGGGAGTGAAGAAGGCTAAGAATAGCCGACACGCGTTGGAGAGTTAAACTGACAATCCACTGTGAGCGCAGGTTAAAAAAAAAAACTTGTTTAGCACCAGGATATAGAACTTTATTTGTGGTATCTTGGGAAAATAACTATATATAGAAAAATAATCCCAAACTGGAAAATATCATACTGTAGATAAGATTCATTGATGACTTTCTGTGCATATGGAAGGATGACAGTAAAGATCTGGATGTGTTCATTGGATATGTCAATTTCACCAAACTACAATTTGGAATTTACAGTAAAAACTAGCCAAAAAACTGGAGTTTTTGGACTTGTGTATCTTTATTAAAGAAGATACTAGCCATATAAAAACTTTCATCAAGTAAGCAGATTGCAAAAAAAAGTACAAGCAACAAATTTAAAAACTAAAATTCATGATAGCAAATATGATTCTTTTCCCATGGAAAAAGAAGTTGAAAGAGAAGGGAAATTGGTTATAAAATAATTGCAGAAGGTTATAAAATGCTTTGGGGATGAAGACAATTAAAACAAAATGTAATTTTTTACCCCAAACAAAAGTCAATATTTTAGAAAAAAGCATACATAAACACAAAGGCCAACTTTTAAAATCAGGTTACATGTTTTAGACAGCTAAAAAATCACACTAAATTGCACATGTGATATGAAATGTGCAATTTTTTTTTTTTTAGCAAAACTCGGAAATGTAAATAGGTGCAATTTTTTTTAGACAAAGTCAGAAATCACTTACGATTTCTGGTGATATTTTAGTAACGGAAATGTGTGATTTTTATTAAAGGTGAGATTTTAAGAAACAGGGGACCCCCAGTATTTCCCCCCCCCCCCCATATTTTTGGAACCAGGACTGGTCCAAGAGCCCTTTGCTGTTTTCTTCACAGCAAAATATGTGAATTTAAACGCCATTTGCACATTATTATACATGCTATTTTCGTAAAATGTGCGATTTTGGCAGTTTTTGACCAAAAAAATCGCACCTAATTGCATTTGGCAAGATCTTGATCTGAATGATAAAAGCCTTTAAAAATTCTCCCCGAAAGAGTAAAGTTAATTTATAAAAAAGCAATCAGCTTGAAAACCAGCTGGTCTCCCATGGTTTTACATCCATTTAGTGCACAAAACCAAAAACAATGGTTTTATTACTGCCTACAGTGTAAAGCATGTCACATAAAAAAGTACTAGGACTATTTCCTCATTTAAATTTTTTATAAAAGTGTCATTCAGTATACGGGAAGATAATTCTTGCAGCACAAAAGATGCTGTCTACCTACCTACCTGCTCCTATGGTTTTCATTACCACCTTTATGCTGATGATACCCTAATCTATCTCTCCTCCCCCAACCTATCCCCATCACTCCTGTCCAAGGTCTCCGAATGCCTCACGGCCATCTCAGACTGGATGACCCAACGCTTCCTGAAACTAAACATGGCTAAAACTGAACTTCTAATCTTCCATCCCCCGAACATCCCCTCTTCTCCCACTATCTCCATCAGCATTGGTGAAACCGAGATCACCTCCACCGACCAAACGCGCTGCCTCGGTGTCATCATGGACTCCTCCACATTCTTGCTCTCTCACAGTCTTGCCGCTTTCACCTACGCAACATCTCATGCATCAGACCATTCCTCTCGACTGACGCGACCAAAATTCTCATTCACTCTCTTGTCATCTCCCGCCTTGACTACTGCAACATCCTTCTCTCTGGGCTACCTCTCACCCGCCTCGCACCTCTCCAAACCATTCTTAACGCTGCTGCTAGGGTCATCTTCCTCTCCCGCCGCTCTACCTCCGCCTCCCCCTTCTGTCTATCTCTTCACTGGCTCCCCATTCCTTTCCGAGTTCTCTTTAAACTCCTCACCACCACCTACAAGGCTCTCTCCTCCTCCACCGCTCCTTACCTCTCTTCACTGATCTCTATCCACACTCCCTCCCGTCCTCTTCGCTTAATCGCTGACCGCCGACTAACCTCTCACCTAATCACCTCCTCCCACTCCCGTGTCCAAGACTTCTCTCGCGCTGCCCCCCTGAACTGAAACAACCTCCCGCCACCCATCAGGCTTTCTGATTCCCTTACCTCCTTCAAGTGCTCCCTCAAAACCCACTTTTTTCGACTAGCCTATCCCTCCTCCTAACCTCTTTTGATCCTCCTATCCTGCCTCCGTTCCCCTCCGTTCCTACTTATCCTGTTGTTTTTCGTTTGTCCACCCACCAATTTTTAGTATGTTAACTCTTATGAGTAGGGTCCTCCTGCCTCACGTACTCACCCTACCTCTTTACCTCACCTGTCCTCCTGTCCTGTTCTTCCCTTCCTCTACTTCATCTTCAGTCTCCTCGACAATTTTGACACCTACTTCTATACTGATGCTGATTTTATTTCTACCAGCTATACCCCTATTTATACTGTATTTTTCAACACACCCTGTATGTTACCTTGTCATTTGTTTTTTGTTTGCTATGTACGCGCTGCGGACACTTTTCGGCGCCTTATAAATAAACGTACTACTACTACTACCTGTTGGAGTCCCATGTGGCCTCCAATATGTAGGGTGGACAGTGAGAAAGGTCTGTCCACAATGGGCATATCAGGAATATAAATAAAAAATTGAAAATGCATAGCGTCAACAAACATTTCGCAGATGAATATAACAGGGACCCCTTGCTACTTAAATGCCTTGGAATTAAAAAGCCACAAAAGCAATGGAGTTTAGGAGATTATGAAGCTAACATTTCTGGGAAAGAAGCTACATTTTTTTTCCACAATCTAGAAACTCTCCATCCTGCAGGACTTAACTTAGATTTTGATGTAGGCTTTTTCCCTATGAAATTGCCTTTCTTGTTTTTATATTTATATTTTTATTTCTATCGAGTGTAAATCCAGGGATTCTGTATTGAAATTAAAATCAGCATCTTCTCTAAAAAAAATATGTTTCTGCTTCAATAGCGTTCTCCTGATTCAATAAGATATATGTGTTAGTTTCACAGTGGAACCCTCTAGTATTTTTTTTTTTTTGAGAAATGGACCAGGGGCGATAAAAAGTTGTCAGCACATCCGTTAAATTTCCTCAAATTAATGTAATATGTAAAACAATGAATATATAAAACATGTATCAGTAAACGTCCCATCAGTATGAAGATGTTTTTATAAAAACTGAGGGATGGTCATCTAAAAGCGTACCCGCACTCACAATGGTGTTATGGAGATTGTGCACATAAAGGTTTCTTTAGGTCTGTGCGGGATTCACCACAAGTGCAGATTCAAAGATTGGGCATGAGATGCGTACCATACTCACAGGTTAATGTATTTATACAGACGCATCTAGGTATCTTATTTAGGAAGTCCCCTGCCACTGAAAGACTCCTCTCACCATACATGAATATAAAAATGGAAAGACAGAAGTCCCTCTTTCAATGTTGGTGACAAAGGTTTTATTTAAAAGACACAAAAAGACTGGGAACACAAGATGGAAAAATACGGTACCTGGTGACTGGGGTATTGGCCTTATACCCCAATCTGTCACCGCACATGAACAGTGACTCCCAGCATCAAATACAGCAAGCTCCTCTTAGATGCCCATCCCTCAGTTTTCATAAAAACATCTTCATACTGATGGGACGTTTACTGATACATGTTTTATATATTCATTGTTTTACATATTACATTCATTTGAGAAAATTTAACGGATGTGCTGACAACTTCTCATCGCCCTTGGTCCATTTTTAAAAAAAAAGCTGCACCGATAAGGGGTTGAGTGGTGACCCTTTCCTTTTGGCCTGGCTGAAGAGAAGTGATTGCGCCTTGGGACTAATTCATTTGTTTGTTTCTGAACCCTCTAGGATGTCGATTGCTCAGCACCACAGGAGAGGGAGGTGGCAGAGACCCAGGGTCAGAGGAGAGATTAGCCTGTGGCAGAGGTAGCAGGAGAGGATATAGGTCCGGTAACCAATTCCTGTCAGAGAAGCCATTAATGCTGGGAAAGATAGCCACTGCCACTGGGAGAGAGCTGAAGCCTGGGCTTGAAGTCTAGGGGGAGGTTTGTGTCAGCGCCTGCTCCTGAGGAAGCCGGAGGTTCCGGAGAAACACGTTGAGCGATTTATCTATTGCTGATCCATCCTTTACCACACAAGTGACCTGGTTCATCTTTTCATCCCTGAGACGTCCACCTTCAAAAAATATTCTTCCTGGACACTTCAAAATATTCTGGGTTTCCAATTATCCCTAATTGTTCCAAGGAGAAGGAAATTAGGACTGTCGATTCAGGACCCTTGAGCCTTTGAAATTATAAGGCAAACAGAACCTTAAAGCGTCACAAGATATCGAACTGGCCAACACAACAACTTGCGCCAAGGGATGGTAATATTAACATCAGCATTCATTTACCTTATTACAGGACTGTCGCTAAATTATACCTCCTAAAAAAGGAAAAAAGTTTTTCTGCTGCTAATTGATTCACAATATGAGATATTCTTTTATTATTTTTATTATATGTATGTAATTATATGAATGGTATTTTGTTCTACTTATATTTTTTACTCTAATTAAATTTATATATTTTTTAAGAGAACCGTGTAAACAATTATTTAAACAGCAGGCGCTGACACAAACCTCCCCCTGTTTTTCATATATAAATATTTTGGGTTTGTGACTAAACCCTGTGTCAGCTGCCTTTAATTGCGCAGCGCACACCACAAATTTTTCTGGGCTTGAAGTCTGTTGAGATCCAGAGTAGGGAGGTTTGCTGGCGGGCAGGTTAAAGGATGGGGCATTACTGTGGCATAATGTGTGGCATATTGTGAATAAAGGCACTACTAATGTGTAGCATAATAAATATAAGGGGCACTAAAACTCTGTAGCATAATGTGCTGTAAATGGCATTACTGTTTGGCATAACATAAATAGTGGTTACTAATGTATGCCAAAATGTGCATTAGGGGTATTAATGTGTATCTTAAAGTGAAGTATGGATCTCTAATATGTTATGTGAATTAGGGGCACTTTTTGTAGTGTAATGTGAATAAAGGGCACTTCTGTGTAATGTACTTTAAATAAAGGGACACTACTGTGTGGTGTAATATGGATAAGGGGCACTACTGTGTGGTGTAATGCGAATAAGGTTGCACTACCGTGTGGGAAAATTTCAACAGGGCATGATTGCTCTACTCGTTTTTAAACTATGGGGGGGGGGGGGGAATTGGCAGCAATGCACTTTCTGGCACAGCACACCACAGTGTCTAGTTACCGCTCTGTATCTACATGTGTATTGGAAATTCCGAAAACAGTGGAAGATTATTAGAAATGCGATTAGGATGGGGACCAGGATTATGCTTGAATAAAAAGAGCAGGAGTAAATGGGAAGGAGAGCAGGGGCAGAGAGTAGGCTGCCAAGGGCTTGCCGGAGAGCAGACGAGGCGGGGGTAAACGGAGAGGCGGGAGAGAACAACCCAGCAGGTGCCTGGTCTTTAGTTCATAATACATGTGAAGAAACATGTAAAAGCTGCAATGTGAAGGTTTATCATCCCTAGGCTAATTTGTCTGTGAATAAATCCGCTAATGCATACTTATATTCTAGTGGGTTGTTTGTACATACAGCACTTACTTTGTATGGGAGAAGAACACCTACATTGTCATTATGATAGCAAACTAAAACAATGTAGATTTGTAGGTTTAGACTTGGAAAGCTGAATACATTTTAGAGTTTAATGCTGTTTTGGCTATATATGTATAAATACATTTTAGCTGTGAGATTGATGTCTAATGTTTTATGAATGATCTTAATCGTTACGCTGGGTAAGAAAAAGGCAATATTGACTTTTTAGCTAAATCTGCAATAAAGTTCTTATATTGCTTTCTACTGTGCTAGAGGGGTCCAATAATTACACCCTAAAATCCTCAAGTTTCAGTTCAATAGCCACGGTATGCTCTCTGACTCATATCGCTGTTGGCAAACCATTGCAATGATTGTAATGGTATCTAATTGGTTCATTTGCTGGAATTCTGTTCGATGCTACTTCCCATTAGTATTGACAGACCAGCTGAATGACAGAAAGAAATCTAATTGTGGCATATCCTAATTATCTGTTCAATTCTTAACTGGAGGTTAGAATAACCATTACTGCTTAAATAACTGTAAGCCATTAACTAGCTGCGGCGGGGGACAAAGAACCTCATGTTTTTAAATTACGAATGATCAATATTTCCTTCTAACACACAAATACATCTTATTGTGATTAATATTTTGATAGTGTCTAGAGTGTGCCCTTGCATTATTTGGTACTTGTTTCCTAGCACGGCGCCCACTACGGCACTTGCGTAGTGGGATATTCAGGGTAGTGAAATCCCATCGCATGCCATTATTGTATGGCATGCGATGCTATGCGATTTTCCTATGTAATGTATTCACTGCTCTCTGTCAGTGAATACATTACAAAAATCGGGTCCGATCAAAAATCGCATCGCATGCCATTATTGTATGGCATGCGATGCGATCAGATATCGGATCCGATTTTACATATAATAATGGCATTTAATGTACTATACAATTAAATGACATATAATTTCATTTATTTAGGCCCCCCCCACTATCCACGTCATCCGGAAGCGTGGCGAGCGGCGGCGGAACGCGTCTGGCCCACCTTTTCATACCCCCACTATCCACATCGGCCTGGAGTTGATTTTATATAGTGTGCCGAGCCTTAAGCATGGCAAGCACATTGAGCCCCGCGAGGGGACGTGTAATACATGTAAATAATACGCGGCCCCTCGCTCCGCTTGCCACACTATATTAAATCAACTCCTCACCGACGTGGATAGTGGAGTATGAAAAGGTCATGCAGACGTGTTCCGCCACCCCTCGTGGGGCTCACTGTGCTCGCCACGTGGATAGTGGGGGTGGGTGCGTAAATAAATGACATTATATGTAATTTAACTGTATCTCCTATATATTTGGCTACATCTGTCACTCAAAGTGTGTGTCTGTGTCTATAACGCTCTGTTCCTGGACTTTCCTCTTAATGTGTGATTGCCTTCATCTGTGCTGAACACCTTTCTGAGAAATTAACCTGTTTAAAACAGGTGATGGCAATCATACATTAAGGGGAAGTCTAGAAACAGAGCATTGTGTCCCTCCTGGAGAGGGTCATGTTGGGAGGTATGTGACAGAGAACCAGCCCAGTGAGCCCACAGACAGTGCCAGACACCCACTGCCTTCCCATGTTGCCCAGCACTGCTACTCCACAGCCACCAGGTGAGCGCCCCCCTCCCGCGATTTGCGGCAAAACCTCCCCCCCCCGCGCGCCCCCCCCCTCCCGCGATTCGCGGCAAAAACACCCGCTCCCCCGCGACCCCCCCTACCGCGATTCGCAGCAAAAACACCCCCGCGACCCCCCTCCCGCGATTCGCTGCAAAAAGAACCCCCCCATGACCCCTCCCGCAATTCGCGGCATAACCACCACCCCGCGACCTCCCGCGAATCGCGGCAAACCCTCCCCCGTGACCCCCCCCCCCGATTCGCGGAAAAAACACCCCCCCCCCGCGACCTCCCTCCCGCGATTCGCAGCAAAACCCCCCCCCCCCGCGACCCCCCCTTGCACGATTGGCGGCACCCCCCCTGCGACCCCCCTCCCGCGATTTGCGGCACCCCCCCCCCCGCGCAATTCGCAGCAGCCCCAGGATTAAATGGCACATGCAAAACACTGACATGGCTATGGTCGACAATGAAAAAGGCTGCCATGAGTTTTTGAAGATTTATTTTTAATTTTTTTAATTTTTTCATATTCATTGTCATGTGTCGACATGGACACCAATGAAGTGGCACACTTATGTCAACATTTACATGTGTTGACCTTTCTGTGTTGATTTTTTTCTTGTGGCGATTCGCGTCACACCCCCCGCAACCCCCCTCCGGCGATTCGCGGCACCCCCCCGCGACCCCCCCCCTCCCGCAATTCGCGGCAACCCCCCACCGGAACCCCCATGAACCCCGCTCTCCCGCGATTCGCGGCACCCACCCCCCGCAACCCCCCCCTCCCGCAAATCGTGGCACCCCCCGCGATTCGCGGCAGCCCCAGGATTAAATGGCACATGCAAAACACTGGCACGGCTATGGTCGACAATGAAAAAGGTTGACATGAGTTTTTGAAGATTTATTTCATTTTTTGAATGTTTTCATATTCATTGTCATGTGTCAACATGGACACCAATGAAGTGGCACACTTATGTCAACATTTACATGTGTTGACCTTTCGGTGTTGATTTTTTCTTGTGGCGATTCGCGTCACACCCCCCGCAACCCCCCCTCCTGCGATTCGCGGCACCCCCCGTGACCCCCCACCTCCCGCAATTCGCGGCAACCCCCCACCGGAACCCCTGTGAACCCCGCCCTCCCGCGATTCGCGGCACCCAACCCCGCGACCCCCCCCCTCCCGCAATTCACGGCACCCCCCGTGATTCGCGGCAGCTCCAGAATTAAATTGCACATGGAAAACACTGACATGGCTATGGTCGACAATGAAAAAGGTTGACATGAGTTTTTGAAGTTTTTTTTTTTCATTTTTTGAATGTTTTCATATTCATTCTCATGTGTCGACATGGACACCAATGAAGTGCCACACTTATGTCAACATTTACATGTGTTGACCTTTCTGTGTTGATTTTTTCTTGTGGCGATTCGCGTCACACCCCCCCCACCCCCCCCGCAACCCCCACTCCCGCGATTCACGGCACACACACACACCCCCGCGATTCTCGGCACCCCACCCCGTGACCCCCCCTCCCGTGATTCACGGCACACCCCCCGCGACCCCCCCACCATGATTCGCCGCAACCCCCGCCCCCGTAACCCCCCTCCCGCGATTTGCGGCATCCCACCCCGCGACCCCCCTCCCGCGATTCTCTGCAATCCCTCCCCTCCCGCGATTCGCAGCATCCACCCCCCCACAACCCCCCCTCCTGCAATTCGCGGCACCCCCCGCGACCCCCCCTCCTGCAATTCGCGGCACCCTCCGCGACCCCCCCTCCCGCGATTCGCGGACACCTAAGTTGCAATACAGGGCATCTTTCATACAATTCTAACCATATTTCTCATATACAAACGTTCACAAATTAAGGGGGCGCAGCCCCTTACGACGGTGTGAAGAGCGCCCGTAGGGCGCGATGAATCACCTAGTAGTACATTAAATGCCATTATAACAGGTAAAATCGCATCTCATCGCATCGCGTGCCATACAATAATGGCATGCGATGCCATGCGATTTGACTACATTAACGTACGTAGTAAAATCGGGCGCCGGGCTAGGAAACAAGTAACCATTATTTAACTGTATCCTGTAAACTTGTAATGTCAGTATCACCAGGCACCACTGAGGGTGTAATGGTTAGCATTGCTTATTCACGGCACGGAGGTCATGGGTTTGATTACCACCATGGCCATAATTGTACGGTATATTCACACCGTGCTTGCGTGGGTTTCCTCCAAGTACTCCGGTATCCTACCACCCCTGATTAAATTAGTCCTGGAGAGGTGGTGGAACTCAGTTCCCTCTGCCATCTAATTATTACGGCTTTTGGTATTCCCACTGCAAACCATTAAGCTTTTCTGTTAATATGAATGTGCAAAGCCAAGCTGGAGGTGGGACTAGTTTCACCTCCACATTACCCCATTCCCCCCACTTTAACCCCTGCCTCCCACAATAAAAAAAAATATACTGGTAGGATAATTGTCTACAAAAGTAACAATAGAATGTGTGTGCGTGTACATGTGGTATGGAATATACTGTATATTGTAAGCTCCACTGGGGCAGGGACTGATGTGAATGTTCAAATATTCTCTGTACAGCACAATGGAATATGTGTGGTAATAAATGTAAATGTAAAAAAATAATCACCAGTGGTACTGTACATACAGTCTCCTCACTTAACAAACTACCTGTTTAGTGACCAATCGATCTTACAACCAGCTCTATGACCAGCTGGTAAATCAATTATATCATTTTCTGTTCTGTTGTTTCAAATAGTTTTATTGTATGTAATAATTCAGCAAAGCCCATAGAATAGCGAAAATCACTATTCGGTGAGTTCTGCAATTCTACGCATGCACCCATGCTGTGTCACACATGTTAGACCCCTTAAACTATAGTCATGTTCTGGAAAATACAACCACAATCTAAAGGCTGGCAGTGATGGCAATGCAGTATTGGGAGAGCGCTGTCACGGTGTCGGCGAGGGCAGTCCAGACAAATTGAATTCTACAAAGTATCTTATAACTAGACAAATCGTCTTGTGTACGTTGTGCAAGTGATTCACACAGGATAATTACACCAAATAAAACACTAATTACCAGCCCCTCAAAATGACGGAACAACATAATAATAATTTCAGCACCGGCTGCTGCATGCTCCAGAACGGATCAACACTTGATTAGTTCCATTAACAAACATCTAGTAGCCTCCAGTGTGCAAAACATTGAATTACAGTACTCTATAGAGGTGAGGAGCAGTTTTAGCTTTGTAGTAGATGGTATTTTTTTATGTTTCATATTTCCTACACTAAATCACACTGTCACGAACTATAAAAACTAAGCCTACCAGCTTAGGGATTGGTGTGCTGGGGGTTGTCTACCAAGCAGAATTTTGAGATTTTTGCGGTAACTGACTTGCTGGTCGTGGCCCCTTGGTCTGGTTCATCATCTTGAGCTGGTATATACTGGAACTGGATATGGAGCATTGTAGTCATCTAGCTTGGTCAAGATCAATATGGACAAAACTGGTACCAAGGGATAAGGCAAAGGGAGTCCAAGGTCAGACCGGATCATACATAGGAAAGCAGAGTTCGCAATACACTAGGTTGAAGATGAAGAATGGTCACTAGGCAAGCAGAGATCATACACTATAACACAGGTCAGGTACCAAAGGATCAAGCAGGAGAGAGGTCAGGAAACAAGCCGAGGTCAAATACGATAGTCAGGAATCTCAAGTAATGGACACGGCACAGGAACACTGGAGCTGGTGTGAACCTATACCAGTGATGGATAACCTTGACACTGCAGCTGTTGTTGAACTACACAACCCAGCATGCCCTGCATCAGTTTTAGCATGGCCAAATATTAAAACTGTAGCAGGGCATGCTGGGATGTGTAGTTCAACAACAGCTGGAGTGTCAAGGTTAGCCATCACTGACCTATACTCTGGCATGGCTTGACTGCCAGAGAGTGCCTTCTACAGGGAGATAATGAGCTGACACTACCAATACTGAGCTAAAGTCTCACAGGTTCCTAATCAGTGAGAGCTGAGCATGTCTCACTCAGGTGCTGTAATCAGTCTGCAATGGTCTTGTCCAGTGGTAGCCAACTCCATTCCTCGAGAGCTATCAACAGTTCACGTTTTCCAGACAACCTAGCTGCTGCAGCTGGTGCACTCATTACTCACAAATACATTTTAAAAGATCCAATGGTGGAGCTAATTACTTCACTTGTGATTCTTAACTGTTGGTAGCTCTCGAGGACTGGAGTTGGCTACCCCAGGTCTAGTCTGATCATTGCAGACTGATTACAGCACCTGAGTGAGACATGCTCAGCTCTCACTGATTAGGAACCTGTGAGACTCTAGCTCAGTGACTGATTGACAGCATGGAGCAGAGCATAGTAGAGCTGAACTAGCAGGACAATCATAAACCAGATAAACACCAAACATACTAGAATGTTGTGACACACACGTGCTATTATGAATCTGATAACTGATTTATATTTCTGTTTTACCTTTGTGTAAAAATTCATCTACATTACCCTTTACCACATTTTACAGGTACATATAGGGCTATTTTTCAGCAGGCTCCAGCAGGAACTAAGGCCCTTGTTCTAGTTCACTCTTTCTGACAAAATATTTCTTAGATGGACAAAACCATGTGCATTGCAGGTGAGGCAGGTGTAAAACCCCACCCAAATCTAATTATCTCTGCACAAGTAACACCTGCCTCACCTGCAGTGCACATGGTTTTGTCCATCTAAGAAATATTTTGTCAGAAAGAGTGAACTAGAATAATGGCCTCAGTTCCTGCTGGAGCCTGCTGAAAAATAGCCCTGGGTACATATACTGTATTTTAAACAGTAAAACACAAAAAAATCAATGAAATTACATTTAAATAATAAAAATAAAAAATAACCAGCTTAATATTTCTCTAAACTTGTAAGTTACAGATGGAGTTAGTTTTGAGTTATTGTTTGATCCAATGACTTCAGCTCTAGGTCAGATTAATGTCTACTCAGTGGCAGTGTTTTCTCAACATCTCACATGTTCTGTAGATATGAAAAAATAGTCGCTCAACTGCAATTACTGCTGTTCAGTTGGAGATTTTCCATTCAGAAATTCTTCCTTAAACAGTAAAATAATGCTGAATATATTTTAGGGGTTTAGAGATCAAGTTATACTCATTTCTATAAATTGTTCAAATTTGAGTTTCCTTTAATCCATTTTGTTGTCAAATATACAACATGTTAAAAGGCTATTTTCATCTATATCCACGTTTCTAAAGAGAGTTTTGTTCATAATTCTAAAATTCTCTTCAGATGAGCTTTCAAATGCCAATTTGGCAATTGTAAATCAATGATATTTGCACTGCACAAAATTGCCTAAAAATGTCTTTAGTTCTACATTTCAAGTGGTTTCTCAAGTGTGCAAAGTTTCAGCGACAAAATATTAAAGTCCCACATTATCATTGACATTCAGTGCCATGCCATTTCCTACAATTTATGAAATTGCATTTCATTCAGTGTAGTAGCTCTGATTAGAGATGAGGCACTGGGCCTAATTCAGCCCTGATCACATGGCAGTGAATTAGCAATGGCCAGGAATCAGGATAATATGCAAGCTAAGCTGTGCGACTACAGGTTGAGTATCCCTTATCCAAAATGCTCGGGACCAGGAGAATTTTGGATAACGGATTATTCCATATTTCGGAATATTTTAATATTTCAATGATGTATTTTGAAGTATCTTGCATTTATGCTGTATAAACACATAATATACACACAAATATATTTTATTACCACATAAAATACACACAAATATATTTTTTTTGTTCAAAAAACAAGGTTTCAAAACTTGAAACAAAATGTGTGTACGATCTCAGCACTGAATTTAAATTCCAAGCAATCATTATCTTGCACATATATAGTGCCAGTTACATATCATGTCCCCAGTGATGCTGTTACAAATGTCCCCAGAGAGTTTTTAGCAAAAAAAAATTTTTTTTTTCACTTTCTGGAATGTCTGGTTTTCGGAATAATTTGGATAACGGATATTCGGATACGGGATACTCGACCTGTATATGTGTGCGACTAGCAAAGAGTTCTCAGCCAAGCAAATATGCCTAAAACCCTTTGTTAGATGCTCAAAATCGATTGGTTTTTCTACAGGCCACCACTGATCTCAAGTGCCCCATAGTCCTGGACTTTCTCAGCAGATGTGATGAAATCAGCCTAATTGAGGACGGAGCTGACTTCACACACCATTCCATAAACCACTTTGGCATGCTTGCAATTTCCTTAGGCAGGCCTGCATTTATTCAACAAGGCCTGCATTTTCTTAGTCCTTCCATTAAACGACCGGCTGCCGCCCCCAGACTCTGGCTTCCTGTCAATCACCAAGCGAATGACCAGCAAAGGAAAAAGTACCAGCATTTCATCGCTGGAGTGCTTCTTGCATGTGCATTGTGGCCCAGATGCATGCACAGTGTTTCGATAATCATCTGCTGTGGAAATTTGCAGAGCAGTACTCAGGTCTGAATCAGGCCATCACACAGTCGGTGAGCCATGAATCACTTAAAAATAAATTCTGCAAAAAGGGCAAATTTTCTAATCTGGTCCAAGGCAAAAATGTTGTGGAATATGTGTTATAATGTTGTTCATCTGTCTTGTATACAATAGTTTTCTTAAGGCTCCAACACTCATCTGTTCGTTAAGCAACAAAAGGGATTATTTACTAAACATTGTATTCTTAAAGTGCCCATACACTAGTAAGATTTATCTTCAGATCTGGCTGGTTGGAACAAAAACATGGTTATGGATGAGTGACAGTTTGTCAGTTTTCCAGCATTTCCAAGCAAATGGTCAACTGTCATTTGCTCTCATCCATAACCATGTTTTTGTTCTAACCAGCCAGATCTGAAGATAAATCTGTGTGTGTACGGCCACCTTAATACCAGCATTTCCGATTATGTCTATGTCCAATATTTAAGAGTGCAATTAGATTATTATATGTGTTTTGCTTGTAAAACCATTGCCCTTTTAAGTTTCAGGCATCAACACAATCAGAATCGCTGGGACACGGAACCCAACACTTAGTGAACAATCTCCCAAAACTCTAATTGCATTTTTGCAATAGAACCTCTAATTTAACCGGGCACCAAATATTTGGGTTTTGAGCTTTTTATGTCTTTTTTTTTCCATCCTGACACTTGTCAGGTATGTTTATTCTTCCTGATATACTGTGGCCAGATGGGATGCTTCAGGGTATGGTACAAAAGGGAGTTATAAGTTACTTCCATTTGTTTTAAGAAACACATCTCACACTTTCTCAGTGAGAACCTCCCTAGTGCTTCTTTACATAAGCAATTAACCAATTACTGTACTTTTCATGAAGTTATCTTCCGGTGGTAGCAAGTGAAATATTTTATTTAGATGTTTGAAATTATCAGTACTTACCAAGACATACTGTAGTACTACGGAGGGAATTGAATTGTTTATGCAGAGGATTTACACTCCTTGTAAAATATCTCACTGCCATGCTTAAGCAGATGGCTGTTTCTGGCAAAATATATTAAATACCTTCTTGGGCCCAATTATTATAATAAGCAAACAATTCATAATTTCCGCACGCTTTTGAAAGATTGAAAACACACATTATGCATGTATATGTTACTAATTAAATTTGGTCTCTAAACATTCATCTAAAGTTAGACAAAAGGTCCCGCTCATCTATTATAATCATTGCTCATTGTGTTATGATAGCATAGAATCCACAAACAGACACAGAAGCACAAAAAGGCAAACAACAAGAAAAGAAAACATGGGAAAAAAATAAATGAGTAAAACAAATTTGTAGAAAAGGAAATAGACATTAACTAAAATTTTCCAATAGGGAAATGTATTTGTTTTTCTTTTGCTAAAACAATAGGGCAGTTAGAATTGGCTTGGTCGCTGTGGATTACAGTTCGTCCTTAGTTATTTTGTAGTGGTATCACAGCCAATCACTGCAGATTAATGTATCTCTGTGTAAGAACTAAACCATTCATCAGTGGTTCCCAAGCTTTCTTGAATCACGGAACCCTAGAATATCAGTATCTTTTTTATGGCACTCCTAGGCAAAAATATTTTTAGTTTAAATTTACAAAAACAATATATTAAATAAAGTAAATTTGGCATTACCCTCCAGGGCTTCAGTACTGCTATTTAGAGTTGCAATCAAGATAATTGATATTGTTTTTGGATAACTTTATGTATGCAACAAAGGGACCCGTTTATGTTACTTTATACTACTGTCTGAGTTTTTGATGGAGCAAGACTTCATTTAATTGATGCCCTTCATCACTATGGATTATTCAGGGCCTCATTTGTTGTTTATTTCCAGACTTAATGATAACCACCACAATCTTGTTGTAAAAATACTGTTTATTTTTTTTGCTATAATAGTAATTTCCATGCAGTCGTGCTTGATTATGGATTTGTCATGTCTCAAAAAAAAATTCTATATAGAAGTAAATGATGCCTACTTGTCATCCTTACACACTATAAGATTATATTTCCAATCTGATAGACTGAAATGAAAATCTAGTAATTTCTATGAGCAAATGACAATTGACTGTTTGCTCCCAAACATGAAAAAACAGACAAACAGGGTCATACAGACAAATTGGTTAAATCAATTTATGCTAGTTTTTGTCTATTTTACAGCTTTTGGGAGCAAATGGTTGGTAGTAATTTGTTTCCAGTCATTACCAGTTTTTCATTCCAACCAGCCAGATTGAAAAGATTATCTTACAGTGTGTAATGCTAAATATGCAGTCAATGGGCTTTCTATTGCGATGCTCGCCATTGACAGCTCTGTGGAGATATAATACATCTTGGACTTCTGAGCAACCCAAGAACATTGACGGCCAAGGTCAATTGAATTGTGTCAATGGAATAGCTGGCATACTGGTCAACACCAGGCACCCAATAATGCCTACTGTATTTTAATGGATATTTGTTTAGTGTTGGTGGCCATCTGGGTGCATCCACAGTCAATGTACAAAATGTCTCCTATCCACATGTAAATAAATGTTAAAAGTTTACAAATCAAAATAACAATTTTCTGTAGTGTGAAAACATCCACGATTCATCTGCAAAATGGTTTTGCAATCCATTCTGCATTAGTCCCATTGATGTGATATTCCTTCACGCTCATGTATAAATGAAAAACAAAAATAATGCAATTTTGATAAAAACAGAAAAAAAATATTTAATGGAAGTAGTAGAGGTTGATCTTGTCATGTCTTCTTAACACTCTGCAAAGTACACTAGTTCACATTTTTCCACAACTCTTGGTTGTACTAACTTGTGCTCCTAGTTTGTAGAGGTGCTATTCACATGTACAGTACGTTAATGTATGCAGCCACTTGTACAATACAGAGAGAGAATACAAACTTCATGAAGATAGGCCTATGGTCAGAAATAAACCATAGTACTATGGCTCATTGGACTGATCTATTGCAGTTGGGCACAATGGTGGAGAGATAGAGATTGGAGTTTCAGTTCTACAGAAATCTGAATCCACCCAAATTTTGTGTATCCCAACCAAAGCACAGTCAAGATCTCGTAAGGAGATTCCATCTGAACCCAGTCCAGATAGGAATTTTCCTGTGGTTATAGATGGAGTCATACTCGCAATTTCCAGCAGACGGCGGGACTGGGATGCACGAGGCTCATGCGTCCCATTGCCGAGAAAGGGGCACGTGAGCATCTTGTGCACATGTACCCCATTCTGGTGGATGGCACGATGGGAGCCGCTCTGATAAGAGGAGCTCCATGTGTAGGTATTCAGATTTAAATCTGAATTTTTGGTTTCGGATAGTAAAAATTACATAATTTTTAGCATTTTTATAAAAATAGATTTTTACACATTTTTTAAATGATTATTGTTTCTTAACCAAATAATAGCAAAAAAACCCCAATCTGAACCAAAACACAAGAATGGTTCTACCAAATCATGATATTTTAGAACCAAAACCAAAACACGGGGGTCCGTGTTCACCTCTAATGGGAACATTTGAGAAATCTGACAGTAGACCTGATGAGGACATGAAGCCATTCAGTTTTCTAATGGTTCTGTTATATGCACCCTCCTTGTAAGACCACTAACTGCTCTGTTGGGAGTACTGTGTGCAGAAGTAGAGAAGATAAGAATGATTGTAGGAATGATACATAATAGAGATGTGAAGAAGGTGTCACACGTAGCCGCGACGGAGCGCGGCGGGTACAGTACTCACCCGTCCGCGCCCGCCGCCGGCTAGCGTGTGCAGGCTCCGGTCTGCGGTGTGCGGGTAGCGGCAGCTCTGGGTAGGGATGGCAGCAGGGGAGCGTCGGGTAGCGGTGTCTTTGCAGATAGTGGTGCTGGGAGGCCGGCGTCGCCATCTTGGTTGAGGGCAGGAGACAGATTGGCCCAGAGTGGAGGTTCCCTCCTCATCCTGCGCTGACAGCCAATGGCAGCCGTCCCCTGGGGATATAAGGGATCTGCCTAGGCTGTTCAGTGTCAGTGCAATGAGTCTTTGGAGTCATTCACAACTCCTAGCTGATTCCCGGATCCTGGCTCTTTCTCTCCTGACTCTGGTGCCTTGCTCCCTGCATCTTGCTACAAGGAAGTTTTCTCCTGACACCAATGCTGCAAGTCCTACCTAGTGTTTGTTCCTGCTTGTGTCCCAGAATTACCCTGCACAGCATTCCGCTGCCCTCCTTCATACAACTCATTCATTCCATCATCTTTCAGTCATCCGGATCCATTTCTTCTGTCATCAAATCAACCTCTTTCCGGATCTTCCTCTATGTACTCTGGCTCATCAAGTACACGTTTCCAGATTTACCTGCTCGTTATTAATATTGTGCTGGACTCTATTTAATTTATCCCAACTGTCACTTAAAGAAGTATTTGAGTGAAGTTTATCATTTATGAAATCTGTTATTAAACCTGCACGTTTCAATCCTACTCCTCCTGGTCCGTCTCCGGCTTCTGTGCACCACACGACTCCATCCAGCCCTTTAGCCGTGACAGAAGGAGTGTTGTTAACCCAAGACACAGACCTAGGGGGAGATGTGTCAAACCTTATAGAGAGATGAACTGGATTTAAAGTAAAGTACAAACCAATCAGGTCCTAACAAAAATTAGCAAAAATATGTCAGAAAAGTCAGTAGTGCCTCCTTTGGTAATAATCAGAAGAAATCTATTGCTTTTGTCTGCTCCCAGGTATATAACAAAAAGTATCCAATAATTAGAGATGTGCAGGCTCTGATTTACTCTGATTTCAGGATCTTATTGGTTATCAACTGTCAACAACTGTCATGTGATTTGGGATAGCCAATAAGATCCTGCTTTAAAATCAGAGTAAATCAGAGTAAATCAGAACCTGCACATCTCAACTATTAATACAGTACGTTGATAAGTTCCTCTAGATTCTCCCTTTATTTCATCCTCAAAAGAAATTGATTCCTTCTGATTATCACCAAAGGAGGTGCTACTGACTTTTTTGCCATCTTTTTGTTAACTGTACTGTGTGTAGGAGAGGACAAGGGTCATGTGTTGCCACCTCCTGCACAATTTATCAGAAAACACCCACCTCCTTTTTACATTGACTTAACAAGATGTGTTTGAAAAAGCCCCTTCAAAACTTAAAGTGATAAATGACAATCCAACCATCTATTTATTGTAAAACATGAAAGACCAAATCTACATTACAAAAACAGAGGAAATAGACTAACACAAGCTTTTCCAAATATAGCCAGTTCCAATAACTAGAACTGTCACAATGAACTTTTATTAGGGATTTGCAATGTTGACAGAAGCCTTATAGAAATATAAATGAGATATGCGAGTTCAGCGAGTGTCCAGGCATGACGCTTGGCATAAAATAAATGCAAGAATGTAAACACAGTACACGACCATAGGCAATCTGATGTTGATTATCTCTGCTTTAATATTTTTTTCCCTAGAACTGTAGTACTAAGGTAGCTCATGAGAATTCATTTTAATATTATAACTCAATGTTTAATTGGCTTTGTCATATTGTTGAATGTAGAAATAAAAAGAAACTCCCATTGTATTTAAAGAGTTTCAAAAGGAACATGTAAGATGAAAGTTCTAGATCAAAGAAAGAAATATGTTAAACAGGATCAGTACCACTTGGGAAAAGTAATATGATGGAAATAGAAAGAAAATCAAAGGAGGGTTAGTAGGTTTCCAAACCCCAATTTCTTTCAAGTAATACATAGACCAAAGTAACAGCTAAAATACATCTTTTAGGGTAGATCAATTGTAGAATGGGAGAATCTGTTCTAATGTTAAAATTGTCTAATATCCCACAAAAAAAAAAAAAAAAAAATTAAAGATGTGCATCGAGACTCATGTTACGGTTTTCGATCTGTATATATAGATTTGGGCTTTGGGCTTTGGTTTTACAAAACCAGCCTCATCTTTCTAGGTTTTGGATCTGTAATTCCTTTTAAAATCAAGAAAAATCGTGTAATTTGGGCTCGTTTATTTTCCGACAACAGTTTTAACCTCATTAACATTAATTTGCAGAATTTTCAGTGTTGGCCTTTTATTATATAGGATTATTATTATTATTATTATTATTATTATTATTATTATTACACAATTAGTTTTGCAGCTACTAATATAAAAGGTCATAAGAGTAAATAGCAAAGAATTCCTGCGAAGGATTGAAACAACTGATTCATTCATGATTTAATTTGTTTGATTTAGAATACAAAAAAATCTCAAGAATCTGTTAATAGGCAATTCATTTATTTATTTATTAACAGTTTCTTATAAAGCACACACAGATTCCGCAGCGCTTTAATAAAATACATATTATTTAATTTCTGTTTTGCATCCACAAAGAGAAAAAGATATCCATAAAACAAGATTGCATTATTAATAGCCATGGATTCCTGTGGTAAAGGGTTAAGTAGTATCAGTGTGCACTATATACCATGGGTTCACAAGCAGCCCTCTGCTGGCCAGAAGGAGGAGCAACACCCACTCCTACAGAAAGAATTTGGTCAGCAGAAATGGCGCACAGAACCGATGGATAATATGTTGGACAAATCTGGACTCATATACGGGATTTGATAACTAGATAAAAAGAATTTTATTAAACAAACAGATAATCACATAAAAAAACATTTAAAATATGATCACATACCGCACATCAAAGTGCAAGTACAAATGAAATACAAAATACAATATCATGTAATAAATGGACGGGGATGACCAAACGTCTATTTCACCATTTAGGGTGGGTTGGGCTGGGTGCTATATGATGGAAAGTCCCGGGTAGCAATGCGGCGCACCACCGCACATGCTTGAATAAACGAGGTCACAGTTGGTAAAGTTATATCCCGTCAGCGTGATGGCATCCTCACAAAATGTTTCGGAAAAGTGTCTTTATTGAATAAAGGTTGTCAACTTTTATTATCAGCTAAACAGAAATCATATAAAACATGGACACAGTTTATACTTTAATTGTGTTACTCAAATCTACTAAACTTCAGTACCATTGTGACTAAAGGACGTATTTGAAGCATCCAATCCGGAAGAGACAGAATAGTACAGTACTGAGTATGACCGATTAAGGGACAGCTAGAGGTAAACACCCAGAGTAATCAGGTTCTAGGTGTTTATTGTGGGAAGGCGGCGTCTGATAGGTCAATAGATGCTCAGGCTTCTGCCAAGCTTTAAGCATTTCTGTCATAACAGTGGACATGATAACACTCTAAGCATCTCTGAACATTTACACTCATAATGTCATCAGCATCTCCAGAGAACGAGAATAAAAAGTGTCCTTTGGCTGTAACAATGCATTCAGCGATTTGGCACCTTTACAAATTGTCGTTTCTACTACACAGCCTGCTTGATATGATTAGTGATTTGGACAGATTTCGTGAAAGGATCATACAAGAAGAACATCCGTCAAACTGACTACATTATCTGTTTGTCCGTTCAATTTCCCACCATGGCTGCTGATGTACCGGAAAATAAAAGAATCAGTAACTAACTTGACCATTGCAAGTCAACAAAGAAAATATCTGTTGGGAAGCTACGGTGTTTCATTTCTCCAGTATGTCCCGATGTTCTTTCATCTTGTGCGTGCATGCTGATCATCGCAACACAAGTACCGCACTAACATAATGCATCTCGTGAGAATGTATTATGCTAATATACTGTATATAAATATGCAAGTGCTTTTGTTTAGTCTACAACTCTACATAACACAATGGTTAATAGGATATTCATTGAAGAATACGCTGCTTATGTCTACCTTCTCCAGCATAACAATGCATATGAAGCACATTGGGACTTGCAGTATCAAGAGTTGAACATATGCCAGTGTGTAGAGCATGCAGATGTGTCCTCGTTCACTGGGGCTCAAGCTCTGCCAAATTGGCCCTTTTGGCAAGTTGGGTCCATGAGGCTCAGCTGCGCCCAGCTTGCAAAATGTTTTTAGTTTATATTTGTTCTGCTTTAACAACTAGACCCAACAATACTGACCACTGGGGCTTGAGGCACTTTTACATCTGTGTGCTCAGTGTCGTAAATAGAATTTTATGCGCCCCTTGACAAAAAAAATTCTGGTTCCCCCCAATACATTTATTATATATATTTTGTATTTTATTTAATCTAAATTCTTATTGCCAGGGGTTTCATGCTTATGGACAGGAATTAAATGGTTGTTTCCAGGTTTCAATCTCGTTGCCAGGGATAACATGTTTGTTGCTAGGGGTTTGATGCTCATTGTCAGGGGTTATATGCTTGTAGCCAGTTTTTTTTTTGCTACTTACCAGTCTGTTACATGCTAATTGCAGCTGCAATATATATATATATATATATATATATATATATCGCTACCTAGAAACTGTAACTTCCGGGTAGCCATATATGCTACCCCGTATGACCTTTACCATCTATCGTTCTGTCCAGTAGGACCTCAAGCATCTGTCTCTTCATAGGTGGCAGCCATTTTTGAAGCAACATTTTCATCAGATTTCATACAGGGGGGCCAGACCATATACCCCACAGCTCCAACTCCCCCAGGACATGCTTGGGCAGCAGTGCCATTGTTCGATCACTGTGTGTGCTACTGAGTCTTAAATAAAAATGGTTCCATATTCTGTTACGATTCATCTTCAATTTTAGCACGTCTCTTACACCTATTCCTGTGCAAGAAAAGTCGCAATCTATTGTCTCTGGTCAGGGCCATATTGACCAACAGGGGCACAGGGGAAAGCCCTGTTGGGCCCCACTGCCCAAGGGCCCCATTCCTTAATCTTATGCCAAATTCCAGACAGTGCACTGAAATTAAACATTGCCACTCTATAAGAGGATCAGTAATATAATCTCTTATGGTGCCCGAGTCTCTGTGAGAGTTGGTCTAACACTGTGATAAATGACCGCACCCTGTAAGCATGGGCCCATACCACTGCATCCCCCTTGTGGAACCTTCATGCCCCAGTCCAACACAGTCTCTGGTACACTCTGAGTGGCTTTATCAGTGATTTGATTCCCCAAACATACAGTATTAAGCACCTTATTTGAGCTGTGTCTCGCACTGTGTGGTGCAAAGTTTTTAGACGTCTGTTTCTTTTTTGAATTTGCACTGCACATGCTCAGAAAATAGGTACACACAGGTAAGTATGAGCAATTAAGAGTCATGCACATTTCGATCAGATATAAGGCAGGTGTATGTGCACATTGATGATGGTCAATTTCAAATCAGGTGTATATGCTTTAGATTCAGATGTACGTCTTGAGATGCACACATCTCTGTACAGGTCGGCCAGACCCCAGTAAAATGGGGATTTTTCCACCGGATGATGCCTGTGTGAAGTGGTAACACCTGTGAAGAAAAAATAAACAAAAGGCTGTGCTGACGTGGCAGCCTGTCATCCCTCTCACCACTGCCCGGCTACTTGCCATGGGGAAGGGGAAGCAGGCCTCGGGCCCCTCCAGCAGACTCGGGCTTGGGTGAAAAGTACCCACCCCTCTCGACACCACTGGGAACACCAACTTTTTTAAGCATGCTGCATATTGCAAATGGTGTTTAGGTTAAGAGTGCTGCACTTGTACTTTACTTTCAGCACTTGACTGCTGTCATAATGTAAGTGGTAGAACTGAAACAGATTGGCCTCTGGTGACAGCCCAGCAGCTTTGGACCCCTCGAAAGACAAAAATGGGTGTTTAGATTATGAGGTCAGGTACTACCAATTAGGCCTACATGTGAAGCCATTCCCTTTTTGCTAGGGATAGCGTTCCCACAACGGTTGTCATGGAAGGTGTTATGGAACTCCAGCAGAATTGTTTAAGACCCCTTCCAGCCAATGAGAGGATATTCTGCCTGTAACAGCCGCACATGTTAGCCCCTTATGTTAGCTCTACTCACTGGTACTTAGAATGCCACCAGGACTTAGACCTCTAGTTGTGGATGTTTACCCAATGGGCTAGAGTAATATACAAGAAGACAATACACATACTGAGGCATGAGGGGTTAAGTCAGGACATGGTCAGGACCTTAGCAATGCAGTTTAAACACAGTGAACACTGTGAAGTTGGTATCAACCTTCAGGCTGAGTACTGGGAATTGGCACAGAGAGAGTACAAAGGGGTTAACACAAAGCGGGCATTCAGGCAAGGCAAAGAGACTTGAATTCTGACAGACAGAGCATTTTTCAAATGAGTATCCACAGGCACTAAGTACAAGGATCTGGGACATGGACTACCAACTTATGCAAACACAAAAACTATAACCACCAGTGAGCTCTGCTGATTTTTACCAAAAATATTCACTAATCAATATTGCACAGGAAGAAGGAACTCCTAAATATACAACTGAATGCAGCTGCAGCAATGTATGTAACACACAACCATACTGCCAGTGAGTTTCTAGACCGCTAATCAACCAAGGGTGCAGTAGATGATCGTGTCACAGTTGCCCGTCTATGAGTGGAAGCCATCGGAACATTTTCCAGAAGACACAATGTTCCAGTTTATAAGCAACAACCGGGCCTCATGAACAGTACAAGCCACAGGGTAGCTTATAACAACAAATAGGGACACCGCTGTGTCAGATTATTCTCTTTGGCCGAACTACTTGTGCTCTCTGTATAGTGTCCTATGTTATATTGTCTAAAATAGAAGATTCTAAACATCACTATGATAGGAACGGATTAATTAAAGATGACAGAATGTGTAAACAAATAGGGGTAAATGTACTAAGATGGGAGTTCTGTTGCAGATGGGATGTTGCTATGGGCAACCAATCAAATTTTATCTATTCTAATCTAGAAGGTGCTAAATAAATAATAAGTATAATCTGATTGGTTGCTATGGGCAAAATCCCATCTTCAATAGAACTCCCATCTTTCTAAATTTCCCCTTTAGGGGGGTATTCAATCATGGGCCACAGCTGTTGAGCTGGCCCGACAGCCGTGACCCTGTTCTGTTCTCCGTCTGCTCGACCGAGAAATAGCAGGTGGATTCAATGTCCCGTCTGCAGCGGGACGAGAAGGGGGCATGGCCGCGAGCTGTGGCTGGGAAGAGGCGAGCTGCAGCCATCAGCTTGTCACTTCCTGGCCGTTCTTGGCAGAACGACTTGGCTGCCTGTGAAGTCGGACTCGTTCTGCCGAGATACCCTGCTCAATGCTGTCGGGGAAGACTGCATTGAATAGGGCCCTGCAGCCATTTCCCCCATCAGAGATGGCTGTGTTTGTTTGAATACCTCCCTATGTGTGAGATTATTATTAATTTCTTTGATTTTTTTCTAACAATTTTTTTATCAAAGTCTGCAGTAACTTATTGTGTTACTTTGCGCTATAGGACAAGCTTGAAACATATTCAAAATATTTTCCTTTTTTCTTATTTTGTTCATTGCGCTAAAGTCACTTTTGTACTTTACAAAATGCACCAAATTGAGCTATTTAGATAAATGTCCATTTGTCAGCACAATGACGGGCGATAAATGGAAAACGCAGCTGCTCAATGTGTCAAGCCAAACAGATGACATGTTTTTCTGACTGTCCCCAAAAGCTATTTACTTGCAATGGTATTGCCGCTCACATCATGTTTCTCAAAAATAAATACACAATAGTCTTTGTTTTATGTGTGTAGATGACATAGAGGGGAATATTCTCTATTTTGACCAACATTGCTGAAATGGAGCATGTTCTTAAAGAAAATAAATAAGAATTATGTGCGCTGGCTGAAATACAGTTGGCATAGCTGCGCAGATTAAAAAAGAGCATTGTTGAATTTTAATGTGGTAATTGCATGTTCGTAAGTTGATCACTATGGTCCACAGTGTTCCAAGTCTTGTTCTTGACCCTGGTTGGAGGCTAGCAGAAGACCTGCCAAGAAATGACATGACCTTACGGGGGCTGGATCGGGATACGTGCTTGGAGCTACACTCTGAAAAAAACAAATAAAAAGCAATAACAGGAATATATAAGGTCAGAAGCTTGAAGGCAAAGAAAGAAATATTAAAACAAAGTTTTGAGACATTTACTAGATAATTGCAATATAGGAATATACAGGAAATAATACGGTAAAGGATCTGGGAATAATTTTCCAACAATATATAGTTTATAATGTTTTTAGTAGATAACATTTATGGTTACAATGATATGTTAAAATACTAATTTGAAAACACTACTAACAAATGACATTATTTGGTGCCCATTCACTTATGCTCATCGCATCTGATCGCATCTTTTGTGGTGCCCAGTGTTTTTTCCAGCACCTGATTTCGCATGCCATCTGCGATGAGACATTGGGTGCTGGAAGAGGGGTGGCAGTGGAGCGGGCACCTGAGCGCTGGTGGCTGTATAGCGGGGACCGGAGCGATGGGGACCGGAGCTCAGGACTGGAATGGTCGAATCTCAAAGCTCTGTGAAAAAGCGCTTTCAGGTAGAGGGGCTCAGCAGTGGCAGCAGATGAATTTGAAACACTGGACGGCCCTCTGATTGCCTGAGGCCATTGAGACAGCTCTCTCAGCCAGTCAGCGGCCTCATCCAATCAGAGGGCCATCCAGTGTTTCAAATTCAACTGCTGCCGTCTGAAAACGCTTCCTCATAGTCTCCACCGCTCCAGTCCCCAACACTCCGGCCCCGTGCTCTGGTCCCCAAGGCTCCAGTCTCCATCTCCACAGCTGCCAGCGCTCAGGTACCCGCTCTCCACTAGCGTTCTGGTCCCCACCCTGCTTCGCTCCCCAAACCCGCCACTGATTGCATTCAATTGAACCACATGCGTTAAAAACCATATGCGATTGCTCATGCAATTAGATAAATATTAAGTGCAGCACATTGGGTCGAATGTCGCCTTAAAAATGCATCCAAACATTCAATTTATTTGCCAGATGTGGTCAAAATCGAATGATTGCATGCAATATCTCACATGTGTATGGGCAGCATTAGAAAAACAAAATCTTATTTATTTTTTAAAATACACTTAGTTTACCAAAAATTATTTAGAATCAATAAATGATGCACAAAATAATTCCACATCTGAGCATGTATAGTTCACTCTTTTGCCGGAGTCAGTGTCCACAATTTCATATTGTCAGAGTGGTTCTAGTGGATAATTACCCTATGCGTTTCGTATCCAAGAGACTTCTTCAAGGGTTAATCTCAATTTGGATTCATGTTACAGACATTGTTGTCAATCAAAGTGCAACTTGTGCAGTAATATCCAATAATGGGAACGTCTATGATTTTCTTGCTTCCTTTAAAAACCTGTAACAGTTTAGGAAGAATGTAAATCCTTAAAAATGTAGGACCAAACATGTGATACAGTAGGCTGCATTGCCAGTTGTGAAAGTCAGCAGAAGAACTTCCTTTTATGTGGAGAATAAAGGGGACATTTTCTAAGATGGGAATACTATTTCACTATGGATGTTGCTATGGGCAACCAATCAGATACTATCTATTATCTTCTAGAAGGTGCTAAATAAATAAGTAGATTCGGATTGGTTTCCTATAGCAACATCCCATGTGAAATAGAACTCCTATCTTAGTAAATTTCTTCCTAAGTGAGAGATCTCTCTTAGGGATAAATTTACTATTACTTCTAAAAATTAAAAGATGTGGGTGGAAATTTAATAGGATGAGAGATTCAGAAAGTGAGAGATTTGGTAGGAATTCTCCTGGTTTTTTTTTAAAGCAGCAATCATTTACTTTGCAAAACCAGTCTGATTTTGAAGAGTAAAACTGTTATTTACAATGTTGTTGACGTAAATCCAGACCCTTTTCTATTTCTCCCTGAAAGTCTAAAGATACAGTAACTGGAAACTTTCTGACACACATACTGTGTTTTCTGTGTCTGCATATACTGTACTGTAAAATGAAAATGCCAATTGCAGGAAAAAGAGGTCTATGTACTAAGCATGAAGAGAGATAAAGTGGACGAAGACAAAGTAGCAGCCAATCAGCTCTTAGCTGACATGTTACAGATTGAGTTAAAAAAATGAATGGAGCTATTTAATTGTTACTTAATCTCCATCCAAAGCTTAAACTGGCCATACATCAGGACGACCTGCATATGACCTGATCATATCCCTCCTTGATCCTAATTATCTTGCTAATTTCCTACCCATTTCTCTTCTCCCTATTGCCTCCAAACTCCTTGAGTGTATTGTCTACAACCACCTTACTGCCTTTCTTTCCTCCCACTCTCTGCTTGATCCATTCCAGTCTGGCTTCTGTCCACTCCACTCCACTGAAACTGCTCTCAAAGTCTGCACTGGTCTTCATGCTGACAAATCTAAAAGCCACTACTCTCTACTTATTCTTCTTGACCATTATTCAGCTTTTGACACTGTTGACCGCCCTCTCCTTCTCCAAATCCTTCACTCCCTTGGCCTGCGTGATATTTAATACTGTATCTCTGGAATTTTCTACCCCTCCCTATAAGACTTGCCAGCTCCCTACAAAACTTTAAACAGGCTCTCAAGACCCACTTCTTCATTAAATCTAACCATTTCTCATCCTAACCCTCTGTTTATGCTCACTTCTATCCCAGCTGTGTCACCCCAGTTTGTCTGCCCCTTACCTGTAGAATGTAAGGTCTAATGAGCAGGGCCCTCTCTCCTCATGTGCTTTTCTAAGAATATATCTCTGCCACTGTTATAATTGCATCAGTGTCCACTGTTGCAACTGCCTTTTATTTACCATTTACTAATTTGCATTTGTACTGTAAATCACTATTTTCTTGTTTTGTTCTTTTGTTCATCTATGTATTGTCAGGCGCTGCGTAAAAGATAATAATAAAAATAATAATACACCATTACACAAGGCTCAGTTGAGCTACACCTCCAGCCTGCCGCCCCTGCCCTTGCTTTTGCTAGCTGACTGCCCTCTCCCAGAGAGGATAACTTAAATGTAGACAACCCTGAGCTTAGTACATATACCTTATACATATGTCCCTTACCAAGCATGTCTTATCTCTATTACACAACATCTGTGTTTAGTATAATATCAATGCATTAGAAGTGGATGAAAACATAGACTAGATAACATTGTAAATAATCATTTCTGGACAAGGGATATATGAGTCAGAAAGAATTATTGCAGCTGCTTTGGAAAAAGAAACCAGAAGTGGTTTATAAAGGGTCAAATTTCAATTTAACCACAATTTTTTATAATGTACATATAAGAGATCGGTACTTGTTTCCTAGCACGGCGCCAGCGATAAAAATTGTTTCCATCGGGAGCCCCCGAAATCGTGTTGATCGCATCGCATGCAACCAAATGGCATGCGATGCGATCGACGCGATGGACGCAATTTTTATATTGGAATCAATGTAAAATGGTCCCTGAGACCCGATTTTACATTGGCAACAATATTAAATGGCCCCCAGACTCCAATTTTTATTGTTTCCCAACCCTGATGGGTGAAATGCCCCCCCCATTGTTTACACCACCCCACGATCAACGGCAACCTGAAGCGTGGCGAGCGGAGCGAGCCCGCGAGGGGCGGCGGTATGCGTCCTCTGACCTTTTCATACCCCCACTATCCACGTTGATTTTATATAGTGTGGTGAGCACAGCGAGCCACCGAGCCCGAAGCATGACAAGTGCAGCGAGCCCCGCCAGGGGACGCGCAATACTTCACTGGTATTACGCGTCCACTCACCACGCTTCGGGCTCGGTGGCTTGTTGCACTCACCACACTATATAAAATCAACTCCACACCGACGTGGATAGTGGGGGTATGAAAAGGTCAGAGGACGCATACTGCCGCCCCTCGCCGGCTTGCTGCGCTCGTCACGCTTCGGGTTGGCGTTCATCGTGGGGTGTCGTTAACAATGGGGGGGGGGACATTTCTCATGTTAAATACCCATAAGGGTGGGTATACAATGAAAAATCGGGCCCATTGGCCCATTTAACATTGTTCCCTATGTAAAACCGCATCCATCGCATCGGTCGCATCGCATGCCTTAACTTAAGGCATGCGATGGACACGATGGACGCAATTGTCGGGGAAAAGGCTATAAATAGCCTTGAAATCGCGTCGGTCGCGACCATCGCATACCTTAACTTAAGGTATGCGATCACCAACAACGGGCGCCGTGCTAGGAAACAAGTACCAACAGATCTTAATTAAACATGAGACTTTTTAACCGTCATGAACATTTTCCAAATAATACGAAAAGGTTGAACATTACTGTTACACTCATCAATCAAACATAAATCAACATACTATACATATTTCAAAGACATCATCAGGACTCTAGGAGCCTATGAGAAATGTAAAGAATAGGAAGCCAAATGTGTTTTTCGGGGTTGGGAAGACTGCCAATCATTGGCAGCAAAGCCAAGGACATACAGAAAAAATGTCTTTCAATCATTGCTTACAAAACTGAGAAGATAAAAGATTTCATTATTAGAGAATCGCATACATCACATTTTTCATATGGCATTGGATTAAAGGGCACCAAACAGAATAAGGTTCAAAAGATATTTTCTAAATCCTAAGAGCTCTATATTGCTGTTTATGGTGTTTGAATGCAGGAACATGTGGGAATGGAAAAACAAGTAATGCACATACCTTGAATAACCTTAACTGGATCTTTTCAGAAATTAATTAAAACAAAAAAAATCAAGTCAAAAATAGATCTATTTTTGGAATACTCCAGTTACCCCTCGGCCTCCCGTTCACAGAACCCTTGCTGTTCCTATTGAGCTCAACTTCATTTCAACTGGTTGTTGACAGACACAAAGGGAAACTCTAAATGAAATTATTGCTCAATGAAAATATATGGATAATGCGTATTGATTCTTGGAAGCTGAGAAGATACTAAACATAGAGAATAATATAACCGGGTGCACTACTCAAACATTACTAATTACAAGTGTAATATATTTTTCACTAAATATTGCAATAAATAGTTATTTCCGCATAATCTTGTCTAGGGTTATGGGATTATCTACCAAGTAAATTCGGGTAAGTACAGATGTGTCCACATACATCTTGGCTTTTTTTTCTCAATTTGACACAAAACACAGATTAGCTGTTTTTCCAAATGTAGCAAGTAGCAACTGTATCCATTATATATTAGGTGGAACAAAAACCAAAGTAAAAATAAAAAAAATAAAAAATACTAAAATACTGTAAGTAAAACTGCACTGAAATACAAATATTTAATTATGCAAATTCTGCTATTATAAGCAGGTTTCCAAAAGCATTTTGTTGCCAGAAGATCTGAACAGTCATAAGATTAAATCTAGTGCTGTAATTAAAAAGTTAATATTGCTAAACTAGGCCTTCTCCCAAAAAAACAACCCAGCAAGCGGTCTGTGTAAAGTGACAGCTTTGGCACTCATTATTTAACAAGTCAGCATTTTTTTTTTGTAGTTTGTTCATTTTTTAAAAAGAGTTATTTAATAAACACAATTCAAAATTTTAGAATTCTTCTAAGACAACATAAAGAGGATTCTCACCTTATTCAACTTTTTGGCATAAATTTGAGTGAGTAACAATTTCTGGGATATTTCTGAGCTCCACTGTGGGGAAAGGGTGAGAATATTTCATAACAACTTAAAGGTCTGGTGGCCACTAGATTGCCAAGCATATTAAAACACACAGGTGTAGTGATGTATTAACTCTGACTTTATTGGTGTTTGTTCTGCCTACATTTCATTCGGTGCCATCCATGCAGGTCACTACTTTTTCCAGGGTCAATTTTAGTTCCGAATCTGCCCCTGATGGAGTCGCATATCAAATTAATCAGTACTGTCTCCTGGTGAATCTTAGTCATATTTCATTGTGACTAAGATGCTTGTCCAGGTAATAATATATGGAAAATATTCCCAGTCTAGTAGGGTTGCATTGGACCTGGTCAGGGGTGGTGTAAGGCTTCTCAGCACTGTAGGCAAATTTTCAATAAAACATTTACTGATACCCACTTTGCAGCCTCTCAAGTTAAAGTTTGGTGGTGGCACCATAAAATTTCCACAGCCGCCAACTGCATTAAGTACAATACGGATTTCTTCAATATAGACATCCTTAATTTTGCTATAGGTGGTGTGTCGCCCCCCCCCCCCCCCCCCAAATCCCAGCACCCCAATGGTAGAGCCAACCCTGCATCCGGTAGCTCACTTGCATAGGCATCTTGCATCACATGGAGTTTTGATGCTAGTTGTATGAAAACACATCTGTATATGCATCACAACTGTCATTTAATTGGCAAGGAGGTGGAGTGGATTACTAATATTAAATTCTTGGGGATTACATTTACTGAGGATCTGACCTGGTCCTCACATACCTCTATAGCAGTTGGAGAGGCTCAGCAACGCCTTTTTTTCTGCGGAGACTATGAGTTTGGCCTTATCTAGGCCAATGAATTTCTATTGCTGTGTAATTGAGAGTCAGTTGACTTATGCCATTGGGATATGGTATGGGAATTCTAAGTGTTCTGTTAGTAGATCCCTTGATAGGATAGTTAAGGCTGCAGAAAAATTGGCCAAACCTTGCCTAGGATGGCAGATATTTTTGTAAAAAGGGGTAGGCTAATAAAATTATTTTAGCTATCCTCTTTTCTCCCTGTTGCCTCTGGGAAACGTTATACTTGCTTAGGTTGCCAAACTAGCCGGCTGCAGGATAGATTTTTTCCCATCTGTTATTTTAAGTTTGAATTTGTAGTGTGTGAATTGTGAGTACTTATTTTACCTTTTTCTTCTTTGGAATTTCACTTTTGCATTTTTTTTTATTTTGTAGTGACAATAATATGATTTGATTGATTTGAATTCTGAACTTAATGCACTTTTACAGGAACTCCATTGAGGACAAAGATCGCAAAGTCATCCATTGTCAGAAGAATGGAGGGCACCTAGATCCATGGAGCAAGAGGAGGAGAAACAACCAGGTAGACTTTACTGGCAAAGATTCCCCAGGCACACAGAAACCACACTGGAGCTTTGACGGGGATTTCTGTGTAACCAGTTTATACTAAGCAAAGGCTTTAAAGTGCTCACACACGGATAGGTTGCATGTCCAATCCAAAGTCTATCCAATTTCCCTTGAAATCTAGAATACTCTGATCATGCCCACACACACAGAACGATTGAGTGAAAAGATTAGAGAGCAGATGGGTCATTTAATGACTATATATTTTTTATCTTTATTTTATACATTGGCTGTGGACAGAGATGGAGGGGGCAGGATATGTTGCTGCTGGGAACTGGGTCATTGGCTAGAGCCAGACCCTTGGACGGGTACGGAGGGGGGTTGCGGGAGATGTCGCTGCTTGGTCATCAGCTAAAGCCAGATCCTTGACTAAAGCTGGATACTCGGGGAGAGATGGAGGAGGGTGTTTGGTTGTTTTGCAAAATATGCCACTCCCAGGACATGGGTCTTGGCCACAATGTTCATCATTCCTACAAATGGAACAAGGTTGCCAACTCCAGCACGATGAGTCGTTCATCTTTCTGCTTGCTGAAAGGATCAGCGGGCTTGTTGAACAACCCGTGGGCACCCACATTGGATCGTCATCAGGCCCACACACGGTAAGTTCCTAAATGATTGGTCTTCATGATCGGTCGGAAATATATTGTTTTAAAAAATCTTACCGTGTGTGGGCACCTTTAATCGTTCAGCATGCAAAACACTTTATTTCCCCCCGTAGAGGTGAGGAGCAGTGTTGTTATAGGATTAGCCTCCAAGACTTTGACACTAAATATTTTATACATAGGAACATTTGAGACTTTACTTATGTTTATACTTGTTCTGTGCTGGGTTTCTCTACCTTCCCAAGTCTTTTTTGTACATTGAATTCTCACAAATATTTCTCAACAACAATTTGCAAAACAGCCTCGATAAATGCTGCATGTAAATGACAGAATACTAATGTAAAACAGAGTGAAGATTCCTAAAAATAAGAGTGAGAAAAGTACAGGTATCATTTTGTGTTATTCAGAAGGAAACCGGAATCGTTATTTTGGAACCGTGACATAATGTAGAATATTAATGCCATATTTTTCACAGTGCATGTACACATACTTAACAATGAAAAAAATCTAATTAACAACTTTTCACTAGCAAGTCATTCATCGTTAAGTTTTAATTGCTTGGTTAAATAAATTCACAGACAAAGAAAGTCGAATAAATACATTTTTAAGGTCAATTTATTAAAGGGAAAGTTTAAAGGGAAAGTTTACTGTAGGACACAAAGGTTCGCTTGAAACTGGAACGGTTCTTTTGTAAAGGGGCACTCACATATTCTTCATTTAGGTTCCTACAAAAAGATGCCATTCACATACTGTGTACGGGTGTATTATTTCTACACTCAACTTAAAGATACAAAAAATTTATTAGGATTGGCAATTGTAAGTACAGTATATATGAATGAGTACCTTCTGGCAAAAAAGAGTAAATTACAAAGTTGTGAAGCAGTAATGCTAACCACTACACCATCAGTACCACCCCATTACACCATCAGTACCCCCATTACACCATCCATACCACCCCTTTACACCATCAGTACCCCCATTACACCATCCATACCACCCCATTACACCATCAGTACCCCCATTATACATTCCATACCACCCCTTTACACCATCAGTACCCCCATTATACATTCCATACCACCCCTTTACACCATCAGTACCCCCATTATACCATCCATACCACCCCTTTACACCATCAGTACCCCCATTACACCATCCATACCACCCCTTTACACCATCAGTACCCCCATTACACCATCCATACCACCCCTTTACACCATCAGTACCCCATTATACCATCCATACCACCCCTTTACACCATCAGTACCCCCATTATACATTCCATACCACCCCTTTACACCATCAGTACCCCCATTATACCATCCATACCACCCCTTTACACCATCAGTACCCCCATTATACCATCCATACCACCCCTTCACACCATCAGTACCCCCATTACACCATCCATACCACCCCTTCACACCATCAGTACCCCCATTATACCATCCATACCACCCCTTCACACCATCAGTACCCCCATTATACCATCCATACCACCCCTTTACACCATCAGTACCCCCATTATACCATCCATACCACCCCTTTACACCATCAGTACCCCCAATACACCATCCATACCACCCCTTTACACCATCAGTACCCCCATTACACCATCCATACCACCCCTTCACACCATCAGTACCCCCATTACACCATCCATACCACCCCTTTACACCATCAGTACCCCATTTCACCATCCATACCACCCCTTTACACCATCAGTACCCCCATTACACCATCCATACCACCCATTTACACCATCAGTACAGCTTTATTACACCAATGATACTGCCCCATTACATTATCCATACTGCCGCATACCTTCATCAGTACCACCCCATTACAACATCTATACTGCCGCATTACACAATCATTAGAATTGGGCTGCACCACAGGCTCTGCTTGTGGTCTTAGTTTTGATGTGCGTGGCCCCAGCTAGACCAATGATCGCTGCCCGCCTCTCCCACCAATAGACCTTGCTTTGATGGGAGAGGCGCGCGTCGAGCAGCGGTCCAGCTAGGGCCGTGCACATCAAACACTAAGACTTCTAGGTCCAGACCGACACACTATCACATTACCTTACCCTCTCCCACAGTCCTACCCGGGCAGCTAGGATACAACATCCCAGGTCAAATCCAATTAACATCATCTGGATGGAATAATCTAATGATTAGTATCTGGATGCAACTGACGGGACGCCATAGTCTGCACCAGAAACCAACACCAGCCATTTATTTATATACTTTGATGGACACATAAACTTTCAATATGTTATACTTTTTCAAAGAGTAAGAAGGATAGCTGCTCGTTATCAATACTAACGAGCCACTACTGTACCTGCATGTTTGAACATTAGCCTTTTTTACAAATCCTCAACTCCATTTTTTTTCTTTTCCATCCTCAATACTGTTTTTAATGTGTTTCATTGCATTGCAGTGTATATGTATATACTGTGTATACTGTTTTCAGCTACAGACCCAGTGGCGGAACTACCGAGGGTGCAGGGGGTGCAGCTGCTATGGGGCCCGGCGGCTGGGGGGGGGGGGGGGGGGCGATGAACAGCAAGCACTCCCCTGCACTGTGCTTAGATAATTTATTATTTTTTGAGGGAGCCGTACCGCCACAGCTGCCTGTATGAAGCTGCTCGCCGGTGGGAAAGAACAAAGAAGCCGAGAGGGGGGCGGGCCGCGGGACGCGAGTGCAGAAGAAACTGTGGGAGGAGACTGGAGAGATTGTCTGCTGCGCTGCTGCCTAGCTCTGGCACGGGACGCAGGCAGTGGGGAGTGGGACTGACAGCGCGGGGCGGCCGAGGGAGGAATCCTGCCTGCCAGTGAAGTATGGTGGTCAGTGGCTGTGTTCAGAGATGCACAGCCGCTCACCATGGCCACCACCTCCCCCAGCCTCACGCTGCTGCCGATACTCTCCCCGACGCTTACACCCACTGCGGTCACCGGCAAACCCCCCGCCCCCCCCCTTGTCCCCACTAGTGAGTCAAACTTGTAGTGACAGCGCAGCAGCATTTAAAATCTGCCGCTGTCCGTGAACTAATCACTGCTCACAGATCAGCAGGCTGATTGGCTGCTGATTCGTGAGCTGTGATTTACTTCAGGAGAGCGGCAGATTAAAAATGCTGCAACGCTGCTTGCCTCATAGGCTAGAGCAGAGTGTACTAGAAGGGGAGAGGGGGGGGAGTAGTGGGTGGTCTCCTGTTGAATCTGGGTCCACAATACAGCCTGAGACACCAGTCCCATGTGTCCACCTTATGGGCCCTTGCAGCAGCATGCACACCTGCAACCCCCCCCCCCCTGCCCAGCAGTAAGGTGACGGTGCACAGATCTCTCATACTCCAGCACCTGTGATGCAGAGAGGAGCAGCGTGGGACAGAATAAGAACGAATATTGGTAAGTTTGTAATTGTTGCATAATGTGTAATGGGCCTTGCGGTGTGTCACGTAATGTGTATTGGGCTTTGCGGTGTGTCGCATAATGGGCTTTGCCATGTGTCGTGTAATGTGTATTGGGCTTTGCGGTGTGTCGCGTAATGTGTATTCCGCTTTGCGGTGTGTCGTGTAATGTGTATTGGGCTTTGCGGTGTGTCGTGTAATGTGTATTGGGCTTTGCGGTGTGTCGTGTATTGGGTTTTGTGGTGTGTCGCGTAATGTGTAATGGGCTTTGCGGTGTGTCGCGTAATGTGTAATGGCATTGCGGTGTGTCGCGTAATGTGTAATGGCATTGCGGTGTGTCGCGTAATGTGTGAGGGGCATTACCCTTTGAGGCGAGGCCATTCACCTTTTTATATAATGTGTGCATTTTTTAATTTTCAAATATCTATTGGAGGGGCACATTGTTACTGTTCCCACTAATGATGGTCAAAAACGGTGTGCACTAGTAGGGCCCTGAGTTAGGGGGGCCCCATTATAAATTTTGCTATGGGGCCCACAAAGTTCTAGTTACGCCCCTGTACAGACCATTTTTAAACAATTAAATATTCTTTCAACCAGCAGTCAATCTGTAGTGCTAAACATTTATCATCCCCTCCTAATCACAGCAATCAGGACCTTTCACATATGGGATTCGGTCATTGGGTCACCAGCTAGTTGTTAGACAGTCATTAGATCGAAATGCATTTAAGTCAACAGGTGTCTATCTAGGTTGACATGCAAGAAGGTCGACATGAGTCTAGGTTGACTTGGGTTAGGTTGACAGGCTCATTAGATCAACAGGGTCATTAATTGACATGGGTTAGGTCGACAGGGTCATTAGGTCGACAGTCAAAAGGTCGTCATGGGGGTTTTCTTTGTTTTTTGAGCTGACCTGTGCCGACTAGGACGTGATGGGAGAATAAAATAGCGCACCGACCGTAGCGGGGCACTAAGCCCGCAGCATGGCGAGAGCAGCGAGCCATGTGAGGGGATGCGGTGCACTTTGACCTGTGTCCATGTCCATGTGTCGACATTCGGGTCAAAAAACAGTGAAAACCCCATGTCGACCTTTTGACTGTAGACCTAACTCATGTCGACATAATGAACCTGTCGACCTTATGACCCTGTCGACCTAACCAATGTCAATCTAGACTCATGTCAACCTTCGTTCATGTCGACCTAGACACATGTCAACCTAAATGCATGTCGACCTAATGGTGTCCACCTAATGACTGTTAACAACTTGCTGGTGGCCAACTGATCCACACCCTTATATACGGGCAACAGTCACGGAATGTAACAATACACTGTTTCATTCTGAAAGTTATAGAAATAAGTGACAGATTGTATTAAAATTATATTTATTTTGTATTAATAAAACACTGCCTGATTACTATCAATCCGCACCACTACAGCACCTTATTAGTCGCTCCGGCGCTCACCCGCAACTCGGAGGAGGGGGGGGGGGGCGCTCCGGCGCTACACTGGGGGGATGGTCGTTCCATCGCTACACTGGGGGGGGGGGGGGGGGTGCCGGGCACTCCGGTGCTCACCTGCTCTGGTCACTCCACAAGGGGGGAGGGAGTGACCTACAATGCGGTGCGGGGTGCTGCAATGTTCAACGGGAGGTGACGGGAGGGGGCGGGTGTGATGCGGCTAGGGCCACGGAGTAACACCACCAGGGAAGATGCGGCGGTGGCAGCTGCAGAGTCACTTCCGGGGGGGGGGGGGGAGTTGCTGCTCACCTCCATCCATGGGGACCTGCTCCTAACTGCCGCCCTGCAGTGCCCTAGGCAAATGCCTAAGGCTGCCTAGTGATGGCGCCGGCCCTGAGTAGCATTACTCTATATTACCTTCCTTTGGGTTGCAGCCATTGTTGGACCCATTCATTCATATGCAGAAAGAGTCCTGAGCATGCACAAAGTACTGAAGTCCTTTCCTTCTACATGAGATCACAGAAGCAACCGCATCTGAATTACCCTCTATGGGCTATAGGGATTTTTCTCTACAACAGGCAAAGAAACTCATTATTGCTGAGTCTCAACAATTAAAACAAAACCTCTGCACGTATCCAATGTAACATAATTGGAGAAAATCTTAAGATTTCAAATATAAATCATTCCATTATAAAAGCCAAAAAGGCCCCAGAGGAGGACTCAATCTGAGCTAGGAATTATTTTATTTTCTCAAGGCCTGTCAACAATACTCGCACAGCCTATAATGAGGGATAATTAGCTAAACAGTTGGCTTTAATATTTTTACATTGAAAGTAAATTTAATATTTTGGAATCAAACCCTAACAGCACTTCACTATGTAACAGTGTTGCCTTTCTAAAATAGAAGTGCATGCATTGCATTAGACACTAGTTAACCATTTCGGTATAGTTACAGCTGTTCCACAGGGGTCTATACTGTATATGAAGAAGTGATAACCACTATGGCCCTTATTCTAGTTGACTTGGACGGATGTGTATTTTCGGATGGCCACCGAGTGTTCTTAGCCCCGCTTACCGTACAGATCGCTCACACCGTCCAAATACGGTAAGACGCCAAGCAAACGTACCGCGAGTTGATGTTTTATATGATCAACTTCACCATCTGTGGGAACCATCGAATGATGGATCGAGCGGTCAGACAGCTCCGAGTGCTCCAGACCACTCGAACATTTCTCTGTGTGAAAGCAGGGATATGGGCGGGCAGCTGGCATCCGGCTATGTCAGCTGTCCGCCTCCCACACGTGCGTCACGGCCGGATTACCATATGTATTCCCAGCGTTTTCATGGGAACACCCATGAAACGCGGGGCATACGCATATGGTAATGAGCCCAAACAGCCCTTCACGCCCCTCTCCATCCCCTGCTCGGATTGTTTCGACTGATCATTTTCTGTATAGAATTCACACCGTATTCGGACGTGCGCAGAAACACCTCAGCACATGCGCAAACACAATAAAATGTCTGTCCGACCGAACACGCAGCCGTCCGACTCAATCCGAATAAGGGCCTATGTGCCAAAAGGAAATGGTACGGTAAAATTACTTTCTCCTGTTTAACAAGAATCCTTCTGCAGAGACATCATAGATTTCTGGTGGGATCTATCTAATGCCCCTTTTATACCACACCTCAAACCTGGGTTATTGCCAGATCGATCAGGGTCGAGGTGCTTTTTGAAAGCACCAAACCTTATAACCTGGGTCGACCAAACATAGAAACATAGGGCCTTATTTTGTTTCATTCTTTCTGACAAAATCCTTCTTAGATGGGCAAAACCATGTGCACTGCAGGTGGGGCAGATGTAACATGTGCAGAGAGAATTAGATTTGGGTGGAGTTTTACTTCAAAGTGAGATCTATATTGCAGTGTAAAAATAAAGCAGTCAGTATTTTCCCTGCACAGAAACAAAATTACTCACCCAAATCTAATTCTCTCTGCACATGTTACATCTGCCCCCCCTGCAGTGCACATGGTTTTGTCCATCTAAGAAGGATTTTGTCAGAAAGAATGAACCAAAATAAGGCCCATAGAAACATAGAATTTGACGGCAGATAAGAACCACTTGGCCCATCTAGTCTGCCCAACCTGGCAATTTGACCTGGGCTATAAGAAGGGTTAAACCCAGGTTGTCCTGTGTATAAGTGCCAGACACGGGTCGGAGCAAGGTAGGAACCTGGATTGAGATCCCCGGTCCAACCCAGCAATGCGATGTGAAAGTGATATAAGTTAACCTATTACCACAGATGCCATAGCCTATTATGGGGACTACAGTAGTTAAAGTTGAGATGGTGTTACCTTATTCCCAGCAATGGAAGACCCAGGAAACAGGAGTAGCTTTGTGGGATTCTATCCAGGTCAAATCTCAATGGGAATAGTCATATTTTTTAAACTGCTTGCCAGCAGAATTGCACTGTAAGAAAACCGCCATAAAGCAGCTAGGTTTTCTCTGAGATCTAAGAGATTTGTCAGATTAATGAATGTCAAAAAACAGCATTGATTCACAATAATAAAGGCTTTTGATTACTTAGGAGACATATGGGTATTCAATTAGTCCGTTTATTTTGGCTAACCGCAAAAAAACAGACTTTACCTATTCAATTTTGGAGAGTTTTTCCATCAATGCAGTTTCCCTTTTGTAAAAAGTCAAAACTGCATTGGCAGAAAATAGTCAAAAATAGTTGCAGTGTCCAATAAAACACATGTCTCATTAAGTAATCGCTGTTCGATGTGTTTTTGCCGACTGTGCTGATTTTTTTAACAGTCGTAAAATCAGCACGTTAATTAAATACCCCCCATCAATGTGAAGTCTACTGCAACTGGCACTTGAAACATTTTTAGTACGTGGTATCTTTCTGAATGCATGGTCACAGTAATAAACTCTTCTTTCCAGTGCACATCGCCATTGGAGGGTCCAGGTTTTAATGACAGACTTAGTGTCCAGGCGGTAGAAAGTAATTTATTAGATGAATGGGCCATAATTGTCTATACTTCTGAAATCGTAACAACCTCCTGTATCTCACTCAAGGTGCGTACACATAGGACAATATGATCTCTGGCAATATATTGCTAGTAATATATTGCTCAGCAATCATATTGCTCAATGTCCCGAGATGGTCGCAGATGAAAATGTCACACTGCCAGGAGAAAAGGCAGGGGAAGTCGCTGGTCGGCGGAGCATGCTCCTCCGACCAGCTACCATTCAGGGGCTGAAAACGGGGGCGCGCACCCTGGCGATTTATCGCCGGTGCACACTCCCATCGCTGGCAATATGGTCACTCAACGACCATATTTCTAGCGATACTTGCTATAATCGCCCCCATGTGTACACACCATAACATACATAATAAATATTTATTATCAAATCACGTCAAGAAGGTCAACTCATATAGCCAGAGAAGAGGGTAAGGATTGAAGTCTACAGTGTCTAGTTCGACACTCAATAGGTCAACACAAAAACATTGACATGCCATAGGTCGAAACAGATAAAAATTCAACACGCACTTGGCCAAAATTGACAAATGGATAGGTCGACATGGTCAAAAGGTCCATATGGTCAAAAGGTCCACCTGAAAAAGATCAACACATGAAAAGGTCAACAAGGATTTATTGCTGTCAATGTCAATGTTGACATGGATTCCCTTAATTAGTGTAGCTCATATCCTCGCATGGTGCCTTACTCCGCTGGGGCTTCACTCAGCACACTCTACCATTCCCAACTGTACTCCAAGTAGTTGGTAAAGTGTAAGAAAAAGTCCAAACAATAAAAAATAGTGATAAACTCATGTTGACCTTTTAACGCTCTAAACCTTTTTTCAACATTTTGACCATGACGACCTTTTGACGTTTTGATCTATTGCATGTTGACCTTTTGTCTGTGTTGACCTAGTGCATGTCAATCTTTTGTCTGAGTCGACCTATTTGCATGTCGACCTTTTGGAATTGACCTCTTCACTGTCTACCTTTCAACCGCTTCCTGGAACAGAGCATCTATTAATACAAATGCGTCCACAAACACTAAAATCTAGCCATATGACTGCCATTGACTCTGTGGGGTAAATGTACTAAATTGAGAGTTCTTTTGAAGATGGGATGGTGCCCATAGCAACTATTGAGAATCTATAGTCTTCTAGAATCTGCTAAACAAATAAGAAGAAGAATCAGACTTCCCATCTTCAATAGAACTCCCATCTTAGCAAATGTACCCCAGGAAGTCAATGGCATGCCAAATCTAGCCATATGACTAGTAAAGGTATTTATGATACCTCTGTGATTAGCTACGCCTTGTGATATTATTAATACTTGCTACATTTTTATCTGCTACTTTATACAAATTCTTCAGTAACAATTTTGTTTTTAGAATGCATTAAATTGCGGAGGACTACCTGTCCTCAAATATGTGTGTCTCCAGTGGCGTAACTATAAATGTTGCTCCCCCTTCCAAAAAGTTTGTGCCCCCCTCCCCCGGGCTCCTCTCCAGCATGTTTCCACAGCGTGAGATGATGACGTCACACGCATAACGGAGAAGATGAAGCAGGATAGAGGAAGAGAAACCAGCGGACACTGCTGATCCCCTTGGCTCTGACGCATTCCAGGCCTCCCCAGCTCACCCATCCGCCCGCCCATCCTGTACACAGTAGCCAATAGCCGGCTCTGTGTACAGTCAATTGAATCAGTGGAGGGGATTTGTCATCTCCGCCATGGCCACACCCGCGCTGCGGCTGACTCGCCTCTGGTGCTCAGCCAGTTGGCAGTGCGTCTAGCGGGTGCTGGCGCCCACACAGACCCCACTGCCGCTTGCTCCCCCAAGTGGCTGCAGAACTGCCTTACAGTAGTTATGACACTGTGTGTCTCCCTTAGGGTCTGGAAGAGTAGGCTTGAACAGTGTGAACTAACCCATAGCAAGGCAGAGCAGTAATATGGATTCAGCATCATATGGATTCTGGAGATTCTTAGTTCTTAGGTGTCTAAAATCATCTTGGGAATTGTAAAGTGGAAATTTCGCACGCAGAACATGATTCATTTGAATTGCTAGAAAAAAAATTGTAAACAACTTGTTATATAAACAAATGTCAAAATAACAAATCAATCACACTTACATTATAAACAACATGTCTTCCTACATTACTTTCTCTGTTTGCAAATTGATTTGACAAAAATAGAACTATTTTCTTGTGCGAGTCTTGAAGTACAACGTTTAATCATTCAGCAGAGAAATAAGCACAAGGTGAAAAGTGACTTATTTGCATTTCTCTACCCATAATGCTTTGATGCAAACATTTATTTCTGGTAAAGTGGGCTCAGTATATAGATTTATGAGGGTCCAGTTTGTTCTATTGATATTTAATAATTCTCACAACTTTTTGGCTGGTTTGTTCTGTCTGACCATTAAGTTCCTGGCAAAGCTTCAACACTCGCGTTGTTACATACAGTCCCAACAATGTTTGGTACACAATGTCCTACAAAGGAGAATCTTAAAGCATTAATAGAGCTTTGTGAACCATATATAAATATAGATGTACAGGTCCCGATTTACCCGGATTTACCCAGCTCTCAAAATGGGATCTTATTGGCTATCCAGCTGTCACAGTTAAGGGTTAGGCACTTAGAAGGGTGGTTATCAGGTATTATCCACATTGACGTGGAGTTGATTTTCTAAAGTGTGGCGAGCGCAGCAAGCCACCGAGTCTGACGATTGAAACAAGCCAGAAGCGTGACAAGCACAGCGAGCCCCGTCAGACGCGGATTACTTGATGTGTATTATCTGTATTACTCGACATGTATTCTGTGGCCGCTCACCACACTTCGTGCTCGTTTTCCGCGTCCCCTCGCCGATTTGCATACGTTGCGATCCGCGGTCAGTGCCGCCGTGAAACTACACAAGTACCGGAAATAGTCCCATCACCATGACAGCAGGATGATCGCCAAACAGACACCAGCTGGCCACATGGTTGCCCATAAACCCTAAGTATTGAAATTGCATTTCTGTTTTTTTACTTTTACTTTTTATATTAGGTAGACACTGGTGGTTGGTGTATGGGTTCTTTATGCCTACATGTCATTGGTCTGACCTTCTCCACTCATCATAGGCCCTTGAACATTTTCACCTCAAGGCCCATTAGGCCCTTAATCTAGCCATTTTCAGAGGACACACTTATATTGGTACCCTGGCCGCAATATTATCCTTGCTCACTAGTCAGCTACAGCCAGGTTTCCCTAGGGAAGTGGGCCCCTCACAATAAAGGAGTCTGTCATGCACCAAAGGCCAGCATTGAAGCCCAGGGTTTGGCCCGGCACCTCTGGACCATGATAGTCCATTAGTCTAGTGTTGTTAAAAGGAGAACCACAAGTTCCCTCCGGTAAGACATTAAGAACCTGTTGGTGACTTCCGGCTCCGCCCCCGAATGCTGCGGTAGTGGGAGACGAGAGCTCCGCTGCCAGGGCGCCCACACACAGCCTTAAACGCGGCTACACAGTGCCGCAAAGCCCGCCCGCCTCCTCCCACCTTCTCCCCCAGCATCGCGCCGCATGAAGCGGTACCTAGACGCCATGCCCAGCACCTCCAGCCGGCAGAAAAAAGACAGAGAGCGGGTAGCCCCGGGATCCAAGATGGCGCCGGACGCCATACCCCGGAAGGCTCTCCCAGCTTCACCCACCACAGCTGCCAAATCCAGCGCTGCAAACAGCAATCCCTGCTCCCCTCTGGCTGCCTTGGAGAATCAGCACAGTGAGTACTCTCCCCCTGATGCCCCGCTGCCCCCACTAACAGCCCCAGTCACCTATGGAGACATGGTGACGGCCATAAGAGCAGCCATAGGCCCCCTCCTGAAGGAGCAGACGGCTGACATAAACAGGCAGATCTCCCAGCTGCAGCAGAGGGTACAGGTTACAGAGCAGACTGTGGGAGCTAATTTTGCTGACATTGCTGAGCTGAAAGAAACTGTGCAAAATGCCCATAAAGAAATTACATACCTGCACAATAAGGTACAAGACTTGGAGAACCGCTCCCGCAGATGTAATTTACGTATTATTGGTCTCTCTGAGAAAGTGCAGGGCCAGGATCTATTTGACTTTATTAGAGTGACACTACCCGAACTTCTGTAGATTACAGACAAATGTGAGGACTTGGTCATAGAAAGGGCTCACAGGCTAGGCTCCTTTAAACCACAAGAGGGGGCTAAACCACGTGCAGTCATTTTCAAACCCTTGAACTTTCTCCACAAAGAACTGATTTGGTCGGCTTCCAGGAAGCAGAGGGACATCACGTGGCAAGACCACAAAATTCTGATCTTCCAAGATTTCTCTGCGGAGCTCTCCAAAGCCCGGAGAGACTTTGCCCCTACCTGCGCAAAACTTATAAGAGACGGAGTGAAATTCGCTATGATATATCCAGCCAGGTTACGTATCTTTCAAGGAAACTCCTTCAAGGACTTTAACTCCCACCTGGACGCTGAAGCCTACCTCACGGATTTAGAAGAAGAATCCAGACCGACCCACTCATGGGCTGATGACGTCTCCTAAACTCATCTGATCAACACACCCACCACAAGTTCACCTGGAAGTTGTTATGCCCATAAAAAATTTTACATCCGTGATTTTTCCCCCTTCCCTCTCTCCCACTATGATCACTGGATGATCAACCCCCCTCCCTTCTGATACCCAGAAACTGAAATGCCCTCAGCCGAGACTACCGATGGTGGCCCATCTCTCCCTCATCCCCTGCAATCCCTCTGATTACATCGGTTCTCACTCCCTGCCTTCACAGTCTTTTCCCACCTGATGCAGGAAGACTCCCCCCCCAAGTAAGACAAGACCGTCAGGTGCATACAGCAACAGAAAAGGATCAACAAAGGGGTTGCATTAATGTACCCTAACAGCTGAACTCCAAAGGGTCACCAACTATCCCATCGCTAGGAGGGCACTCCTCAAAGACTCCCCTATCCCTTCCCCCTCATACCTGACCCGACCCCCCGCTCCCCTCTTTACGCCTATGGCGGGCGTGGTATTTGCTGGTATTTACTATTATATGCTACTATTTACCGTTATGTAGAAATGTTAGCTGCTGTTATTACCCAATTGTTGTGTTATGCTTGTGGAGCAGCGCCCTGGTGGAGGTGCCTCTCCAGATTCCCCCCGTTTACCGACCAGAGCCTCCTGATGTTTGACAGGACTGCTTGGTCACCTTATCTGGAAGTCCATATGACACTGTGTTCCCCCTCCCCCCACCCTCTCTCTCCTCCCCCATTCCTTTCACTATTTTGCAGTTGCGAAAGTGCTACAGTAAAGTCTTCACTGGTTAGGAATGTATTTAATATACAATGCCTGTTTCCGCCCATTCCAGCCTCACACCAATGTCTACTTTGACGGTGGGTAGCTGGAATGTGGGCGGGATAAACTCGCCTCAGAAGAGGAAACGCATTTTAATGTATATTAACAAGTTGCATGTCGATGTTATGTGCCTGCAGGAAACCCATCTTACCCAATCGGAAACGGCCAAGCTCCGGGTGCTCAACTGGCAGGTCCTTTCATCAGCCTCCTTCAACTCCAAATCCAGGGGCGTTGTGATTCTCGCGAGGAGACAGATCCCACTAACAGCCGAACCTTTACTCTCGGATCCACAAGGTAGATACACACTATGCAAAATAACATTGGCCCAAACCCAATACATAATACTCAATGTCTACGCCCCCAATGTCTACTCTAGAAAATTCTTTCTAGACATCATACATATACTTTCCCCCCACCTCCATCTCCCGATTATCCTTTGTGGTGATCTAAATTTAATATCTGACCCTGACATGGACAAACAATTCCCGACTAAGAGATCCCTCCCCAAACTGGGGGTTCCGGCCCTGGCGGAGAGACTTCAACTGATGGACATTTGGAGAATTTTCCATCCTGTGGACAGGGAATTTACCTGTCTCTCCGCCTCGGCCGGTACCCTCTCACGGATAGACTATATCCTATTATCTTCCTCCCTTTTCAATAAGATAGAGACATCGTTCATTGAACCCATAGCCTTGTCAGACCATGCGGTTACATGGATCAAGATTCGACTAAGTCCTGAAAAAAGCCCTATAGTCTCATGGAGATGCCCATCACATCTTCCGGTTTCCCCTTCCTTAAAGAAAATCATAAAAGACACCTGGGATGACTATGACTCCCACAATCACCCAGTGGCACAGACTAACCCAGCACTCTATTGGCAGGCTTCTAAGGCCACAGTGAGAGGAGCTATAATTTCACATACTTCCTTTCAGAAAAAATCTATAGCTCGGGAATTTGCTCAAGCACAAGCCGATCTCTCGGCCAAATACATATTATATAAAAACAGCCCCTCTACAAACTCCAAATCAGAATACCAACAAGCCCAGTTAACATTTGAAGGTCTTTTTATTAAATCAGAAGCCCTCCATACATTCGCCTCCAATGCCCGTTTCTACAGATACGGGAACAAATCCAGCAAGCTCCTTTCAAATCTGCTCAAGGGACACCAGGCCCCCTCCACAATACACCCTCTAAAATGCCCAGATGGTACCACTACCAATTCAAATGAGCAAATCGCAAAAACACTTTGCTCCTTTTACTCCAAACTATATGCAGCCCCACAACCAGATAATGCACAAGCCAGAATCTTCTGGGAAGACCTAACCATCCCCCAACTCTCTAATGACGAAGCGGGTACCCTCTCCAGACCAATCACCCTAGATGAAGTTCAAAAGGCCATATCAGGCCTACACTCTGGGAAAGCCCCGGGCCCGGATGGCTTCACCCCAGACTATTATAAACTCCTATCCCCAAAAATCTCCCCTATACTAGTAAAAGTGTATAACCAAATCATGAATACAGGAAGGTCCCCCTCACATTTCAACTTAGCCACCATTAAGGTACTCCCAAAAGCAGGTAGAGATCTAACAGACCCCGGGTCATACAGACCCATATCCCTATTAGATATAGATTACAAGATCCTAACCAAAATTCTAGCAGAGCGATTAAAAATATTAATGCCAACATTAGTACACCCAGACCAAACCGGATTTATATCAGGTAGGAACCCGGTAACGAATATTAGAAAGGTGCTCGCTGCTCTTCAGGTCTCCCAGGGGACTAGGTCGGACGCCACCCTTGCAATCTTATCTTTAGATGCGGAAAAGGCGTTTGACATGGTCCTCTGGGACCACCTATTTGACACTCTTCACAGATTCGCCGTCCCAGAAACCCTTATTAACCTAATACGATCTCTATATAAAGAGTCTTCCTCACGGATTTTATGTAACGGAACGATTTCTGAACCATTCCCCATATCCAGAGGTACTAGACAAGGCTGCCCTTTATCTCCCCTCCTCTTTGCTCTAGCCCTTGAACCACTGGCCACAGCCTTACGTCAAACCCCTACATTTCGAGGCATTCAGATCGGAGAAAAAGATCTACGTGTCTCGCTCTTTGCTGATGACATGCTCCTTTTCATTACCTCCCCGGAACATTCCCTACCAGAAGCCTTGGAAATTATCCAGCGTTTCAGTTCATTCTCAGGGTACAAAATAAACATTACAAAATCTGAGCTCATGATGCTAAGAGGACCCCCCCCGCTCTTCCCCGCAGGCTCAGACCTACACTCGATTAAAAGGCAAAACTCCCAGATAAAATATCTGGGAATACAAATTCCAAACCGAATAGACCGGATATACTCTAGCAATTTTGAACCACTGATGACATCCATGGCGAACTCCATGGAGGCATGGGCGAACTTACCACTGTCCCTGCTGGGAAGAGCGGAGGTAATCAAATCTGTCATAATCCCAAGACTGCTTTACGTCCTCCAGATGCTTCCCATGAAAATATCAAACCCGGATGTCAAAAAGATTAACTCCGGCATCTCCAAATTTTTATGGAATGGGAAAAAAGCAAAAATTGCCCTACATAAACTTCACCTCCCTAAGACCTTAGGCGGCCTAAACATACCTGATCTTAAACTCTATTCAAAAACACTGCTATGCAGATTTGCTTTGGGCTGGTTGACTGAATTAGGAACCTACTCTGACTACACCCTTGACTGCGCACTACTTGCCCCCTTTTCCCCCAGCGCCCTCCTGCACACACCGAAAACGAAACTACCAAAACATATCTCTCAAAATACACTTTTCATGGATATCCACACGGCGTGGTGGTCTGTCTCCTCAGCGTTGGGTCACACCCCTTCAATATCCCCTTGGATGCCCCTATGGGGTAATCCCATGCTACCCCCAGGCCTAGACTGCACAGGATTCAGAAGATTGTTCCACAAAGGGCTAAAAAGCATATCTCAGGTATTCGACCCCGGAGGGCGTCCTTACTCCATTGCAGAGCTACAATTCAAATTTAACTTGCCACAATCCTCCTCGTTTCCTCTCCTCCAGCTCAGCCACTTTACTCGCTCCCTTCCCCCAATTAACGCCAAAGGACCTGCCATGTTGCTGTTAACCGGAGCTGCGGCCAAACTCCAAAAGGGTAAGTTCAAATCTAAAATGTTTTATGACCCATTAGTGTCCCTGCCAGGAGCTAAAATCCAGAAACAAATGGAAGAATCGTGGGTAAAAGAAATCAATTTATTAGAAAACACTCACAGCATATTTAAATACCACATCAAAACTATAAAAATACTGAAATCTTCTGTACTGCAGGAGGTCCACATAAAATGCATTCACAAGGCATATATTTCCCAACATCAGCGCAGCTTCTTCGTCTCAGACGAAGATGGCACCTGCCTGAAATGCCGCTCCCCGAAGGCCTCCTTGGTTCATAACTTTTGGTCCTGCAGGCACATAGCTAGATTCTGGAACAAGATGGTGACATATATTAGACAACATTTTCATTTCCATGCCTCCCTTGACCCCCTACCCCTGCTATTCGCCAACTTTGATCCATGGCCTATACCCTCCCCGGCCTCTAGGCTAATCCCCATCCTCACGCTTATGGTCACTGTGGCCAAAAAGATCATACTTAATGCATGGATAAAACCCCATATACCCAAGGTATCGGAGATGGAGTCATTGCTAATGAAGTATTTATACTATGACAAATACGACCTTCAGAGGCACTCCACTCCCTCCTCCACCTCAAAATTCCTGGCGACATGGGGCCCATTTATAAACACCCGCCCTCACCACCAGAAGACCGAAATATGCAAACTCCTGGAAATTCCGATGACCTCATCTTAATCTCAACCGGGTAGAAGAAAACCCTCATAAAAATTTCCTGGGTTTATCCTAGAAGAATCTAACTGGTAGCAACTGCATACCTCCCCCCCCCCTCCCCCCCTCCTCTCTCCTTCCCTTTCTACTCCACCATTTATGTATAAGGAAAATTAGAAAAATTTAGAATAAGAAATATGTTGTTGATTGCCACCAGCTACAACTTTGAATATTATATACCTCATATACACCTAGAATTCCCTAACTCCCGAGGCAACTGGAATACTATTTGAGGCATTTATCTATAAGTTTTGCCTAACCTTTCACATGTTGTAGTTCCCCCGGGAAGGGGACAACCGTGAACCTATGCAAATGTTCAGTTGTAACTGTTTTATTCTGACTGTATATCCATTTCTTGTTCGAATAAACATATTTTCAAAAAAAAAAAAAAGAACCTGTTGGTTCCTATAGTCGCTGTAAAATAAAGATATGAATAAAACACAGAACACATACAAAGTATAACTCTAATAAGTACACTTGCACACTAAGAGGAATATTCAATCTGCCGTCACTATTCCCGATGGGGGAAATAGCGGCGGGGCCCTATTCAATGCTGTCTTCCCCAACTGTCTTGAACAAGGATCTCGGCAGGACATGCCAGACTTCACAAGCAGTCGGGCACGTTTTGCTGAGAATGGCCAGGAATTGTCTAGCTCCCAGCCGCAGCTCAATGATTTCCGGCTACTTCTCATGGCAACGCCCCATTCTCTGCGCTCGTCACAACATTGAATCCCACCAGTAAAAATGACGAGCCTGCCGAGAATGGGACAGGGTCACGGCTGTTGGGCCAGCCCGTCAGTCGTGACCCTACATAGACTGCCCCCCTTACACTCTCTATAGCCAATCACATCCCCTTGTCCAGTAGCATAAAATGACCTGTACCAGGGGTATTCCATCCGGGATTCCAAATGTCTGAACGCTCCAGACAGTCAGAATTCTGGGCCGTTTTCTTTCAGCTTGACTGTAACTCGACAGCTGGAATTCAAAGTTCTGGCTGTCAAGTGTCAGAAAGTGTGCGTGTCGATGAAAATAGCCGTGGATTGTCAAAAACAGCCGTGAATTAGACACTCCAAGGCCATGTCCGACAAAACAGATCCAACTTGTTTTAAAGTCATATCCATTTTTCATAATCTGCCTTCTATATTGTAGGCGGAAATAATGTCAGGGAGTTAATATCGCCCCAAGACTTAAATCCCAAATTTTAAAGAATGAAAATTTTCCCATCATGTTTCTCAATACTGAATGCTTAGTATCAATAAATAAAGTTATTTAATTATTGTTTCATAGAAAAGCTACATTTTAGCTAGTTAATCCTTTTGTATGCTCCTATGATTAGTCCGACCCTCATTTGAAGACTATTTGATGAAGAATGAACTAATGAAATACATGGAAATAGATCTTACTATAGGGTTTACTTTTAAATTCCCAACAATATCAACCAAATGGTGTTTTATAGACACTTTCAATACTCATCTCAACTAAAGTAGAAGAAATGTGAGGAGTACAACAGAAAACAAAATAATAATCAAATAATTGAATAACTAAGGTAACTCATATTCCAAGACTGCCTAAGGCTACTGTATATAGTGCAAATTTATCATAGAAAATCCATTTTCCTTTTTTTAATTAAACTACACTTTGCTAAAATGAATATGTATTATTTTGATAATACAATTCAGAAAATATAATTAAAATAATCCACTAGGCAAATTTCAAACACTGTTTCGCAAGATATTTAAGTTGTGGTTATTAAAAGTTATTTGTAAATCAGAAGAAACAGCATTTCTTCTGGAATTGCAGTCCAAATGATTTTTTTGCAATTCAAACAGTCTGGTTTAAATGTCTGTACCTACATTACCCACATCCCAGGGCTCCTCTATATTATTGGCAGGCGCAGGGCTAGACCTCGACTCTTTGGCACCCCTAACGGTCAAGACTGTGTGCCAGGTCCTGACAGTGTTCAATAATGAGCTTACGCAGGACCTTCCTACCGCGATATGTGAAGTTAAATTAGAGAGTTCTGCACTGGGATCTTGGGTTGACCACTTTGAAATAAAGCTGGAGGAGCTCACTAAGTCCCATAATAAATTACTGTAACTATTGCCCATGATCACCAGCAACAGAAGCAACATGTATTGGCAACTATATTGGCGGATATGGAAGATCACTCTAGAAGGAATAAAATAAAGATTCAAGGTATTCCGGATTCCATTTCGAATTCAGAGCTCGAGGACTATGTTATGTCCCTCTTTTCGCAAAATTCTACCCACAGCGGATGATAGAGAACTCCTCTTGGATAGAGTGCATCGCTTACCCCGACCTAAAACCATCTCGGGTTCCCTGTCATGGTATACATTGACGCAGGTATACTTCTTCACTACAAAGATTGTACTGTATACTCCAAACGGTCCGCAACATGGGCTCTGATACCTTGGGTGGATTACAACTGTTCCCAGATTTCTCAGCGGCCACTAATGCTAAACATAGACATCTAGCCCCATAACCGCAGCTTTACGTGATCAGGAGATTCGATATAGGTGGGACTCATAACCTATGAGGGTTCCTCATATAAGATCTCTGATCTAGCAGCAGGTATAAATCTTTTGTTCGAATGGGATATCTCGGTTAAAATCCCAAATTCATTGAAGAAGCTATGCTATCCACGGAAGGGTCCACAATTTTAAATGCTGAATAAGGAGGTATATTTAGTCGTTTAATTCCTTTTTTCACAGAGATACTTAAGTGGACTTTCACCTCTCAAGCTTTAGCCATGCCCTTTTCAATATAAGACTTTTTTTAGTTCCAGATGGGACTCACGAAGGGCCTACAACACCTACTTTAGACACGAGTGTGGCCTAGCTGAAGGCACAATGTGTTTATACGTCTATTTGATAAGGTTGATTAACGCTAAACTAAATATTTTCCAGGCTTTTCATATTTTTAGGCCTTACTTCTCAACAATAGGATGCTAGGTATCTTTACATCCCTAAATCCTTTATTCTTTTACACTTTTTTTTTCTTTATTGTGTTTTTACTTCACAGATCTGGCCCTATCGATTACTGTATTATATATGTAAGAACTGATAGTTCTTTTTTCTTTTTTCCGTACTGGACATGGGTGGTGAGGTCACTGCCCAGCCCCAATCTTACATAGTTACTGTATTTTTAAGTTCCCCTACAATAACAATGGTGACCCATATTAATGGGTAATTTTGCTTATTTCCTTCCCTCTCCAGTGGATTGTCCGAGTTTTTTTATGGAAACCTCACATCACTCACCATGGGCAAAATTAAATGGTTTTAGAAAATACTATACATATGTGTACATAGTAACACTGATTGATGGTCCATTTATATTCACTAAATGTTAAGAGGTTGAATTCCCCTAGTAAACATAGACTGGCACTATCTGCTTTCCAAAGGCACAAGGCGGATGTGGAGATGCTCCAGGACTCTTATGTTTCTGTATACGCTTCCAATTCTAAACAAGGGTCTATCCTCAAGAAATTGTGTATGGCAGTTCAAAAAATAAGGCGGGTGTGCTTATTATGATGGGAGATTTTAATTTAGTTATTGACCCAAATGTAGATAAGTCTAGAAGCCCCATTTCTGCTCCGAAAGGTTCTCATACACCTTTTCGAATGCTGATGGCGGAATTTGATTTGTATGATGTTTGGAGAATAACATTTTGGAGGGAAATGTAGATCTCTATGGACAAAATGTTGGAGAATAATGTACCCCACAGGACACGAATATACACACACAATATAGCTACAAAAATAAAGACCAAGGATTTATCTGATGCTCTTCCTTTTCACAAGGTGTTTTTAAAGTGCTTCTGAAGTAATAAATGATGTATAAAATGTTACAAAAATAATCATATTTAAAAACAAGATAATCCATAAAAAATAGCAATGATAAATCATATAATGAAAAAAGATAAAATAGAAATGGAAGTCTTTCATGCGGTGCGTTTCTCAGTGCAAGAAGCTGTTTCCTCAGGCAGTGTGATTGTGCACCTATACAAACTGCAACAAGAACTTGTGTTGAACCTTACCAGTTAATACCCTACAGCAGAGATAATTCTGCCAATCATTCCAAGCAACAGCATTGATCTTAACAGTGGCTTAGGCAAGTGTTATCATGGCATGGCCTATAAATGTGCTAGAGATACAATAAGAAGGAAAAGGTAATACAGCATCACAACATACAGCCACACCAGGTCAGGGAATCTGTACGGATCTATATAATCCCCAGAATGTGCTTGGTAGAGACCATAATGATCAGCAGCAAAGATGTCAAGACATGCCGACACATTAGCAACAATGCAAAAGAAACAAGAAGACCTCTGATTGTTGATGGACTGAATAACCCACAAATTGTAATACCAGAAAATAATTTCCTTGTCCAGCAATAAGGAGCACACCAATACCGTAATTACAAACAGTTCTAGCAGCAGCAAACTTTCCATAAATGGCAATGGAAATGCACAGACCAATATAAATAAAACAGTGAATGTTCTGCACTGCAGGATCTGCTGGGAGAATGCAGGTCATCCATACTAGTGCTAGGAACACTGCTGGTGTGCTGTGAGAATGCAGGCCAGCTCCTCTGCGAAAGGAAATGTATTAATGAAATGCCAATGCCAGATGTGCTTGATAATCCTCCTTACAGACTCCAACCAAACCCATCTCAGTTTGATGGCCCATGTTGGTGGCAGAGGGAGCACCTGCTAAGCTTTCCTACATATTCCTTCAAACTACTTGTGAATAAAGTGCATCATTTTACTTGGATCAGCACCAAGATCGGAAAGGTTGATAGCAGAGCTACTGTAGAAGAAGAAGTGTTACAGTTGACCAAGATGGATGTTGTTTCACCATCTCATGCAGCGGCGTAACTATAGCACCGCAGCCCCCGCCACCGCGGGGGGCGCTGTGCATGTGGGGGTGCCGGGGGCTGCGGTGCTATAGTTACATCCCCCCCAATCCCCCGCAGACTTACCTATCGCGCTGGTCCCGGCGGCTCCGTTCATCTGCTGAGGACCACCACAAAATGGCCGTCCCCATATAGCACACTGAAACTGTCTGCTGTATGGGGGCGGCCATTTTGTGGTGGTCCTCAGCAGAAGAAGAACGGAGCGGCCGGGACCAGCGCGATAGGTAAGGCTGCAGGGGATTGGGGGGGGGGTTGCATGGGCGGCGGGGGATTGGGGGTGCTTAGCGGGGCAGCGGGGGGGCGTCCCCCCCTAACGGCGGGGGGGTGCCCAAAACTTAGTTATGCCACTGATCTCATGCAATGAATTTAGAAACATAGAATTTGGTGGCAGATGAGAACCATTAGCCCCATTTAGTCTGCCCTTTTTTTTTTACTATATTGTTATCCTTAAACCCTAGTTGATCCTTTCTGTATAAGCATATCCTTATGTCTATCCCATGCATGTTTAAATTGTTCTACTGTTTTAGACTGCACAGCTCTAATGGGAAGCTATTGCACTTGTCCACTACCCTTTCTGTAAAGAACCTCCACCCAGTTTCAGTGCATGTCCTCATGTTCTAATACTTCCCTTCAATTGAAGAATGTCTTCTTCCTGAACCTCAATAAAACCCTTAGTAAATGTGACAGTCTCTATCATGTCCCTCCTTTCTCTTCTCTGCTCCAAACTATACATATTGAGATTTTTTAGCCTTTCTGTGTAAGTTTAGTGATGTAGGCCGTGCACCATTTTAGTTGCCCTTCTTTGTACCATCTCTAGTGTCTTTATCTCGTTTTAGGAATATGGCCTCCAGAACTGGACACAGTATTCTGGACGATTGGTTCCTATGGGAAATATCACCTATTTTCATTTTAATAAGCTTTAATAAATGTTCGCTCAGTGAGAGAGTTAATCCAAAAAGTGTCTAATGTGCACCAGTTGGATAGTGGGTAACATTTCCGACCATGGAAATAATTTGAGAATTAGACCTACAGTATAAATACAGTTAGGATTGGATTCATGTTTCAGATAGATCTTAGGTTACCTCTAATGGGTTTATTTACTAAGATTGGTGTTCTATTGAAGATGTGATGTTGCCTATAGCAACCAATCAGAATCTAATTTTTATTTATTTAGCACTTCCTGGAAGATAACAGATACAATCTAACTGGTTGCTCATAGCGACATCCCGTTTCAGTATTACTCCCATCTTCATCAATCATCCTCTAAGTCAGTGATTCCCAAACTTTTTGGAATCACGGCGCCCCCGAGTATCAGAATTTTTTCACTGCACCCCTAGGGCAAAAGTTTCTAATTGATCAAATCAGAAAAAAAAAATAGTCAATTGAGTAAATTGTGTTTATATCTCATCCTTAGTGTCAGTTATGTGGATTCACTTGTTTGTCCACATTTTGCCTATTACATTAGTTAGAAATAATTTTTCATGGACATGGACCACCAACCCAGGGCACCCCTGCAAGACTGCCGAGGCACCCCAGGGTGCCACGGCACACAGTTTGGGAAACACTGCCCTAAGTGTAGATGACTAGTTTGAGTAAACATCATTTGTTCTTCAATAATTTTTAATGTTTCTATCTCTTTATGACACAAGGGTATTAGAAAGTAAGGTCTCTTCACACTAAAGCCATGCACACACGGCAGCGATATGGGCTGAAATCGCTGGCAATATGGTCGCTCGCGACCATATTGCCAGTGATGGGAGTGTGCCGCGGCGATAAATCACTGGGTGCGCGCTCCCATCTTCAGCCCCATTATAATCGCTGGTCGCAGGAGCTTGCTCCTGCGACCAGCTGATTACCTCTGCAGCTCCGATGGTCGCCGATGAAAAGGAGACATTGAGCGATATATCGCTCGGCAATATATCGCTCGGCAATATATCACTCTGCGATATATCGCCCCGTGTGTACACACCTTAAGGGCCTGATTCAGCTTGACTCAGCAAATCACTGATTACCGAGCGCTTAAATGCCAGCTGTACGAGCGAAAAATCCTTCGTTGGTCGCCGACCATCGATGGATTTTTTGCAGGCTGGCAGATAAAAGTCAGTCTGAGCTGACTTTTATATGGGCCGGAGATGGCCAAACGGGCTGGCCGATAACTTCCGGTGATGTCAGCTGTCTGCCCTGTGCAGGCTTCGGCACACCTGCAGTCACAGGGGGCCCCCAGCTGGGGACCGAGTCAAGCTGAATTGGGATCTAACGTGCTATTGTGGTACATGTATAGCATTTGCTATGTTCACCCCTTTATTCACCCAACAATTTTCCAAAGTACGGCATCAGCAAAACATTGATTCCACACTGGTGTCTCCAAAGACGAGGATGTAGCAAAGATTCCCAATAGCAAACACTTTCCTCAGGCAGTACATTCTTTATCAGAACTTCTGCCGTCATAAATAAATCTGACACAAGTGAGAAAGATGCACAACAGACATTATTTTTTATCTAAGTTCTCCATCTCAAGCACAGTAAAAGTATTATGTAACAAAAGTACTATGCTTACAAAAATCCTAATGTGTCCCTTCTACTTATATCTGCAAACACTTTCTAATGGTGCTATTAAATATTATGTCTGCATTCACTAAATTATTCAAGGAGTTTGCAATTTAGTATGTGGCTTCACCCAAGTGTCACTTTCATATACCGAAATTTATGGATATAGCTTTTACTGATGAGCAAACACTGACTGGGATTGAAAAGATTAACATGTTCGTGTCACTAGGGTACTGCGTCCTGTTTTATACTGGTGCTGCAGAGGTAAATCAACTTAATAGCCAAAATACAGTATTTCACTGCACCGTTTTTTTTTTTCAAAATTGAAGATGTTATATCAGCCATTTGTTATTCTTTTATCTACCTTCATATATATATAAGAGCGCCCAGTACAAAACAGCACCTTCTCTACAAATCCCCCCTGTTAGTGGGAGATAGGGAAAACACAGAAAAAGAGAAAGAGTAGAGAGCGCTAGAGGTTCTCAACCACCTAGAAAAGTAGTCACCACTATGATTTAGGGTGCAAATGAAATAACCAAATACAGTTAAAAAACTTTTATTAAAATTCACATCAGGATTTCATCTTTAGGATGTAGCTTCAATAACCCAACGCGTTTCGTCTTGAAAAAGACTTCATCAGGGTTTTTTTATGCACTGTAGGTGGTAGAAACCATAGTACAGAATTTAAATTTGACCATTTATAGACATAAGGATCATGAGGATGTACATTCTCATCCTGGTACATACCAGAAGTTGGAAATCAACAAATGTGCCGAAATATATGTCCTTAAAATGGATGGTGTTTCCAAGATGTTGTAATCTAAAATAAGTTATGAAACACATAATTAGGCGCATATAAATGTCCAGCGGTTTGTATGGAGGGTGAGCACTTAGAATGTGGGGGTGGAGGAGGAGGAAAAAAGGGTATAGAGAGGAGTGGTGAGGAGATACTAAATCTCTAATACTACATACCTCTATTGTGGTATGGTATCGTGACCTTCACGTGATATATATATATATATATATATATATATATATATATATATATATTGACAAGGACTCACATACACTGGATAAGATGAGGTCTTGGTATTTATTTTGCAGCAGGTAAACAGCATACCAGGTGCACAGCATAGGCAGGGATGGTTACAGCATAGTGTCACAGCATGTTACAAATTCCTCAATATGTTCCATTGGTCCCTATCGTAGCCCACACCCCTGGCCTATCACCTGGGCGGCTGTTCCACCATCAGAAGCCCTGATCCTCTGCCCTGGATACACTTATATCAGGAGAACACAGGTGCTGCTAATTAGCCCAACCCTGTTCACATAATTTAAGAAAACTGGACTGGATCTAATTTTCCTGCTGCTGCTGCTCTAAAACCTGGTCTGGATTTTCCACATTATCCTCATGTGGAAATGTAACCTAGTAACATAGTAATTAAGGCTGAAAAAAGATGTTAGCCCATCGAGTTCAACCTATCTGCCTTGTAACTACTGACTTGAGTAAGTCATATCTATAGGATTCCCTTAGTGACCAAAAATGTATGCAGTTTTGATTTAAATAGTATTAACAGTTATTGTGATTAACAGTAGTTGTTGTAATCACCCCTACCAGCAACGAGTTCCAGAATGTTTGTTAGTTAGTGAGCAAATCATCTCCCAGTTCCATATGACTCCAGGTCACTCAAGTAGAGGTGGAGGAGATGTTCAAGAGGGCCAAACCAAGGAAAGCACCAGGTCCTGACGGGGTGACACCCTGAGAGTTTGCGCTGGTCAACTTGCCCCCATATTCACCAGGATCTTCAACAAATCACTGGAGCTACAGTATGCAAGGTTCCCTCTTGCCTCAAAAGCTCCACTATTGTTCCGGTCCCCAAGAAATCAACTATTACAAATCTGAATGACTACCGGCTGATAGCTCTGACGTCTGTGATCATGAAAACATTTGAGTGCCTGGTACTGAACCACCTGAAAACTGTGATTGGCCACCAGCTAGACCCCTACAGTTTGCCTACCGATCTAATCGATGCGTTGAGGACGCAGTCAACCTGGGCCTGCACTACATTCTGCAGCACCTGGATAGGCCTGTTACCTTTGCAAGGGTACTGCTTGTCGACTTCAGCACGGCTTTCAACACAATCATCCCCAATATCCTCCACCCCAAACTACTCCGCTTAGGAGCCCCTGAAGCTACAAGTTCTTGGATTGTGGACTTTTTGACTGATAGAAAACAAGTTTTGGGGAATTCACCTCCCAAGTGCGGTCCATTAGCACAGGAGCCCCCCAGGGCTGTGTACTCTCACCACTGCTCTTATCCCTGTACACCAACAATTGCACCTCAGAGGCGCAATCAGGAAAGATAATCAAATTCACTGATGACTCTACTGTCATTGGCCTTATCAAGGATGGGGACAAATCGGCCTACAGACAAGAAGAGGACCGATTGGCCCAGTGGTGCAGCAGTAACCATCTAGAGCTCAACCCACTCAAAACCGTTGAGATGGTAGTGGACTTTAGGAAGAAGGCTGCTGGTGTTCCTCCGCTAAAAATTGCTGACAGTGTGGTGTCGCTAGTGGACTCCTTCAAGTTCCTAGGAACCACAATCTCCCGGGACCTTAAATGGGGGCCGAACCCTGATACTATTGTTGGAAAAGCGCAGCAGAGGCTATTTTTCCTTAGGCAACTGAGGAAGTTCAACATCCCACAGAAGCTTCTGCTTCTCTTCTACTCTGCAATTGTGGAGTCTGTACTGTACTCCTCAATACTGGTCTGGTACGGCTCCGCCAGCGAGAGAGACAAATGCAGACTCCAAAAGGTAGTCAGAACTGCGGAGAAGATAATCGGGACAGACCTTCCCTCTGTCCAGGACCTGTACCTGTCCAGAGCAAAAAAGCGGGCATCGCAGATAGTCAAGGACCAACTTCATCCTGGCCATGGCTTGTTTAACCTGCTGCCATCAGGCATACGCTACAGGGCTATTCCCACCAGGTCTACCAGAAGCCTGAAAAGTTTCTTTCCTCACGCCGTTCACCTGTTGACACGTGAACTTATGAACACCCCACTGTCTAGTCTCGCCATAACCCTTTGCACATAATCTAACACGGTGTCCCCTTGGAGTAATTTTCTTTATGACTGTACATGTTCCCCCACCTGTTTATTTTGTTTATACTGTATACTGTTTACTTGTTACCCACCTGGCTGCTGCACAGCAAACTGAAAACAAATTCCGAAGAATATGCAAGTATACCTGGCCAATAAAGCTGATTCTGATTTTGATCTTTCCACACTTACCCCTTGAAAGCCTCATGCTCCCTATTTCCAACAATTCCACCATCCTATCAAGCCAGCAGGTGGTAATATCTGCAATTTGGCCAAGATCTGCATAATTTGATCAATTGTCTTCCGCTTCCTCAAATTATTTCCCCCAAATGCACAGCTATGTCCAAGTGGATTTTCCACACCTACAAGAAGGTGGCTTCCTAAAAAAAATCTAAGCAGTGCTATGCAGTCCAATGCACATATAAAGGCTTCTCAAGTCAAAGCTGCTGATATTTATTTAAACCACCTTTAACCCTTTGAGTGCCAACATCTCTGTGAGAGATGTTCAAAATGTCCACTAAAAATGCAAGTGTCACTCACATTTGTTAAATAAATTCAATTAAAAATGTTGTTTCGGTACTTGTGTATTTTGGCGGCACCTGATTTGTGCATCGTACGATGATCGTATCGCATCGCATAGCATGCCATGTACCCGATGGCATGCGATGCGATTTCGACCCCCTATACGATGAAAAATCGTACAAGCACCCTAAAGGGTGCTTTTGAGCACCCTAATGGGTGCTTACAGTGTTAAATGCACCCCACGCCACCCCCCCACTATAAACTTGAACCCGAAGTGTGGCGAGCGCAGCGAGCCAGCAAGTGGCGGCGGTACGCGTCCTACGACGTTTTCATACCCCCACTATCCACGTCGGCGTGGAGTTGAGAATAGATTAGTGTGGCGAGCGCAGCGAGCCACCGAGCCCGAAGCGTGGCGAGCGCAGCGTGCCCCGCGAGGGGACGCGTATACCTTCACAGGTAAACGCGTCCCTTCGCGGGCTTCACAGGTATCCGCGTCCCCTCGCGTCACCCATTAGGGTGCTTATACAATGTTTAATCGCATCGTATCGCATTGTATGGCATTGTGGGCCTTATTCTGATCGGAGCGGCCAAACGTGCGTACGTTCGCCATTACCGCACGCTAGCCGTACGCGGCCGTTAGGGTTAAGTCCACCCACAAATCAGCCGCTTACGTACGGGCAGAAATACCGTAGAAGGGGAGTGGCGTACAAATGAGCGTACGGCAACGTACGCGGACGGCCCAGCCCTTGCACTCCGACAACAGGCGTACAACTGAGCGTACGGCGCCATTTACGGACGTCTTTCGTCCGTCTTCCCAACGACTTCTTGCGGATATCTGAGCGTACGCCAGCTTGCACGGAGGGGTCCCTATTGTTTTCAATGGAAAACTCAGCTTATGTCACCGCTCGTGAGAGTGAGCGTACGTCCGTGCACGCTGGCATACCCTTCACATATATGGACCTGCAAATCTTGCCTCTCAACTACTAATCTGACAATTGATTAATTAATCTATTTGTTATTCAATTATTGTTTTCTATTAACTCAATTGTCTACCTTAATAAAGACCTAATAAAACTACATTTGAACCCACATTACATGTATATTTGTTATGTTCTAATGTGGCATTTTAATCACTATCTATGTGTCCCCATATTGCTGTTACTTTTAAATCAACTTATGTTGGTGTTTCTGTATATGTACTAAATTATGTCCGTAATTACTTTGTCCAAAATGTGTAACATGTATACCTACCCTGATGTTATGTGTGATGTTTTAATCGAACAACATTAAACATTCATGCATTTTCACTATGTGTTATTTTACTCAAAAACACACACATTCACACATCAATCATTACCCCTCACCTCAAATTACAAGTATAACTTACAGTACACATCTGTATGTACCTACCCTTACAAGCCCTCTAACATATTTATTAGTAAAAACACAGGCAATTTCGAACTGTAATGCAACATTTTCTACAAAAATAATAAGGGGGGGGATAAAAAAAAAATTAAAGGCGGGCCTCCAGAAGGCCAAAAAGGAGCTGGAGGTACACGAGGGTGATCATGATCTCCCGCATGAGGACTGCCACCTCCTCCTGGTGCTGTTCAGTGTCTGTAATGAAGGGATAAAACAAAAAATTAATATATAACATACACAAATGTTTGTTGTATTTGTACATAATAAAAAGTTCAGAGTTATGTGTGAAGGCCACATACATTTAGAAACTACATTGAAGATGGGTCTGCTGTAAACACAGTACTAAAAAAAAATATGTTAACACACACATACTGTACATAGTAAATAACATTAATTCAATTACTCCTTCATCAATGAATGTATGCTGTATCCCAATTGGTACTTTGGTTTTGGGGGACTGTCCTCTAACCTCACAATTAGCCTGTGCTATTTAAGGGTTATGACATTGTTGTGGCTTAAGCACTCCTTAGTATTTTAAATTTAGGACATTGCTGTACAAATTATAGGCCTACAGCTATGTTTGTAAAGCATGCATCCGCATGGCCTCACACACTATTACCAAAACAATCTCTACATTTAAGTTGCACCAGTGGCAGATTAAGCCTTTGGGGGGCCCGGGGTACTTTAGAGCGGGGGGCCCCCTTGCACTTGTCATTACTGGCCGCACACTGCATGGGCGAATATTATACTGTCAAAACACAGAGTAAAGGCAGAATAAACTTGGTCAATGGTTACCTGCAGGGGATATATATATATATATATATATATATATACACACACCACATGAAAAGCCTGTGTTTGTCCCTCTGCCCCTTACTCTGGAGGAGACCTCACAGTCCTAGTGCTGCCTCCTATGACTAAGCTGCTGCTGCTGTTCTCCATGGACCTGAGAAGCATGTAATGAGCTCCACCAATCAGAGCTCAGCACAAACTTCTCAGCCTCTGTCCTCTGGTGCAAAGTGTCATGGGACTTAGTCAACTCCCAGAAATGCACTGCACACTTGTGCAATCAGTGTGCCTTGGCTCCCGATGCTCAGCACCATAAATCATTGTCACATTGGCAGATAGGTGAAGCTGCAGCACTACCCCACCCATGCACAAAACATTTAGCTAAAAAAAAAAAAAACATAACTTAAACATTTTATTTTTAAAAAATACATGACAACCACAGGGGGCCCCTAGCTAGAGGGAGGCCCAGGGGCACTGACCCCTTGCGCCTCCATTATAATCCGGCCCTGTGTTGCACATCATGCTGGGAACTGGAGTTACCCAACACCTGGAGCCACATAACTACCACACCACTAATGTCGGATATCTCATTGGATGTACTGTTATGTCAATTATTCAAGGGGTGAGGCATGGCCACACTCAAAAAAACCACCAAGGGGAGCCTTGTTCCTGGAGAAGGACAGGACACACCTCATGGTCGGCCTGCAGTGATATGTTGCAACTAATGTTGATGTTGGATACACATATGTGGTTGTTGTGATTGTTTATGTGTAGAAATGTGTAGGTCAACATTAGACACATTATTTACTTACGGCTACTTGAGCCATCCTGGTCGCCGCTGGTTGGCAGTGCAGTGGTTGGGGGGGTCAGGAGCAAGGGGGATGGTCCTGGAGTTTGGACCGAGGTAGTGGGTGTGAGTGGGGAGTGGAGAGGTTTGGGGGTGGGTGGTGGAGAGGTGTAGGGGGGTAGGAAATGGGGTGGGGAGGGGGGGGGGTGGGGGTTCGGGAGGGGGTTGTGGAGGGGGTGGGGGTTGTGGAGGGGGTGGGGGTTGTGGAGGGGGAAGGGGATGGGGAAATTGTGTGGGTCCAAACTGCACCCAGTGTCTCCAGTGTTGGGGAGGGGGAGGGGGTGTGGGTTGGGGAGGGGGTTGTGGAGGGGGTGGGGGTTGTGGAGGGGGTGGGGGTTGTGGAGGGGGTGGGGGTTGTGGAGGGGGAAGGGGATGGGGAAATTGTGTGGGTCCAAACTGCACCCAGTGTCTCCTCTTCTTCCTCCTCCTCTTCTTCCTCCTCCTCTTCTTCCTCCTCCTCCTCTTCCTCCTCCTCTTTCTTCTCCTCCTCCTCCTCCTCCTCCTCCTCTTCCTCCTCCTCCTCTTCCTCTTCCTCTTCCTCTTCCTCCTCCTCCTCTTCCTCCTCCTCCTCTTCCGGCTGCTCCTGGGCTGCCTGGTCCCGGGCTGCCTGCTCCCGGGCTTCCATGCGTGCCCTTGCCCGTGCTGAAATGCTCATGTTGATGGCATAGAAATCGAAGATTGGGTTTCATAAAAAAGGGGGAAAGAAAAATTCACATTAGTCATGCTCATAACCTTCAAAATTATCATTGCTGTGATATTTCAGACATTTATCATGCAAACTATTTGATATCCTACACCCAAAAACTGATCAACTACTTAAACCCCCCCCCTATACACCCCCTATACACCCATATACACCCATATACCCCCCATATACACCCATATACACCCATATACACCCATATACCCCCATTATACCCCCATATACCCCCCATATACACCCATATACACCCATATACACCCATATACACCCATATATCCCCCATATACACCCATATACACCCATATACCCCCCATATACACCCATATACACCCATATACACCCATATACCCCCCATATACACCCATATACACCCATATACCCCCCATATACACCCATATACACCCATATACACCCATATACACCCCCTATACACCCCCTATACACCCCATATACACCCCATATAGACCCACATACTCAGGGACATATTTATAAAAAGTACAGAAAACATTTGCAAAATAACGCAGGCATACTAGTAAATAAAAACTTACATCAGGCAATATGGCGGCGAAGTGTGCAGAGCAACACTGGCTGCCGCCGGCGCAGGTCCGACCAGCGCCGCTCCAGTTGACCCAGGCTCCTATCCACGCCGGTCCTGGCGAAAATTAGCCGGCGGGCAGCATTGTATGCCCGCCGCTTTTCACTATTTGCCACATAAGGGCCCCTGGGCCCCAGGCGGCGGTCCATGACCTCAACCAAGGCCAATAGCTCCTGGGTAGAAAACGCCTTAGACCTGGTTGAAGTCATGGTGGCAATGGCGCAGTTATTAATTGCAGGTACATATATCACTTTTGGTGCTTGCTGATTGGTGTAAAAAATTGTTTGTTTGGTATTAACTTTATTAATCCTTCTTACATTAACAAACTGGATGCGAATAGAAACTTACGCGGACCGTTCCGATATACACACACCACAACCAACAGCATGCATTCAATGAAGAGAGAAGTACTGTATTTACAGTGTGCGGAAATTAATACACGCAACCCTCTACTTATAACTACGCTGCTTAAAGGGGGCACGATACACCGATATCCATGGAGAGGAGTACTGTATTTACAGTGTGCGGAAATTAATACACGCAACCCTCTACTTATAACTACGCTGCTTAAAGGGGGCACGATACACCGATATCCATGGAGAGGAGTACTGTATTTACAGTGTGCGGAAAATAATACACGCAACCCTCTACTCATAACTACGCTGCTTAAAGGGCCACAATGCGACATGTTGCTGTATGACAATTTCATACACATTACATATGTAAGGAAAGCATTGTAACGTGATGTTTTGAAATGTGACTCACAAGGCATACACGAACTCCAACAGATACCAGCTGACAACACTCATCATTGGAATGACAGGTGCACACATTTCACGATGTAGCCCACAATGCTCCACAACCTGTGTATATGCATATACAGGTTATTGATCAGGTGCGTTGCGACCTGCGTAATTTAAGCGGGAATTATCGGCGGGAAATATCGGCGTAAATTTGCATCTACCTTGCGGGAAAAAATATACGCCCCCTTGTTCATGGCGGGAGATTAACATATAAATATTAAGTCAGATGCAGCCCACAATTGCTGCAAACATGTCTGACTCAGACGATTCCGCAGCTGAGGACGCTCTGCAGAGAGCTACAGCACAATCCCTGCTTGATGCACTGAACAAGAGGGAACAGGAGCAGAGAAGGAGGGCCCAAGAGAGGAGTAGCCTGCAAGATCAAGCGGGCTCCTCAGTAACAGGCCCTGGTGAACCTCCACCAGCTCCACAAGGGCCAAGCAACCAGCCAGAACAAGAGGTTGCATCTCTCCAAACAGGTGTGACCCAGCAGGTGCATGGTGAGAGAACTGGGGCCACCAGAAAACAGGCTGCAACATCTAGGGTGAGGACTGAGCAGGATACCACCACCAGAAAGAGAAACCCTGCATTTGTAGAGGCCGAAATGCGAATTCTAGTGCCCAGGGCACGCGAATGGATTGAATTGGCAACCAGGAAGCCGGGTGCCAGTGCAAGGAGAAACCTTTGGGACAAGATCACAGAGGAAGTGAACCAGGTGTCACCAGTGGTCAGAACTTGGGACGCGGTGAAGAAAAGGTTAGTGTGTTTGTCAGGGCAATTTTTCAGCAGTCTCCAGCAGGAACTGAGGCCCTTATTCTAGTTCACTCTTTCTGGCCAAATATTTCTTAGATGGACAAAACCATGTGCACTGCAGGTGAGGCAGGTGTTACTTGTGCAGAGATAATCAGATTTGGGTGGGGTTTTACACCTGCCTCACCTGCAGTGCACATGGTTTTGTCCATCAAAGAAATATTTGGGCAGAAAGAGTGAACTAGAATAAGGGCCTCAGTTCCTGCTGGAGACTGCTGAAAAATTGCCCTGGTCTTTGTCCCCCTGATAATGTCATATGTGTGTACATATGTTACATGTATGTTTTGAGACTAATAGAAAGGTGTGTTTGTAGATAGTGCTACACTTCAATGTCACATGTGAACACAACCATGTCTAATAACCCACATTGATATATGAAACATGCACCATTGGTGTGATGTGAGGTTATGGGCACAGTTCTGCTCATGTGAAGTATGTGATGGGACAAGAGAAAGTGTGTTTTTGAAAGAGTTGTTGTAACATGTTCCATATGATGCTACTGAAACAAGAATGAGCAAACTGTGCACATGTAGCTGGTGAGGAACTACACATCCCAGTATGCCATTCCATAGTTAAATTACTCCATAATAACCACATTGTCAAGCTATGGTGGAATGTGTAGTTTCACACCAGGTGGAGGTGCCTAATTTGGCCATGGATGATGTCATTTCTGCATAGTGATGTATGTATGTGCATTTAGTGGCCTAATGAATGAGATGAGACACTGAAATGCCTCCTAATTGAGACATGAATGTGTGTGTGGGACACATATGGCAAAAAAACATAAGATCACCCACACTAGGAAATGTCACGTAGCTAGGGGTACCACATAGTCCCTTTAATTCCGGACACATATTAATTACACAGGTTCTGTGGCTGGCTGACTTCAAGACTCCACTTCACCTAATTTTAAACTAACATGTGTCCGGAATTAAAGGGACTAGGTGGTAACCCTACACGTAGCACAGTGGTGCACATATCTCATGGTGATATTTGTATTTTTAAACTTGTAGGTGGACTGACTTCAAAAGTGCACTGAAGAGGAAGATGACTGACCGGTACAACCACAGCATGTCCACCGGGAGAGGTCCTATGCCTGACCATTTGGAGTATACCCCCCTGGAGCTGGACTCCTGTGACGTGATTGATGTGGGGGAGATCAGGGGGATCTCCAATATGGACAGTGAGCTCCCGGCGGAGGTCTTTGATGCTGCTTTTGATGGTAAGTCACAGTAATGCATTGTATTTAGAAAGATATTTTTTATTGCGTATGTGATGGTGACATTGTTTTCAATTCTTATCCTAGCAGAAGCAGAAAGCCAGGATGTACCGGCAGCATCTTCCTCTGCAGAGCCACAGGTGGAGCAAGTGGTCCAGCCTCCACCAAGACGTCGCCCCCAGCCCCAGCCACAGGAGACATGGAATGAGAGCCTGTTGGTGACGCTGGGCAGGATCGAGCAGCAAGGGGTGGATGCTGCGATCCGTCAGCAGCAGGTGGCGGATTTTCTGGCGGAGTGGAAGGCCACAAACCAGCTGCAGGTTGAGGCCTTGAACCGCATTAATGAAACTCTGGCGGCTGGCATGCTAAGCATTGGCCAACACCTCAGCCGCCAGAATGAACTTCTTGCGGAGCAGCTGTCCACCGCCAGGTCCCTAAGGGACAATCCCCCATCTGCTGCCCCACCCCAAGCTGCTCCCCAACCTTCCACCTCGGCTGACCCCCCTGTGTCGTCTAGGGGAAGACGCCGAAAGCCAGCTGAGCCAAAGGCCCCTGTCCCCAAGGCCCCATCTAAAAGGGGCAAAAAAGGGCCCAAATGAGACCTGGTTCACTTCAGTAGTAGGTAAAAGCAGGTCCAGAACAATGCTTTCCTCATGGAGTGGGTGAGGCAGACAAACAAGGGTGAAAAGGTACATTTGTGTAGGAATGCATATGTGTCCTCCCTAAAAAAAGATGTGTGAATGGGCCAAACATGATAAATTAGCTTGTGAACAAACATGCATAACTGTTTAAATATATATGATTTGACAGTGTCATAAGCAGATGTAGGAATCCTTTGTTAGAGAGATGAGAGTGCAATAATGTGATTGGTGGCATCTTACATCCAGAGTGTAGTCAAATCCAAATCATAGCAGATGAGATAGTGGTACAGGTCATTATTTTGGGTACTATACAAAGATTGTGTGGAAAATAGTGGTCATGGGCTTCAAACATTGCTGAAACATCCTTTGTAGGTGTTAGATGTGGTTTATGTTATTGTATCCTAAATACAAAACCTATGTTAGTATTAGAGTGAACACGTTGACACATGTCGATTTGTGTAGATTGAGTGTGCTACTGCGTAAAGTCTATGAAAGCACGTAGTGAATGTGTCTGTTTAGCAAATACCTACCTTAGCGTATAAAAAGATTCTTACCTTAAATTAAACAAACCTTTAATTGTGGAGAAGTATAGAAACATAAGCTTCCAATGTGTTTGCGTGCTGTGTGTGTGGCTTGCAGGTAGTGAAATCATGGTTTGGACTTAATAGACTGCAGCATTGCTTATTACATTCAGGTGTATGTGTTTGAGTAGTAATCAGCGTTAATTAGCCAACTCAGCCGCACGCTGGCACGCGGTATCTGTAGGGGTGGTTTGAGCTGGCGGTTGGCGGCCGCCTGTTTGGTGTCCGAAATGAACGGTGCCTTAGTCGATCGTGCAGTAGTAGCACCGCTCATTTCTGGTGCACACCCCCGTGTACGCCCATATTTACGCCCATTTTCCCTCATTATTTCGGCCGCTCCCATCAACACGCCCCTATGCCGCCCCATTACCCGTACACTCGCGTACAGGTTTTTTCGCACGTTGAGACACCGGCCGTAAGCGTTGTGGAGTGTTCGCGCCGGCGCATTAGCGTATCTGCACATGCGCAGATCATGAAAAACCCCGGGACGTACGCGTACGGCCCGGCCGCTCCAACCAGAATAAGGCCCTGTATGCCATGTACAATGGCATACAATTTGAAAATTGTATGCCATCGTACACTAACCACCGAAATCGCGTCGCATCGCATACCATCGCATGCGTTATGGTATACGATGCGATGGGCACCGCCAAAATACACAAGTACCATTGTTTCAAAAAGATTACATTCCCTATTCGTCTTTTTTCAGCCTTAATTACTATGTAAACATTACAAGTCATTATGATGAATAAAAATGTTTTCTTGGAAATTTTCACACCTATTTTGACAAATTCAGTTGATACTCAAAGGGTTAAGAAGATTTCCCAGTATCAGTCCTCAAACAACACCTACTCTAGGAGTTATATCCACTATAATGATTACCCGAGGGTACAGAAGCTTCTATATACACTATAATGATTCACAATTGCATGTTGGTAACCATATTATAGTGGGGAGAAAACTCAGAGAATCTTACAGCTAGATTACTTATTATGCATGAGTATTGTGAAAAAAAACTCTGATACTGTGTAAATTTGTAATTTTTTAAAAATTTACATTTTTACATTTTTAATTTTGTGTGTGGCCAAAGTCAAGGTTCTAAGAATGTACTGTCTATATATACTATATACTAAAAAGGTTTAGGTCTAAAACCTATAGGGTTGATTTAGGATTTTTTTTCCATCTATGTTTCACACAGTTTATGTCAATTTAAATAGTTTCGGTTACAATAACCACTTCCCATAAATATGTTTTTTTTTTTTTTGTGATTTTATACTGTAGTCTGCTGTTTTTGTGCTGTTGTAGAGATTTTGCATTTCCACAAGGTATTCACCTCTAATAAATGTTTTTCATCATTTTTCTGATTTCCCAAAAGTTTTGACATCTGAAAACAATTACTGTTCCAATTAGCTGTACAATTAAATATTTCCATCTATGCAGTTTCTGACTATAATTTAAGTAATAGCGTAATATATCACACTGGCAATTTAGCATGTCATTTAAATTCATTTCTATACAGTATATTTATCATAGTTTTCAATCAATCATCTCAACATGCATGAAATTGAAACTCTTTTTCCAAAATCAAATTATTTAATTATGTCATGTTCAGTCATGTACATTCAGGGTATTAGTGTTTATTGTGTAGGTGGATATTTTTTATTCTGATTATTACGTTGAACAATATGACTTTTTATAAATTTATATGCAACCCAACTTGACTTAGTATACAGTAGGCAGTTTAAAGTAACCAAAAAATTATCTACTAATTTAACTTTAATTTGCTGTCAACCAGCATAAGTTTAGACAGTTTATTTGACGTTTAATGATAGAATTATAGTGAGATAAGTCAGAAGTCAAATGAGTCAAACTGTATGTGAGTGGAAAAAATCTTGACAGGTTGTACGTTACTGTTTCGTCAATGGTGGATGATCTATAAGAACATCAGTTTTATTCATTATAACACGGAAGCCTATAGTTTTTAGTTTACTTGATCCTAGAGAATTCCATTTTTTTTTTCAATTTAAAGGTTTGAACTAGAGATGTCCACATTAACTAGATATATTCAAACATTTACTGTAGAAACAGAACAATAGGGGTGGAGTGGTGCGCTATCAATAGCAGCTGGCACTGGGTTGTCAAGCCCAAAAGGTGTATATTTAAAGAAACAAGAGATGTGCCAGCGCTAGCTGCTTCCAATAATGTAACAAGACGGTTCTCAAGAATTAATATTTAATTAATAACATAAGTGATGTACATCTGTCACATAATAAATAAAAAATAAATTTACACAAAAATAGAGCAATTGGTAAAATACAGTATATCAGGGATGTTGTGGTATTGAGATCTCCAATTCTTGGAGTATTTATAGGTGATAAGTATAAATGACGTTTGTTACCATCCTTGGCTATCGTCTGGATAAAGTCCAGTATTGGTGACAGCAAATGTCCTTGGTTGCCCTATGTTTGCAATTGGATCAGCTCAACGCGTTTCCCCAGATGTTTGCGTCCGGCTTCTTCACTTGCTCCTGAAGAAGCCGGACGCAAACATCCGGGGAAACGTGTTGAGCTGATCCAATTGCCTGGTTTATCCATCCTCATTGTGACCTGTCCTTTCTCCCACCGACGTTAAAACTCCTATTTGAACTTGACATCTGCCTATTTGGGATACCTGCATTATCCCTAAATTCCAGCTGTAAGGAGGAAAACAAGCACGCCAAATCGGGAGGTCTGAGCCCTTGCAAACATAGGGCAACCAAGGACATTTGCTGTCACCAATACTGGACTTTATCCAGACGATATCCAAGGATGGTAACAAACGTCATTTATACTGTAGAAACAGGTTGGGTCATCAATACAGTATATACTGTATGGGGGATCTCAATACTTTATGTACAAGTGCGTGGGATCTATCCTCCCAACACTGTATTCCTCAACAATGCTTGGCTAAAGACAAGTCCCACTCATTCTTAGAGCTTATGGTGTTCAAACATCTAATTCTAAAACACACTTGTGCCCTATAGGAATGCAGAGTGTGTACTTGTAGGCAAATACAGATAAACACCAGTATTATAGTGACCATCAAACACATAATGGGGTACATTTACTAAAATGGGAATTCTAATGTAGATGAGATGTTGCTATGGGTAACCAATCAGATTATATCTATTATCATTTAGAAGACAGACACTAACTGAATAATAAGTAGAATCTGATTGGTTGCCCATAATAGAATTCCCATCTTAGTATATAAACTCCCGATGACTCCCCTTAGATCATGCTGCCCAGTCAGCAAACCATCTTTCCACTATTGAATTTCCAGTTCACTCTCCCAGAAACCCTCAAGTTGACATATAGGAAAAAACTTTCCACCGTTTAAAAAAAAAAATTCTAAAACATACCAACATCAATAATATACAAAAAATAAGCAAATTGACTCCTACCAGATCTTATAGTCTATCAAAAAAAAGTAGACATATCGGCATGAACAAATACGAAACTCACTGGAATAGCACCATACGCCAGCCAGAGTTTAGGAGTACATTTACTAAGATGGGAGTTCTATTGAAGTTGACATGTAATCCATAGCAACCAATCAATAGAACTCCCATCTTAATAAAGTTACCCCATAGTGTTTCAATGCCAGAATCTCCTCTCCAACATGTTTTAATGTCAAAGTATCTTTCTCAAGGCAGGACGAGTGTACCTCCAGACAGAGGGCCAGATGCACTAAGCTTCAAAAGTGATGAAATTGAGAGTGATAAACAACCAACCAATCAGCTCCTAACTTCCATGTCACGGACTGTTTGAAAAATGGTAGGCAGGAGCTGATTGGTTGGTGGATGGTCACTCTCCATTTTATCACTTTTGAAGCTTAATGCATCTGGCCCATGGGCTTTATACCCTTTATACCCTTAGTATTTCTCAAACATCACCCATATGTTGCTTATCATTTTAAAACTCTGTTCCCTGTTTTGGGTCCTTTGATGTGCGCAAGAATCAAACTTCCCTCATTGACAGTTGGTGTGGCTCCCCTATTTGAATTTTGGAATCTGCTGCAGCTCCCCCTCTGGAGCTACCACTGGCGTCAAGATCTTTATTTACCTAGCTTAGTCCAGAGAGACAGTTGCATTTCGTATATCTATATTTCCCAAAATCATTTTGTTTATTTCTCCTAGTTTCTGTTTACTGCTTATTTTATTTCACGTGAATACAATTTGTGATCATTGTCTTGATTATTAAATAAGGAGGTGCAGGTTTATTAAGCCTGGTGAAGTGATAAAGTTGCCAGTAATAATGCACCAGTCAATCAGCTCCTAACTGCCATGTTACTGGCTTGGTTTGAAAAATGACACTTAGATGATAGGCTTCTGTGTTATCGCTGGGAACTTTATCACTTTATCACTGGCAACTTTATCACTTCACCAGGCTTAATAAATCTGCTCGAGATTGCACAAGTTAATATGCTTAGAAGAAATAGTTTAATTTTATTAATATGCTTGCAATAGACTCTTAAACAATTTTTATAGTTTTCTCACAATATTGAGTTCCAGGTACAAGCATTGACTAAATTTTTTACGCCAACCATCGGAAGGGGGCACACAAGCCTGAGACGCTTGCAAGCCCCATTCTGACAGAGCCCCCCACTGCTATCCACCGCAACCCCATCCGCCAGCGCCAGTCCTCACCACCTCCCCTCACCCCCCCTAACCCTGCCCATCTCCCTGAAGCAGAGACGGTAGGGTTCCGCCACCCAGCCGAAGAGTGACTGGGACACGCGTGAATGTGAGATGCTCGTGTGTCCCAGTCTAATGGAGTCCCTCTAAGCCAGCGCTTGCCAGCGGAGACATTCTGGCGAGCGCTGGAGCTGAATGAGAGGTCATCCATCTGTAGGTCGACCCTATTTAAGTTGAAATACAGTGGTCGACCACTCATGTTAACACCTAAAATATGTAGACATTGCTAAGTTCGAGGAGAAAGGGGGGGTGTGCTGGCGCTGGCTGCTTCAATAAAATATACTCAACGGTTTTGAAAAAGTATAAATTTTATTTTAACATAATATTCTAACAATACTTTTTAATATAAAACGACTATGTATGCATACATCAATAATAAAATGTAACGATGATAAAAAAAATTTACGATGATAAAAAAGATTCACTTGGTGCTGTAGAATTGCACTGCTGTAGATTTTTGTTAAGGGCAATATTGCGCAGTAAAAAGTCTAGGACTCCATAATAAGATGTAATATTACCATCCTTGTTTGTGTCGCCTGGATATGGGACTAATCCAGGAAAGGTAACTCCAGATTGTCCTTGCCTTGTTTAGAAGGCTCCCTATTTGGCGAATGTCCTCCTTTTGTTTGCTGGATTAGGAATATGGCGTGTATCCCAGAAGAAGGTCCAGTTTTGGAATGAGGCTCTTATCGTCGTCGGGAGTATGGACTGGTCACTTGTGGAGTGGATGGGGGGGTCCAGACACAAGAAATAAGCAGGCTCAACGCGTTTCCCCGGCTGTATCAGTGGCCGGCTTCCTCAGGAACAAGTGTGGACTGGTATTCCCAGCCCAGTTTAAATAGCAGTGGATTTTGTTTCTTAATTGATGTTTAATTGCTACACCTGTGTTGATTAACACCTGTTGTGATTCACTGACGTTTTTCTACAGTTTAGTATGCATATAGGATTAAAAAATATACAAAATAAAATAACCGTTGAGTATTAGTATTAATTTCTATCAGTCCAGGAGGCAGACGGGACTGGTAGAAAGACATTTTAAACATAGAAAAAACATTTTAATATGCTGATCATACGTGTTTGTTTGGTCACATGACCCGGAACTTGAAACCAGAATGGATCATCTTTACATGGTATAGTTTTACCTTATATTGTGGTTCCCGATTTGTTCAGTGCGGCGCGAGGTGTCCGAGGGCGCCCCCACCCGCCGCCGATTGCCGGTATCAGCGGTAAGGGCGGGGAAATCCCTACAGACAGCTTGTGCCGCGTCGGCCGCGTTGCTTAGGAACGGGCGCGCTACAATGACGCGTCACACACAGGGTGACGACGCGTCACATGACGCAGCACCGTCCCATGAACGAAGGAGACGCCGGCTCTGCCCCCAGTTCCACAGGGAGTGCGTGCGTCTGATGTGTATTAGCTTACTGCACGCAACACACGCCTCCTGCGTTGCCGGGCAACAAAGACGGCGTCTCCTGTGACATTTTCATATCACACGGCGGAAAATCCCTAGGGATAACTGAATCATCGGGGGTGATAGTAATTCAATGTTTGTCCCAATGGGGAACATTGGTAGATCTTATTTTAGACTTTTCCAACAATAAACACTATCCATATAATTTCAATGAGTAGTTAAATATTAGGTCATCACAGACAAGACAGATATATATATATTTTTTACTTTCTTATTAGGTTATAAGCAATCAATATATCATGATCAAGAACATACAATATATATATCTATATGGTGGTATATCCTAAATAGAAAATTATTCAAACGTACTAGAGATGTCGTGACAGAAAACACATAAATATATAGGGGGATAAAAGGATTGTTCAGAAGACAGTAGGGATATTTTGACAAAAAATCTCTCGTAACCACATAATGGTTATTCAAAAAGCAGTAGGGATATTTTCAAACATCTCTCACAACCATATTTGTTTCATCAAAAGACAACATATACTTTATTTTTATTTTTCTATAGTCATTTTAATAATATTTATTATTCTTTGAAGAGAATATTAGGAATATTTGATAATGGGATATGTAGTATTCATAACACTCTATTGAGTTCAATTGTCTCATTTAGTCCATCTGGGTGGAGAGAGTTGAATTTTAGGGTCCAAAAAATTTCTCTTTTACACAGTAAATTGTATCGATCCCCTCCACGTGGGGTACCTGCAATGTGTTCCAGACCTATTATTTTTAAACATGATGGGTTAGATCCATGTTTCAATTTATAGTGTCTGGAAACACTATGTTTGACGAAACCTTTTAGAATATTTCTCCTGTGCTCCATGAAGCGGGTACGGAGTGTTCTGGTTGTCCTCCCAATGTATGGGAGGTTACAACTACATTTTAATAAGTATATTATGTGAGTGGAGTCGCAATTGATAAATGATTTGAATTGATGAGACATATCAAAATGAGTTGTTAGATACATAGTTATATCTTTGGGGATGTGCAAGCATGTAGTACATTTGTTTTTTCCACACTTGAAAAAACCTCTGGGCTTCTCTGGAAGCCAATTCAAGTGTGTATCAATTTTTTCAGAGCATTTATTTGTATTTTGTTTCTGTAAATGACTAGGGGCTAATATAGTTTTAAGAGTTCTGTTCTTTTTATTGCTAAGTTCGACAATGGGAAGGTCGACAGTCCAAAGAATTTTTCACATTTTTTTGAGTGGACATGTGCCGTCAGGTGGTATTTCATGCCCTATCATCCACTACGATGTGGTGGGAGAATAAAGTAGTGTGCTGAGCACATCGAGGCACCATTCCCAAAGCAAGGGGACAATGCACACTTTGACTGTAGCCATGTAGACTACATAGAAATTCAGGGAAAAAACGTGAAAACTCAGGTCGACTTTTTGACTGTCGACCTACCCATTTGTCAACGTAATGCCTGTGCCGACCTTCCAATCGAATCAAGGGCTGCAGTATTTGGGCGCAGTCATTATTCTTTTATGTTGTTGCTAATGTGACCTTCCAATTATGTCGACCTTGGCCATGTCGACCTATTCCAGGGGTAGACCTAAGCACGCTGACTTACAATAAATAGGGTTGATCCAATGACCCATACCTGTAAGGCTACATCTGCACTTCCTGCTGACATGTATTTAATATGATTGCACTGAGAAACATGTAAATTGATGCCAAGAATTCTGCTTCCCACAGTCCAACAATCTGATTACTTTCACTAGTATAATTTACAAGATACTATTGCAGTATAACTTATGGGCTACAGAACAATCATGTTAGAGGTTTGGAAGTATTGAGTGTCCTATAAGTTACTGTGCTCCTCTCGGTATATTGATGTTCACTAGAGAATGTTTATGTTATGTCATTGTCTCAATTCCAGGAAATGTAAGTTAAAGTTTAATTACTTTTAATCAGCTAAAGAGCCATGAATTACATTGTAAGTGCTGCTAATGCCAGTGGCATTTATATTAAGTAACAGCATTAGTTATTACAAAGCAGACCCATAGCAGTTGAAAATGTCCCAAAATCTGACTTAAACAGTCAGTAATTGCCCAATTTAACTAATCCCTTTATTTTTTGACCCAAATCATAACATCATTTGTAAAATAGCCCCTAATGTAAAACTAAATTTTTATTCACCCATCATAGATTTTTTTTTCTCAACAAAACAGAAATCAATTATACCACCGTGCTCCTGAACTATATCTGAGGGAAGTAGTGGAACTGGTCCTCTGAAACGCGTAAATGGGAACGCTTTAGATATGGAATGGACTTTGATAAATTATGTGACAATATTCTGTTCATCTGATAAGAAATTGTCATTACATTTTAAATATCTTTTCAAAATATAGGGCCTAATTTGATATGGATCGCTAATATGAGACAATGCAGTTGTCTGCAAGTAGTTAGCCACCACCCAGACAGAAAGACACCCCATGCAAATAAATTGTGAAACTATCACTAACCGCTATCCACTCGCAGATCCATACGCAAATCCCGAAACATAGAAGAGACTTTTCCGTCTGTGCAAATGTGAGTCTCTCTGAAGCTCCCTCTAATCTGCGACTCAGACAGGGGAGGGCGGCTGACGGGGAGGGCGGCTGACATCCTGTGACATCAGCCGCCCACCTCTGGCAGGCAACGGCCTGCCTGAGTACCCATGGAAACGCCCAGCATTTTCATGGCGACGCCCATAAAATGCTGTACGTTGAAATGGGAAATCCCCGTACCTGCCACCATCCGCCCATATCCCTCCCTCTCTGTTCCAAATAGCCCGGCGACTGTAACTCGTTGTGGCCTTTCGCTGCCGGTGTTTGCACATGTGCAGAAAAAAGCATGCACAAACCCCAACCATCAGGGCAGGGGCCGAATTCGGATCACTGCGAGTGATCCCAAATCGGCCCCATAATGCCCAGAAGCTTTCCCTTGCCTCGGTATCGCTCCAAGGCCCTCTCATCTTGTCTGCAACATTCACAGTGCCTGCTTCTGTTAGTAGCACTTCTTTAGCAGCGGTGGTGATGGCATGACATCACATATGCTATGCCAGAAGAGGAAAACCGCTGGGACAGGCTTTTCTGTTGGAATTACTGTGCAGGGCTGTGGTGGAGGTGGAACTAGTTCCACCTACCATTGCAGGTGGTGGCCATGGATAGGGTTGCAGCGGCTGCATGTGATGTCATGCAGTGGATGCATGTGATGTCCTCCCCTGGAGTAGCTTGGACATGCCAGCGTGTGCGCATGCACAGATCTCCGAAAATCACAATCTGCGACTGGGTCTTGCATTAGAAAAAATCTGAAATTGCTACTTTGTTGCACTTCAAATTTAGATTCAGATAGGGAAAGTTCAAATTGGTACGAATATACCCTTTCGTACCAATTTGATCCCATTAACGGCCGTGTCCAACATATCAGCCTATTTACAATTGGCCGCATTTGACTGAGTTGCTGCTTTTAACTAACAAGCTTGGCCAATTTGCCTTTACGAATAACTATTCTATAGAAATCGTCCTCATATGTCCATAGAGTTCTATCAGATCGGCAAATTTACAACTATTTTTATGAGCGAATACTGCTTAGCCCTGGTTGGGGTTCCTTGGGAAGTGGGGATCCTTCAATAAAGGTGTCTTCTCCAGGCCACCAAAGGTCAGGGCTGAAGCCCGGGCTACCCCTGGCACCTCTGGGTGGTGGGTGCCAAGTAGATAATTGTAGAAGTGTTAATAAAAGAAAATATAAAAATATTGGGTTTGGCTGTGGAACAATGTCCCAGCAAGCCTCCCCCACATGCAAGTACTTGGAGAACCACAAATATCTACTTGTGGTTGCATTAAAGGGCCCATTCAGACTTGTAGTTCCACAGTGAAACCAATACTACTAAATACACTCACATACCAAAGAAAGTACAATTTTCTTTACCTACATGTACACATATACATACTAGAGATGTGTGTGTGTGTGTGTGTGTGTATGGTTTTACCTGGATTTAATTGGTTCTTACAGTGGAATCTTGTTGGCTATCCAAAACACATCACAGCCACTCGGAAAAATCTGAACTTGCGATAATTTGGCAATAAGAACCAAGTAAATGCGAACCTACACATCTCTAATACATACATATACCATATATATACATATACCATATACATACATATATATGTTCCCAGGTAGTTCGGTCTCCTTGTCCAGAATCTGTTTGGGAGCTGTGGATAAAAATATATGCTCACCTAGATCCAGTGCAGATTGCGTCCTCTGCAGTCCACGTAGGCATCATGTTGTGACTAGGATACATTTTTTATAAAATTATGCAAAAAAAAGTCCTATGCTGGCAGAGTCTCACGGGATCTAACGTGCCGAGAAGGGCTGTTTGGCACAAAACAGTAATAATTTATAAGGAAATATTTGTAGATTTACAAACAGTTGAAATACAGTTTTAGATCAGAAACAGATTAACAACGCAAATGGTCGAAAACAAACATTTAATAACAGTAAATAAAATTGTCATTGGATGCAAATGAAACAACAGTCAGAATGAGCAAATTCAAGAAGATGGCGAGGTGGATATTGAATCTATCTCAAGAAACAGGTAGTTATATCTCTATACTGTACAGTACTGTATATACACTATATGATAAGAGATTTCTCATTTAAAAAAATCAAAGATTATGGTGTCAGTAAAAAATAATGAGCAACACAAATACTGCACTACTGAATTTGCAAACATACCTTTTATCTCTTTGCTGTTTTCATTACAGCCTAAATTAGCATTTTAATGATGTCATTATTTTTAGATTACTTTAATTTAAGTAGGACTAAGCCCATAAAATTTTAAGCATAATTTAGTGAAGTTGCTGAACTTTGCTAAGTCGTATAGACAGATTAGGTCCTTTATAAAACTTAGCCAAATGATTTATCTACTAGGTTTAAAAAGAATTAGATTTTGTATAAATAATTACCCATAAGGCTTTCTGCCCATTCTGTGATCGTGCTGCAAACAGAAGTTAAATGGACGGTTTGAAGCACCTTCACTGTATAAAGTGGACAGTATGAAGGTCGACATAAATTAGGTCGACCACTAAAGATCAACGGGGCTTATGTCGACACAAGAAACAGGTCGGCATGCCTAAGGTCGACAAGGTCGGAATGTCGACAAAAGCTTTTGCTCGACAATGGGAATGTAGACATAATTTTTTTTCATGCTTATTTCGTGTCTATGTCAACGGAAGTTGACATGGACATTGTATCAGTGTACCACGTCCCCTTGCTTTGGGTAAGGTCCCTCGCTGCACTAGGTATACAATATTCTATTCTTCCTCCACGTGGATGGTAGGGTATGAAATGCCGCCTGTTTTTGTACAAAAATGTTTTGAAAAACTCATATCGACCTTTTGACTGTTGAGCTTCCAATTGTCGACCTAAGGCTTGTGTCGACCTTTCGACCCTATCAACCTTTAGTGGTCAACCTTTAGGTGTTGACCTGATGTACAGTATGTTGACCTTCATACTATCAACCAAGCGACTGTACCCCCAATGCACTGCTATGTCTCCTACAGAGTATATATATACTGTATATATATACTCTGTGCAGGGCCGGCGCCACCACTAGGCAGCTTTAGGCTCTTGCACTGGAGGGCAGCATTCTGGAGCAGCTCCCACCACTTACCACTCCAGGTAAGCGTCGCCTCCCCCCCTGGGACACGACGTCCGCATTCCCTATCCCTCCCCGGGACTCGGCGGCGGCAGCTCCCCCCATACTCGGCATTCCCTCCGTCCACCCCCAGACTCGGCGGTGGCGGAGGCCGCAGCACCCCCTGGACTCGGTGGCGGTGGTGGCCGGATCACCGACTCCACCCCCACATCACTCCACCCCCCCCCCTTTGCCGCATCACTCACCCCCCCCCCCCGTGCACAGGTGAGTGGGGGGCACACCAACCCCCCCCTGTGGCGCTGCCGTGGTGTTGTACCGGCCCTGACTCTGGGGTTCCTCTATCAGAAGAACGGCAGGTGGCACTCCATGGGCTTCAATGGTGGAAAGTGTTTATTCTATCATATCGATGTTTCAAAGTCCCTAGGACTTTTTCTTCAGGATAACAAACCAAGTGAAATAACAGTAAAAGTGCTTACCTATATAGATGTTCCAAGTGCTTACAAGGTACCACAGACTTGATACCGTTCTGTCCGGGAGAGGGGGGCAGGCTGCAGCGGGTAGTGACATCCTAGGACCCACCATCACGGCATCCTAGGCATTATGGGACATTATGATTCTGATTTATGGAATCCAGGATGGAATCATAATTATGGAATTATAATTATGATTCACTTTCACCTTGACAAAGGAGCATTGGAGCCCCGAAATGTTGGTTCTCTCCAGAGTGCCAAATAACATATATATATATATATATATATATATATATATATATATATATATATATACATATACATATATATATAAAATGGAGAAGGCCTGGCACTCCCGCAGTTGGGTCCGAATACCCCGGTGCCTTCCAGGACAGGTAGGTAGGTGCCACTTGCACCTTGACAAAGGGGTGATTAAGACCCCGAAACGTTGGTCCTTTCTTTTGCCACAATACACTTTTGAAAAATCCCATTTGAGTGCCGCCTCTTCCATTCCTCTCTCTCTCTCTCTCTCTCTCTCTCTCTCTCTCTCTCTCTCTCTATATATATATATATATATATTTATATATACATACATACATACATTCTTAAAAAAGATCTCTCTAGAACACCAGAGTCTGTTCTTTCTTATAAGTTAAAGGAAGGAATTTTCGGGAGTAAAGGTGGTCAGGGAACAGATGGATGGGATCTTTGAGGACCATTCGTGGTCCTGATGTTTGTAAACAAACTCACTGCCCCTCATAGAAATACATGACCAAAGATAAATAATATATTATCATTAATTTTGCAGAACTGTATATTATTGGCATTGTGCTACAAATAAACATACAGCTACTTAGCAAGAAGGATTTACAAATGACCAGCGCTGTAACAGATAACAAATGAAGGTTATCTTCAATGCGGTATCTTTGTTCTCTGCATATAATTCTTCCTGATGTCATATGGAAGTGAACTTACAATAAACTTCAACTCAGGTGTGCCCGTAGCAGTTTCTTTAAGCAAACTTCAAATTGCAGGGAATACCGACATGAAATGAACTTAAATGAGATTTCTATCTCGCATGCACATCAAAGGTTCTTTACCAACAGATGGCCGTGGACATCAGGAGACAGGTAAGGTGAATTTACTTCACACTGATCCAGAGATCCAAACGACAAACAACGATAAAAAGTGTCCAAAGTGTAGCAGTGCAGATAGGCAGGTAACCGGCGGCTTCTTCCTCAGTACTCGGCGTGCTGCAGACAACCCAGGGGAAAGAAGGTCCGTGTAACGCCGCTCAGATCCATCCCGCTGCTCCTGCTGAATGATGAATGCGGCCCGATCAACGCGTTTTGGATATTGGGTATATCCTTTTTCAAGATGTCCCGCCATGGTCGCAGGGAGATGCTTTTAACACCATCCTGCTCCGTCACATGGTACTCAGCCGGCCAATCATATTCGACCTGTGTCCAGCTACAATTTATTTGCTACATCCTATCTATATAGCTTAAATTAAAATGCATTGATGTGTTGTACATACAAAGTTAAATACATTAAAAATACATATTAAAAAGTACACATTAAAAAATCCACATAATTATTTTTTTTAAACATATTGCACATTATACAAAGTTAAACATTAATTGAAATAGCGGCATACATGGACAATAATGCACAACTGACTGGCTAACAACTCATTAGAAGCCGGACATTTGAAAGGAGAGAAAAAAGAAAAAAAGGAACATAATTAGTGGTATATAAATGTTACCATACCACCCCCCTTATTTTTCATATAAGCCATTTGTACTCATAATCCACGTTGAGTCCTTTAGGGACCATGGTGTTGAGTGTGAATATGCATTTCATTTCCATTTTGGCTAAACGTTCCTCTACATCATTATTTCTCCAGCTAGACTTGCAAGTTTTAATTCCACAAAATGATTTTAGCCCTCTTATATCACAACCATGTTTCTCCTTGAAGTGTAGAAGAAACATTGTGCAATTTGTGACCTTTTCTTATATTGCGGGCATGTTCTGCTAAACGGTCTTTAAGATGTCTGCTGGTTCGCCCAACATACTGCTCTCCGCAATGACACTCCAGTAAATACACAACGTTCTTGGAGTTACATGTAATGAAGTCATTGATGGTAACACTCTCATTATTCATATTTGACTTATATTCTATAATTTTTGGTGCAGTTTTGCACGCTTTACACATTGGACAAATACCGCAGCGGTAGAACCCTTTGGATAACACTCTGGTTGTTCTTTTCGGAATGGTTTGAGCACTCCTGACCAGAATGTTACTCAAATTATCTGCCCTGCGGTATACAAATTTGGGACATTGTCCTACATATTCTTTCAAAAGGGGATCCTTGGTGAGGACACCCCAATGTTTACTTATGAGTTTCTCCAATTGTGTATGCTGGGAGGTATACTTGGTAATTAACCGTACTTACCGGCTTTCTGGTTTAGCATCTTTATTTTTGTTAATGGGAACAGCATCATGATTTTTATTATATGCTTCATATACCCAGGTCTGATTGTACCCTTTTTGATTAAAATTTTCTCTAATTTCCTCAGATTGGATCTCATAATCGCTGGTATTGGTGCAATTCCTTCTAAGCCTATAAAATTGACTTGATGGAATGCTCTTTATCCAATTGGCATGATGGTTGCTCTCGCTGCTTATATAAGAGCAACAGTCAGTTGGCTTAGTATAATTTTTTGTACAAATTTTAAAATCATCTACAAAAATGGTTAGGTCAAGAAAATTTACGGTGGATGGACTATTGGTGTATGTCAACTCTATATTTTGATCATTGTTGTTTAAATATATACAAAAGTCATTTAAAGTTTCTCGACCCCCCCTCCAGACGAACAGGAGGTCATCGATGTACCTGACCCATAGCACCAGGCTGGCACTCCAAGGGTGGTCGGACCAAACTTGTTGGTCCTCCCACCTTGCCATGAACGAATTTGCATAGCTGGGTGCCAGCCTGGTGCCCATCGCCGTCCCTGCTGTCTGGAGGTAGAAGTCACCCTCGTACCAAAATAAGTTATTATTTAAAATCATGGCAATACCCTCTAGAATACATTTTTTTTGTTTATCATCTATTTTTGCTTTGGTAAGATGGTGTTCAGTTGCTGCGATGCCATGATGATGCTGGATAATGGTGTAGAGGGCTCTTACATCAGCGGTAACTAGCAGGTCACCCTCTTCCCATACCAGTCCTGATAACTTCTCTATTACAGTTGCGGTGTCCTTGGTGTAAGATTTTGTACCTTTGACCAATGGTTGTATTTTATGGTCTATAAAGTGAGATAAATTAGAAGTAATTGATCCCACCCCTGCCACAATAGGGCATCCGGGGGGATTCACTGTGCTTTTGTGCACTTTCTGCAAAATATATATAACCGGCACAGCTGGATTTTCTATTTTAAGATATTTAGCCTCTTCTTCTGTAATGTTACCTTGGGACAGGTATAGATTGATAAACACATCCATTTTCTTTTGGATTTGGGCGGTGGGGTCTCCTCTCAATTTTTTATAGGCATGTTTATCTGCCAATTGATTGGCAATTTCCCTATGGTAGTCTATTTTATTGTAAAATAGACCATCATAGGGAAATCGCCAATCAATTGGCAGATAAACATACCTATAAAAAATGTGGATTTTATAATGTGTACTTTTTAATATGTATTTTTAATGTATTTATCTTTGTATGTACAACACATCAATGCATTTTAATTTAAGCTATATAGATAGGATGTAGCAAATAGATTGTAGCCGGACACAGGTCGAATATGATTGGCCGGCTGAGTACTATGTGACGGATCAGGATGGTGTTAAAAGCATCTCCCTGCGACCATGGCGGGACATCTTGAAAAAGGATATACCCAATATCTGAAACGCGTTGATTGGGCCGCATTCATCATTCAGCAGGAGCAGCGAGACGGATCTGAGGGGCGTTACACGGACCTCCTTTCCCCGGGGTTGTCTGCAGCACGCCGAGTACTGAGGAAGAAGCCGCCGGTTACCTGCCTATCTGCACTGCTACACTTTGGACACTTTTTATCGTTGTTTGTCGTTTGGATCTCTGGATCAGTGTGAAATAAATTCATCTTACCTGTCTCCTGACGTCCACGGCCATCTGTTGGTAAAGAAACCTTTGATGTGCATGCGAGATAGAATTCTCATTTAAGTTCAGTTTATGTTGGTATTCCCTGCAATTTGAAGTTTGCTTAAAGAAACTGCTACGGGCACACCTAAATTGAAGTTTATTGTAAGTTCACTTCCATATGACATCAGGAAGAATTATATGCAGAGAACAAAGATACCGCATTGAAGATAACCTTCATTTGTTATCTGTCACAGCGCTGGTCATTTGTAAATCCTTCTTGTTCTGTATATTCTATTTGGGTTAGGGCGTTAACCCTTTACAAAAGACCAGCTGCATTTGTTGTTCAGCGCTGGGTACACACTAATCTTGCCTTACAGTTACTTAAAACATAAGGTAAAGGCAACCGTCCCCAAATTATTTTAAAATTCAAAGCAGGGTATACCTTATGCCATTATTGCCCCAGTCTGTTTATAATTGACATTTCAGGGCAATAATCATATACTGTAGTGTATCTCCGAAATTTATAATTGATGATTGGTAGGTTTGGCATGAAAAATCCTCCAGCATGCTCTGACCATTGGTTGGCCATTGGTTTGTCGGAACTCAGATATCATGGCAATTCATTGTGAGATATCTTGTTTTGCTTGTTTTGCTTGGGGCTGAGGTTTTCATTCTCATATTGTACTGGCTACTGATTTAGGTTCTAGGTTAATGGCAGCAAAGGCAACACCTCTTCATGGACCTACAGTTTCGTTATTGAATTCAGTGAGTGATTATGCTGCATGGCTATCAGTGCGTACTTGACTATCTTGTATTTACTACTATAATCTATCATCCTCACTTGCTCACCTTATCCAGTGGTTCCCTCAAGGACCTTCAGCAGTGCATGTTTTCCAGGTGTCCTCACAAATTCACAAAGGAAATAATAATAAATAAACACCTGTGCACTTGTTGGGCAAATAGACAACATGATCTGTAATATTTGAACAATGACATCAGTGAATCACATTCATGACTTGGGTTCATTATTTGACTACCAACCAACCTATCGGTGTACTGAAACTCTGGCTTTGCTTAATTCTGCAGCTACCAGAAACTGGAATACAAACCTTTTTCACGTGTCAACCTTTTCTGTGTTGACATTTTTCTTGTTACAACATTTTGTTAATGTCAAATTTTCGGTGATGATTTATTGACTATCTACCTAGACATTGTCTCTGAGCCTACCGGATCCCGAATCATCGCTCATCTTGCTTGTGTAGTTTAACACCTTTAAATCAGATTTTAACTTTTTGTTTTTATATACTGTATGGTAATAGCTCATCAACATTACACCATGCCAACCACCACGCCAGGCTTCTAGCGAATCATAGCTGCAATTACAGCTATTAAAACAAACATGTGTCTAGGCGCTGAGGTCTTGTTGACCCAAATACCTTCCTTCCTCTCCAATTCGTCCAAATGTGGCTGAGATGGTGTAGAAGTACCTCATAGGAAATAAAGGAGAAAAAAAAACCGATGATTGGGATGTTAAGAGGAAATAACTAGAATGAAGGTGATAGACCCAAAATTCCAATGCGTACCCTCAGTCACACTGTGAGGGGAGTGAATACTCATACAAAGGTATCTTTATACTCAAGTCAACGCTCGTGATCGTTGGAATCCCTTACACCCGGGTCACCAAGGTATGAAGGTAAATCATACTATACTCATACTCATTGCTTGTGGGTTCTTTCACATAAAGGTATGTTTAGATTCTATTCCCATATGTGGTTCCTCCTTTGAATCAGACTCAACCCAAAAGAAGAAGAAGAAGAAGAAGAAGAAGAAGAAGGAGGAGAAGGAGGAGGAGAAGAAGGAGGAGGAGGAGGAGAAGGAGGAGGAGAAGGAGAAGGAGGAGGATAAGGAGAAGGAGGAGAAGGAGAAGGAGAAGAATGAGGAGAAGGAGGAGAAGGAGAAGGAGGAGGAGGACGAGTAGGAGAAGGAGGAGAAGAAGAAGAAGAAGAAGAAGAAGAAGAAGAAGAAGAAGAAGAAGAAGTAGCAGAAATAAAATATACTAGCACTAAATATTCTCCATTTGTTATATAAACCAATACTGCTAAGTTTCTGTGCATAGGTGTGGCTGACCTTTGCAATAAATTAAAATAGAAAATGTAAGAACCATGTATGTTTGTGATAATAATCTGTATTGTTGATTATAAGTGTGAATGATTGTAAATGTACCTTAGGTACTGCAACATTGTTTAAATTCCATGCAGTAAATTCCACAAACTGACAAGGACATTACAAACAGCAAAATGTTCTTTTCATACGTAAAGTCAAATGAAAGCATTTTACACCCGCATAAGTCTTTTACTGCCCCGGGTGGTGGTGTTTCTCATGCTGAGCTGCTTTATGAATTTGCTTTATCCCATTCCGATAGACTGTATATATGTATTCATTATAGTAGATTGTATTTGTTGGCACTTCTCTCTTCTTTCTCTCTGCGTGTACACCGATGGCATTGATTGAATAAAATGAAAGTATTTAATTATTATAATTTGTATATGGTACAAATTGAATTATTTGATATAATAAATATGATTTTTTTTTTTAATCGATAAACATAAAAGATATCTGACATGAATATAATAGGAAAAAATAATTCTGAAATTGATGCATATGCAGAGAAAATGGTAAATACAGTATTTGATTTATACTGTACGTATGACTTCAGCTGAAAAATCACGACTATTTAGTTTTAAAGTTTTTGAAAAATGTCACAGATACAGGGCCAGAAGCACTAAACTTCAAAAGTGATAAAATGGAAAATGAGAAACAGCCAGCCAACCAGCTCCTGCCTGACATTTTTTCAAACACAACCTTTGGCATAGCAGGCCGGAGCTGATTGGTTGGTTGTTTATCACTCTCCATTTTATCACTTTTGAAGTTTAGGGCATCTGGCCCTTAATCTGTTAATATTGTAAAACATTAGAGTTTTAGAATAAAGAGATTTCAGGGGTTAAATCCCAACTGTTATGATTTGTGTCTGATAGTCCCATTTTTTTTTGGTACTGTCCATTTGTCTCATCCCTGTGCCATGTGGTGGTGGTGGTAGGATTGGGAGACCACTTGTCAGTGCACAATGTCAATTCACAGGACACAGAGGGGCAGATGTATTAAGCCCGGTGAAGAGATAAAGTGGAGATAAAGTGGAAGGTGATAATGCACCAGCCAATCAACTGTGTTAGACAAATGGACAAGCAATAACAAGAAACACCTGTGTTTCAAAATAGGTGCAACTGAATAAAATGTTGGTCATATGAGGATAAGTGTGAAACCGTACCAGAAATAGGCCTCTCCTAGGCCTGGTATGTTCGTATGTTCTCATAAAATAAAGGCAAGTCTCCGTCCTTACTTCATAGCAGGGACGTGCAGTCAGGGGAGGCATAAATGATAAAAAAAAATACAAAAATATTTATAACACATATACTGTGTTTATAAATATCTTAATTTTTTATTTTTATTATTTATGAGGTTAAGTGGGACACTGTCGGAGTCTAGGAGGAAAATGTCAGCAGCGGGGGGCAGGGTTAAGCTGCGGTGAGAAATTAGGCTGAAAAGCCCATCAAAAAGTAATGAAAAAGCGGCATCTACACATCTGCCTCAGTGACAGGGACGAACGCCCCTGTCACTGAGGCATATGTGATAGGACAGCGGATCAGGCTGTCACACACTGACAGCCTGTATCCGCTGTCATGCTAAGCTGTGGTGGCTGCGCTGTCTCCCTAGACCCCACCGACAGGCATGGCTCCCCTTCCTCCCCCCGCCGGCAGTGAAGCCCCGGCATCAGCCCGACTCACCACACTCCTCCTTCTCCTCCTGCCGCTGCTGTCCTGCTGGGTGGCCCGGCTCCCCAGCCTCCGCCCGCCGCGGCTGATGCCCCAGCTTAGGCATGTCAGGGCGGCCAGGCTCACCTCCTCCTCCCCGATGCCGCGTGGCCTCTCTCCCTCCTCCTGCCGCTACTCGATCCCCGACATCTGCATTTCAGGATGGCTCCTCCCGTTGCGGCCCCGTCGAGTGGCCTAGCTCTCTTCGCCACTGCTGGAGACACTCCAGGACAGTGACAGCGGGCGACGGCTGTACCCCGGTCTCCGCCGAGTGGCCCAGCTCTCCACCCTCCAATACATGAGCGACACACACAGGTACAGTAAATACTAAGTGTGACTCCCTTACATATTGGTTAGCTTTTGTGTGTTCTATTGATATAACGTGTATATATTCGTGTAACAGTAAATGTAACAGTAAATGTATTAACTATGTATGCATTTGACACATGTGCCTACCATAATTTTTGGAAGTTTCATTGAATATAGCTAGACTTAATATCTAGACATTGATACGTGTTATCTAACCTACCGTAATATACTAGGTCAGACATAGTATAAGTTAGATAAAATCCTAACATTTATCATTATAAAAGGAACTACGCAATAAATCATTCTGAGGCAACACACCCCCCACCCCCGCCAAATTGAATATAATCTCCTAGAACTGAATAATAGGTTTTTTTCTTCTTTTATCAAATATAATCACTAAGTCCTAGTGCTTTTGCTCTCTTTGTACTTCCCCTTCAAAAGTAAGTAGTGCTTCAGCCCTGTGTCCCCACTGTCACTCTCCCGTCTATCACTGTCCCGCGTCCGCCTCTGTCACTTTCCCCACGTCCACCTCTGTCACTCTGTGTTTATTACTTTATAGGACTGATTCCCATTTCACAAAAGCGCCTGCCTCACCTGACACTAACCTCACTGCACGTCACTGCTTCATAGTTTCTGTCTGGGGTCTTAAAACATAAGGCATTTGTAATCGTTCATCAGGTGGTGGATGTTAAACCCAGGTGACACCATCCAGCACAATGTCTCAGTCAAGGTTCCCACACAGATGGACACTCTCCTATACCACCAACGCGTTTTGGCTCCTTTAGAGCCTTCCTCAGGGTGATATAATTATACATTCTCAGCCCAGAGTTTTTCTAAAGTGTTACGGAGGAAAGGCAGCACTCAAATAACTCAGAATAAATAAAAGTGTTGCTAGCAGCCTGGTAATGGCTCCAGTGAGCAGGGAATGAAGGAGGAGGGGTTGTCTTATAAATTTCCATTGATGCATGTCTACTGACACCTCCACTTAATTAGGGGTATTCAATGCTGCAACGAGCGGCCGGCGAGGGGGTTAAACAGCGAGGATTGCAGAAAACCAGCGATCCTTGCTGTTTAACCCCTGCGCCGGCCGCTCGCTCTATTCAACGTTCTAGGAATTCCCCAAAACAGCGAGACCCGCAGAAAACTCGCTGTTTTTAGCCGCGAGTCTCGCTGCTTCTGGAGCCGCATCCTCCAATTCTCCCTCGCTCAAAAAACGGAGCGAGGGGGAATTGGCGTATGCAGAGGGTGTGTTGAATACTGTCAGGGTGAGTGGTGACAGCGAGCAGGAAGCCCTGCTCGCTGTCACCACTCGCAAACAGCATTGAATACCTGCCTATGAGTAGATATGCCACAAACGACCTTGATAAACATCTATCTACAGCAGAGGGCCGCTGCAAAATTTTTAACATAATTTCAATAACTAGGGAAGTCTCACCATAATTACTCTGTGCAGATAGAGTTTTATCTCAATGCTGTGGCCCCATACTGGAAAATACAGTATATCCAATTGTCTGAGAGAAACCATGTTTATTTATGGACACTGTAAACTTTGTTTTATACCCTTTACACACCCTGCACAAATAACTTGGGTTCATCCCCCGAGTTTTTACTGGGTCTCTGTGCGGTGTGAACGCGTAATTTGGAAAACCCTGGTCCAGCAAACCCACATTCAAACCCAGGTTAAAAGAAGGGTTTTACCCGGGTCAGACCCTGGTTGCTGGGCAGTGTAAACGGCTCCAATTTACACTATAGGGAGGAGGCAGCGTCGGCTCCAATTGCGGCAAACCCCCCCCCTCCCCATCCGGTGACACGCCACTGCTCCAGCCCACACCTCAGTTTATTTCACCTCACAAATGCCGGGTCGCTCCATGGTCGGACCTGCTTCCAAATCCTGGATGCGACCCGCCATTTGCGATGTGAAAAGGATATCAATATTTCAGCAACCTGACTGCTTGCCCCATATTCCTTTATGGAATTACATGGTTCTTTTCACTTGGCTTTATGTGGGTTACTGCATATAGGGTCCTGCAAGAAAGAGGCATTACGCATCCTCCCGACCTTTTCATACCCCCACTAGCCACGTCGGCGTGGAGTTGATTTAATATAGTGTGGCGAGCGGACGCGGATTACATGTAAGGTCATCCGTGTCCTCTTGCGGGGCTCGCTGCGCTCACACTTCGGGCTCGGTGGCTCGCTGCGCTCGCCACACTAATATAAATCCAACTCCACACCGATGTTAATAGTGAGGGTATGAAAAGGTCGTGTGGACGCATAATGGCTGCGCTCGCCACGCTTTGGGCTGCCGTCGATAGTGGGGGTGTTTCAGGAACACATTCACACCTGCCATATCATACATCTCAGCAATAGCTACTCAGATGCAGGAGTGTATCATTGCTGGAGCGTCTGAGACGCTCCTGCATCTCAAACAGATGGAGTGCCTCTCCGCCGGCGCCAGCATGATCACCTCTCCACCAAAAACAGGGGATCATGCTGGTGCAGGCGGTGTGAGAGAGGCGCTGACTAGGCTTGCCAGGGACGCTTGGGGACAGAGATGCTGTTCCCGGCAACAGTACGGTAGTTACTTGTGTAGATTCAAGGTGCCAGCCTATGCTGATAACGTAGCTGCCGCTGTAAAACTACACAAGTAAGGCATCCAGGGATGCTACGCTACTTCTGACTAACTACGCTAACTACGCTGGGCGCAGGAACACTACGCTGATTCTGACAGGTACGCTACACTTACGGCGTAAGCTGGCGCCGTGAAACTACACAAGTACCTTCATTTCTTCTTATCCCTTATAGAGGGAGGTGTGACAAGGCATGTTTGCCTGCCATTTACAATGCATCATCATTGTGCTCTGGAAAATTTGACAGTTGGTGGACCTGGAAATTGTGACCATATGGGTGGTCTGGAAACTGTGACCGTTATTTACATCCATCCACTAAGCAGGGTTTTAAAAAAAAATTCAAATCCTAATTGGGTAAAAAGGGGGTAAAATATTTCGCCCAGCAAAACTATGCCCAATTGAAATGAATCGGCTAGTTTAAATAATTGGAGGAGTCTCAGTAAAGAACATTGAAACTCTGGAAATGTTTTCCACATTTCAGCATCTGTGACATAACAATAATGTGAGACCCTGGATGCAGATTCTGACACATATGGTATCATAATATCAGCGCCTGGAACGAAACAAAGCATCTCACAATATTGTGTGAGTGAATGCATGTAGGCATACTGTAACATTAGCCGGTACTGGCAGTAAATGACTCACGGGCTGGCTGGGAGAGGATTTTGGCTGACGATCTCACATATTGTACAGTTGGTGCACTGCAGATTATTGCTGGAGACAGGGAACACACATTGTGAATGGAACCAGTCGCCTTGATTTCTATATTTAGCGAGATGCTAGGAGCAAAAATAAAATAATTTAAATATTGAATTACTCAGCCTGAACACAGAATCTGACTCATCTGTGATGTAACCAGTATTATTATGAAAATGAGCTACACAATTACATTGCAAATCAATATTTTAGTATGGTACTTGCAGCTTACAATTCTATATTTATACATGACAAAATACCATATGGCTGTCTATACTGTGAGTGTTTCACCCTGTCTGGTGACCTTCCATGTCAAAGCTGTTGGAATATGTGTGTGCTATTGACAATAGCATGGAAGACTAAAGGTACAAACGAGCGGATTCCCTGGAGTCACTGAACAGCCCAGCACTTAACCAGTGGAGAGATTTATTTAGCAGCAAGGGTTAAAGTTGGGGGGGATTGGGTGGAACTGAGTCCAGCCACCTGTAATGGTGAGGTGGGACTAATTCAACCTCCACCTTGGCGCTGCACATTAATTCTTACAGAAAATAATTATAGTATGTAGGTGGTGCCAAAGCCCCGCCACTGGCCCCGGTTCTGCCTAATGGGGGAGGGGAGATGGGGTAATTAGGTGGCAGAGGGAAATTAGTTTCCCTACCTCTCTTGGACCACTTTAAGCCCTGTTTAGAAATAACTTAAATGATCAATGGTACTCTCAGTCAGGGGCGCTGACAGGACAGGTAAAATGAAGGGACGTGGCCAACGAGTGGGGGCAGAGCATCAAGGAGGGGCCATGACCATGCCCCTGTAAAAAAAATTGATGAGATGGAGAGAACAGGCTGCCGCTGCAGTTGTCTCTCTCCCCAGCTCAGCACACGGCACTGAGCAGCATATGCTGAGCTGAGGAGAGAGGCTGTGCTGCGGCAGCATCCTGTCATCTCTCTCCCCACTGCCCGGCTCCTTGCAATGGGGGAGGGGTGAGTGGGACCCGGTCCCCTCCAGCAGACCCAGGCCCAGGTAAAAAGTACCTGTCCCCCCACCCTCTCAATGTCAATGCTCTATTATGCATGTAACAGACTCTCAGCATTAGGATCCCTAAACTCCACCCTCCCCCAACCCCATGCCCTGCATTGTCACTTACACAGGGCTGGGTGTTGGTTGTAGGCAGCAGCAGGACCAACCTTCTGTGTTTTTTGGGGGTACGGTGGTTGGGCAGCCAGGAGTTGTATGGCGGCTGGGCTGCGCGGCCGCACTCTGATGTCATGCTGCTCACATGACATCACAGAGTCAGGAGCTGCCAGCTAGTGCCTGAGCTGTATACTAAGGAGGTCATTCTGGTTTATTTGCTCCCCCATGCGTTCGCACGGGGTAGCGATGTTCTGCCACTGCACATGGGAATAAGCATTTCTGCGCATGTGCAGGCTCTGTTTGCAAATGGACACTGTGACTTCAATAGTTGCCGACCCATTTGCATGGAGCAGTGTGGGCGTGGGGGCATGGAGTGGTGGGCATGGGTCACACCCATGTAAACGACCAGCATTTCATGGGTGTTCCCTTCCTATGCTAATGGTGCTGTGACACGGATGCTGCGGGCAGGCAGCTGACATCACCGGGTGTCAGCTGCCCCCTCTGTTCACGTAGGTGGGTGCCGCAAATCTGAGTCACCAGAGACGTGACTTAGATTTGCAAACACTTAAGAAATCATTCGATGGTCAGCGACCATCGAATGATATAGGCCCTGAATGCAAGGCCAGGAATGAATGTTTATGCAAAATGTGTGCGGGTATATTCACCATGCAAGTGGCGGGCGGAGTTTAGTTGGCTTGCAAAGCTGTGAAATTCACAGCTTTGCGAGTCAACCAGAATGACCCCCCAATGGTGCTCAGCACTGCTCAGAATGAAAAATTAGAAGCTCCAGTCCCAGGATCCAAATCCCGGTGATTTAATGTCAAAATCCCAGGATCCCGCAGATCCCAATCCCAAGCTTGGCCTCCCTACTCAGCAAAGAGTGGGGCTCGAGTGGAACATAGCGTCCTCAAGCCGTTGACTGTCTGTTGATAGAGATGCAGGATGCAAGTGTTGAACAATGTACTATAGTGCTCTATCTCAGTGACAATATGGTATCATGTATGCACAGAAGTTTGGCTGGTAGCCATCTTGGATAGGGAATGAAGCTTCCCTAAATAAGTCAAAATTGAGACAAAATAGATAGACAGTGCTAAGGAAATGGTTTTAGTAGCTGGGGGAAATAGTTACTACATTCTATTCCAGAAAAAAAACATTGTTATAATCAACAGTACAAATGAGAGAATCAAATTAACAAGATAAATATGTCAATGCTGCAGGAGGTATCTTGTGCTAATAGACTTTTCCTGCATGCTCATGTGATCAGCTGCTGCGTATAAACATGCGTAAACATCGGCAGTCAGAGGAACCCTCGGGTCACTTGAGTTTGATAGCAGACAGGAACCACTAGACTCATTTAGTTTGCCCCTTTTTTATCCTTTAGGTAACCCTATGTGATACTTAGTTCATTGTAAGGGTATCCTTATGTTTATTCCATGCATGTTTACATTGTGCTATTGTCTTAGCCTCTACCACCTCTGATGGGAGGCTATTCCCCTTGTATACTACTTTTCCTGTGAAGTAATTTTTCCTCCGATTTCCCTGAACCTCCCTCCCCCAGTGTCAGTGCATGTTCTCGTGTTCTAATACTTCTCTTCCTTTAAATAATGTTTCCCTCCTGGACCTTGGTAAAACCCTTGATATATGTGACAGTCTCTATTACATCCCCCTTGCTCTTCCATGCTCCAAGCTATACATATTGAGAAGTTTTAGTCTTTCCAGGGAAGTTTTGTGGTGAACAGATGCAGCCGGATCACCAACCACCAGCCCCGCGAGCATGCCCTTTTAACGGAGTTCAACCTGGTCCCTGCTGCCTTCCCACCGGTCCTCGACACTTGTCCCCCCCCCCCCCCTCAACCCTGCCTGTCTCCCTGTAGTGGAGTCAGGCAGGGTTCGTGATAGACAAGGCTGTACCAATGACCTATTCAGAAATGGACACAGTATCTAGATGAGGCCATACCAGTGACCTATACAGAAATGGGCACAGTATCTAGATGAGGTTGTTCCAGTGACTTATATAGAACTGGACACAGTATTTAGATGAGGCCGCACCAGTGACCTATACAGAACTGGACACAGTATTCAAGATGAGGATGTACCAATGACATACAGTATACAGAACTGGACACAGTATCTAGATGAGGCCATACCAATGACCTATACAGAACTGGACACAGTATTCTAGATGACGCTGCACCAATGACCTATACAGAACAGAACTGGACATAGTATCTAGATGAGGCCGTACTAATGACCTATACAGAACTGGACACAGGATCTAGATGAGGCCGCACCAGTGACCTATACAGAACTGGACACAGTATCTAGATGAGGCCGCACCAATGACCTATACAGAACTGGACACAGTAGCTAGATGAGGCCGTCCCAATGACCTATACAGAACTGGACACAGTATATAGATGAGGCCGCACCAATGACCTATACAGATCTGGACACAGTATCTAGATGAGGTCATACCAATGACCTATACAGAACTGGGCACAGTATCTAGATGAGGCTGCACCAGTAACCTATGCAGAACTGGACACAGTATCTAGATGAGATCGTACCAATGACCTATACAGAACTGGGCACAGTATTTAGATGAGGTCGTACCAGTAACCTATACAGAACTGGACACAGTATCTAGATGAGGCCGCACCAATGACCTATACAGAACTGGACACAGTAGCTAGATGAGGCCGTCCCAATGACCTATACAGAACTGGACACAGTATATAGATGAGGCCGCACCAATGACCTATACAGATCTGGACACAGTATCTAGATGAGGTCATACCAATGACCTATACAGAACTGGGCACAGTATCTAGATGAGGCTGCACCAGTAACCTATGCAGAACTGGACACAGTATCTAGATGAGATCGTACCAATGACCTATACAGAACTGGGCACAGTATTTAGATGAGGTCGTACCAGTAACCTATACAGAACTGGGCAGTATTCTAGATGAGATCGCACCAGTGACCTATACAGAACTGGACACAGTATCTAGATGAGGCCGTACCAATGACCTATACAGAACTAGGCACAGTATCTAGATGAGGCTGTACCAGTGACCTATACAGAACTAGACACAGTATATAGATGAGGCCGCACCAGTGACCTATACAGAACTGGACACAGTATCTAGATGAGGCCGTACCAATGACCTATACAGAACTGGGCACAGTATGTAGATGAGGCCGTACCAATGACCTATACAGAACTGGACACAGTATCTAGATGAGGCCGTACCAGTGACCTATACAGAACTGGACACAGTATCTAGATGAGGCCGCACCAGTGACCTATACAGAACTGGACACAGTATCTAGATGAGGCCGTACCAGTGACCTATACAGAACTGGACACAGTATCTAGATGGGGCCTCACCAGTGACCTATACAGAACTGGGCACAGTATCTAGATGAGGCCGCACCAGTGACCTATACAGAACTGGACACAGTATATAGATGAGGCCGCACCAGTGACCTATACAGAACTGGACACAGTATCTAGATGAGGCCGCACCAGTGACCTATACAGAACTGGACACAGTATCTATATGAGGCTGTACCTGTGACCTATACAGAACTGAACACAATACTCTAGGTGAGGTCGTACCAGTGATCTATACAGAACAGGGCACATTATCTAGATGAGGTCATACCAATGACCTATACAGAACTGGGCACAGTATGTAGATGAGCTTGTACCAATGACCTATACAGAACTGAACACAGTATATAGAGGAGGCCACACCAGTGACCTATACAGAACTGAACACAATACTCTAGGTGAGGTCGTACCAGTGATCTATACAGAACAGGGCACATTATCTAGATGAGGTTGTACCAATGACCTATACAGAACTGAACACAGTATATAGAGGAGGCCGCACCAGTGACCTATACAGAACTGAACACAATACTCTAGATGAGGTCGTACCAATGACCTATACAGAACAGGGCACATTATCTAGATGAGATTGTACCAATGACCTATACAGAACAGGGCACATTATCTAGGTGAGGTCGTACCAATGACCTGCTGATTCCTCTCCCTATGTAACCCAGCATCTGACTTGCCTTTCTCATTTCTTAAACCATCAGTTTGCACACATCTGGGCCCAGTATTAATGAGACAGACCAGGTTTACATGAGCAGATCTGCATCTATGGGTGACACTTCCACAGAGAAGAAAGCTGAGCAGAGGAAATAAGGAAGAACACATTATGTGAATGTAACAGAGAGGAAATATTGTTGTAAAGTAACTGGGCTTGAGAGATTAAGTACAGGAGGAAATGATTTGTGTAGGCAGTAATATGATTTTTGCTCTACGATAGGAATTCTGAGGCACTGGGATTATTGCTTTATAATTGGTGTGTGTAGTGGCTAGAACAAGTTTTATGGCACTAACGACTCCGTGCCCACTGGCTCTAATAATGAGATTCCAGCCCTGACAATGCACTTTATTAATCTCCTATATAATATGTTTTGCATCCTTTACATCCTTGCATACTGTACGGTATATTGAATTTCCCTGCCCAGTTTGCACTGTACCTTTGTATGAACTTTATTTAGCGCTGCATAAGTGACAACTTATATATAAAGGATAACAGTTTTTAAACACTGGAGCATTTCCTGGTTATATAGACTGTATGGTAGTTTTAGTGGAATTTACTAATGATTCTAAAAATGAAAATAGGTGATGTTGCCAATAGCAACCAATCAGATTCTGTCTGTCATTTCATATATATTGCATCCTTGAGAAAAAGCTGGTGATACCCTATAGAAGTTTACAGGCTTCTCTCCGCAGCCGTCAAAGGGATCCATCACTGATCCCTCCCAGCATAATGCTCGGACAGTGCCGGCACTCTTTGTATGCGCTGAGAGACTCCCGGGTCCGACCCCAAAAACTACTCTCGATCCACCCAATACAAATCGAGTCCCAATTTGAATGTTCCTGTAATTTGGAATTTGGATTTTAAATGTGAATTTTGGGGGTTTTATTACAAAATTAGTATTATTTAGCTGTTTTTTATCGATTTTTTTCTAAATTGTTATCAATTATATAAAAAAATTTATTCATTTAAAACCAAACTAAAATCCAAACAAAAACACTTCAGGTTGGTTTTTCCAAGACCAAAATCCGTTGATAAATTAGAACCAAAACACCAGTGCCTGGCCATCTCTGATACTAACTTTATTCAAGAAATGGCACACCTGGAGCAAGCTTGTGTCACGGTACCGCTTCCCCCACATATGAATGAACACAGACACATTGTCCCCAAGAGGGTAAAAACATTGACCACCCATGGGGACAAAAACACAGAAAAGGCCCCACAGGGGAAAAAAAAACACACATATTGGCCTACATAAAGCATTAAATACCTAGATTCAATGATTGCTCCCACAAGGAAAAAAGCACATTGATTCATTAACTGCACAGCCAGAAAAAAATAAAATAAAACATTGATTCCATCAGCTCCCTCCGCTGCACCACTAACTGTAGTTGCACGCTCAGACCTCCCCACATATTCATAGAGATTAGTCCTGGCCAGGCTACAATGGAGCTGCACCACAGTTAAGGGCCCCAGGAGCAGCCTAGACAACCATTTGAGCTCTTGTTCCACTGGGACCACCCTCACTACACCCCTGCTGGTCACACCCACACAGCACTGGTCCCAGCTCCTCTTTTCTAACACTAGGCCATTGAACATTTTCTGCTTGAAGCCGATGTTAGTCCGTCCTTGAATTCATCTCCGTGTAGATCTAACCTTTGTTGGGCGAACGCAATCTTTCGATATTCATCTTATGTTATACAACTCTTTCCTCCAGTGACAAGAATTAGCAAGCATCTTATGCTGACAATCGGCACACATATGCGTGTAGACAGTATTGTGGCCTTGACCGGTAAAAATTGTGGATACACCGCCAACTCATCACCGGGACTCATGGCTTTTTAAATAACCCCCGGATGAGTGAGTGTTAAACCTGGAAATCACCGCTATTTTGTTTCAACACCGTGTTATTGAGTTCATTTCATCACTTCGCTTTCTCGTTTATTTAAATTGTAAACTGGAAAAGTGCTTCACAATCTCCGCTCTTAAGAATGCATTTAGAATCTCACGTATATTTTAGAATATTTAATGTCTGTTCTATCTATCATAGTTTCAGAAGCCTGCATAGACACGGAAAAACTCATTTTTACGTTTTATTGAAGATGTATTTTTAGTGTAGTAAAAGACGATAACACATTGCTATCTGCATCTTTGTGTAAAAAAAGCAGAGTGACTTAAATGAACAAAATGACAGTAAATGTATCTTATCATCTTTTTATTTGAAATAGGCATTCATGTATCTAGAATACAAACTATATATAAGGCACTGATCATTTACAAATATACAAAGCTGAATCTTGATATCAGGGCTCAGATTATACTAGTGTTAGCATGAATATCAAGGCTGGAAAACCAAAAACGTGTCAACATTTGCAACCTTACAATGATATCTCTTTATTTAATAGTGAATTTAAAACATAAAAATAATTGGGTCATGCCTTCATTCTCACAGATAGAATTAAACTGATACCACTGTGAAGAAAGAGACCTGGTAGTTTCCAAGGTACCATGTGGGGCTGTAGAAAAACAAGACAGATTTGATATATAGGGATGGCTTATTAGATTTATGGTCCACTAGCGGAAAATGTTCATAGGCCCGTTATGAGAAGTGGAGGAGTTGAGGGCAATGCCGTGTAGACATGTAGACCAGTGGTGTTACTAGCCAGCGTGCAGCCCGAACCTCGGGGTCAGCTGTCAGGATGAAGGGCCTCTTTTTATGTGTGGCCTGGAGCTGCAGCTTCACCAATGCCATTGTTAATCTGGCCCTAGTGCTTGAACAGTATTTATTACCAGTTATTTAGTACCAGTTATTTTATATAGCGCAAACACATATTCCGCAGCGCTTTACAGCAAATATTTGAACAGTCACATCAGTCCCTTCCCCTATTACTATATTCCCTATTGAATGTACACACACACACAGACTTTCTTGGGTTAATTTTGTTGGGCGCCAATTAACCTACCATATTTGGAATGTGGGAGAAAACCGGAGTACCCAGAGAAAACCCAAGCAAGTACGGGGAGAATATACAAACTCCGCACAGTTAGGGCCATGGTGGGAGTCGAACCCATGACCTCAGTGCTGTGAGGCAGTAAAGCTAACCATTACACCGTCCGTACTGCCCCGTATATATAACACATGGTGGGGATAGAACCCATGACCTCAGTGCTGTGAGGTAGTAATGCTAACCATTACACCATCCGTACTGCCCCGTATATATAACACATGGTGGGAATAGAACCCATGACCTCAGTGCTGTGAGGCAGTAATGCTAACCATTACACCGTCTGTACTGCCCCGTATATATAACACATGGTGGGGATAGAACCCATGACCTCAGTGCTGTGAGGCAGTAATGTAACCATTACACCGTCCGTACTGCCCCGTATATATAACACATGGTGGGGATAGAACCCATGACCTCAGTGCTGTGAGGCAGTAATGCTAACCATTACACCGTCCATACTACCAAAACAGTATGGATTACAGTACAGGCAACAGTGCTGAATTAAACTCTGTGGAGGCCCATAGGCCACTGAAATCTTGGGGTGCCCTTGCAAATGATCTTCCTATATGTTTACCATTTCTATTATACAAAACAAACATTAACAGTTATTGATGATATTAAACAATAAAAAAAATATGAAATATTATTCAAATATATACAATATCATTACACACGCTAAGCTCTTGAGGTTTACATTAGCGCACTCTAGTGGCAGGATTTCCCATTAGGCACATTAGGCATGTGCCTAAGGGTTCCACGTTCTGGGGGCAGCAAAGCAGGCTTCTTATCCTGTGCACCAGAGCCACTGAAGAGATTGTAGATGGCAGTTCGCTAGCATGAGGTGTGGGAGAGGCTGGGGATACCATCCTATTTGCTACCCTGGTGATAGGTTACAGCTTTGGGACCAGGGGGCAGAGCCTGAGCCAAAAATGACACTAAAATGATGTCTATACAGAGCCAGCACTATAGTTATGCATAACAGCCGTGACTGCTGAGGTTAAAGGCAATGGTTAAGGGGGTCCCATAATATTTCGCCTAGGGGCAGCTTGACCCTTAAATTCTCCTTAGTCTAGTAGGATAGTAGGATGAACTAAATTGTGTGATAGATGGAGATTACATTGCTACTTTACAATACACATTGTAGGTTGCACCGAAATTAATTACAAAGTGAAGATTAGCTTTTCAGAAACACACTGTAATGTGAATCTGATGGATGTTTATGTACTTTAAGTCAGGGGTGGCCAAAACCATCCTCAAGATCTGTGATCTATAGTAGGAATGAATGAAGCATGTTTGAAAATGTGGCAGTTAGTAATGACTACACCTGTTCACTAGCTAGGTTACTGGGGAATGTGGCAGTTATTAATGACTACAGTTGTGCACCAGCTATGGAGTCTGTGTAATGTCACAGTTAGTAATGACTACAGCTGTGCACCAGTTAGGTGATCTGGGGAATGTGACAGTTAGTAATGACTACAGCTGTGCACCAGCTAGGTGGTCTGAGGAATGTGACAGTTAGTAATGACTACAGCTGTGCACCAGCTAGGTAGTCTGGGAAATGTGACAGTTAGTAATGACTACAGCTGTGCACCAGCTAGGTGGTCTGGGAAATATGACAGTTAGTAATGACTACAACTGGGCACCAGCTAGGTGGTCTGGGATATGTGACAGTTAGTAATGACTACAGCTGTGCACCAGCTAGATGATTTGGAAAATGTGGACCATTGGTTGATCCCAAAGACCAATTTGGCCACCCATACTTTAAGTTGTTAATAGGTACATGAATACAGTATTTTTTTTTCTCTACAGAGTGTTTAATGTAAAGTTTTAAATTTCTTGAATTTATTTAATTTTTTCTATTTATAAATTTAACAGCTTGACTTTAATTTAAATTTAACATCATATCAAAATTATTTAGATCCATTGTTGTGGCGCCTCTAAAGGTGCTGGGCCCATAGGCCGGTGCTTTATCTGCCTATTTGGCAATCTGGCACTAACTGCCTTGATTTCCCTGCTATCCTTTTATCCCATCATAGTATGTTGAAGATCCATTACTATCTCACAGAATTCCCACTACCTGGTACAAAGGCAATAAGCCTAAAATGACATTGGTTTCCACCATGGAACCACTTGCACTGTAGAATGGTTTCACTGCATGCAACTTGAAAATTGTGGACCCTCAGCCTGTATGGTTCTGTAAGGATTAGGGCAGATAAGGTACAAAATATTTAACACTGGGTATCAGTCTGCTGCCAGGAATTTAAGAGTCGATTATGGCTATTTTTGTGCTCCTGGTCATGAATACGCCACGCTCTTTTTTTCAATTGGCTCCAGTTTTTGAGATACATATGTCTCCTGCCAGCGTTAGTGAGGAAATATGAATGTGAATTAAATTTTATAACTTTTCATTAACTTCAATGGGGAACGAAAAAAATTTTTTGCCAAGGATTTAAGATCAGTTTGCGAATACTCGCAGGTCCTAATTTTGCATTAGATCTTCGCAATAACTGAATAGGCTCCAGTTTTCAAACTGATGTAAATGATAAAATTAATTTATTTTCTCCATATGAAGTCGTTTACCAGACTAGTCCACTTTACCCAACAGAAACACCTTAGTTTTTCTTTTTTAACAATTACCTTCTCTCAGCAATAGCAAGAATTAGTTTTATTTGACATAATGTAGCTGGTAGTCATGTTTGAGAGGCATAACACATTCATACCTCCTTACTATTGCTAGGAGGAGACATATGTACTGTATAGCTCAACAACTAGAGCCAATTGAAAAATAAGCAGAGTATATCCATGGTCAGGAGCACAAAAGTAATCGAAATGGACTCTTTAAGCCCTGACAACAGATTGACTGTTTCCCAGTGTATTTGTTAGCAAATCAAATTTAAAGGCAATGGTTAAGTACATTTAAAAAAATACTGTAGGTACTGTAAATAAGATATCTGAGCACTATTATTCTACAGAAACTGAGACCTACTGTACAGTAAAACTCTTGAAGCATATTTTTCATAATTTACACCATCGCCAGTAGAGGGAGCATGCTCTTACAAAGCAGAGGATGTCAGGTGGCTAGAGCAGTAAATCCCACTGAAAAATGTACTGACTGGACCTCAGAGCTGTCAGATGATCATGAAGGCCAATATTGTCACTCTCCCCAAATTGTACTCATTAGACATATGCCACAGGCTTAACTCCATCCTCATAGCAGAGTAGATATGTCATTGTGCATCCATTGTGTGTAACTGAGAATCCATTAATGTGTTCAGTAGTAGACCAGTATTCATGTACGCCAGGGCTGGGCAACACCGGCCCTCCAGATGTTAATGAACTACATATCCCAGGATGCTTTGCATTAGTTTTGCTATGTGGCCATGCTGAAACTGATGCAAGGCATGCTGGGATGTGTAGTTCATCAACATCTGGAGGGCCGGTGTTGCCCAGCCCTGATGTACGCGGTTCTTTAAGATACACTTTTTATGTAGTGTATATTCATGTATACTATAAGCCTAGTGCGAGTTTCCAAGTCAATGCATTTTTTGTTTTCTCCGTATGTATCTACAGTATATGTTCATTTAGCATTCTACAGACGAGTGTAGATTAAGATACAGCTGCAGAAATGTAAGAGTAGAGATACACTTTAGCAGTTTTCCAAAAGTCACACATTTTTTCCAGTTTATTCTAATGCAGGTGGTCAAGGTATAAAAGGGGCCATATCCGATTTTTGTGAGCTTACAAATTTTGTCCCAATCATTGTTCTGCTTTGCCCACTAATAAAACCTGCATTGTCACCAATGGGTCACGGTTGACGTGTATAAATAAATCTCTTTTGCATAATACCGCAAAACTGTCAGAATATATTTATAGGCATCACCTTCCACTGTAAACGTCTTTTGCAGCTGGAAGAGCAAAATAGGAGAGCGTGCCAAAAATCTCAGCATATGGCTCCAAAAATGGGATTTTGAAGGTACAGAAAGCATTCCTTCTGTCTCCGGGAAAATAAAATAAATCTCTGATTGCTTTAATGGCCTCCAGCAAATCTGCTGGCTTCAGAAAGATCAAGAACGTGGAGCCTGGCCTATTCTTTCCAAGGTCAAGAAAATAACTCTTATATACAAAAAATTAATAGCGATAAGAAAGAAAAAAAATTCACGCTGTGCGGAGAAAATAATCTCCCGCTGGACAATTATAAGTGCGCCGATTTGCTCGTATTTTAGTTAGATTAATTCTATTGTATTGTTTTACTGTAGCCCTGTGATTATGTGAGTTGGAAATAAATGTCAGATCTTGGATCCGGAACACAGGTGTAGCACAGAGAAACAGTATGTGTCAAACACTTAGACATGGATCAGTTTTATTTAAGGAATAAATACATTCGTTAGATGCGAATTATAAAACAATTAGCTTTAAAAAGCTAACAAAGGTTTTTATTAAAGGCCGAAAGAGAGGATATGAGCACAAATGTATAATTCTACAATGTCAGGAACCTGGTCTCCCGCCTCTGCACCTGTTTGTAGTTGTTGACGCTTGGCTTAGCGTATCAGACATGAATTCACTGCCGGGATGTAAATTTTTTCTCCTTCTGATTGCAAAAGATGGATCCATTGGTTGCTACTTGCAGACTTGGTGCAGGAATTGTGGGGGGGCTGATGGGATTCCAGTCACGGGCCCAGTCATAAAGGGGGCCTAGAACTGGAGTCTATAAAAAATACTTTGTCATAAACAAAGTTCACATTTCCCTTGAAGCAATGAAGATGTTAATTATTGCTGTCAGTGAAGCAGACACCTTGAGGTCTCACCAGGTAGGACAGGGGGCTTGAGAAGGGGAAGGGGTGCCCTGCATGTATTTTGTCAGACTCAGGAACCACAATTTCTCATGGCAGGCTTGCTTCTTGGTTCCCTCCACCAGAGCCTAAATTCGATGCATGTGCACTGGCCAGGGGCAGCCTCCTCCGGCTGGGCCCTCTCCTCTCTGCCGGGGAGCAGCGTGGTCTGAGCACTAGAGCCTCAGACCCTAGTATGCATGCGGGGATCTCCAGAAAAATGGTGCAGAGGCTACGTTTCTGTAAATTTTCCCTGCCGGCAGCAGCACAGCATTGTGGAGTCTGAGCACTAGAAGCTCAGACTCCACTGTGTGTGCGCAGATCACTGTAAAAATGGCTGCTGCACCATTTTTCCTGAGATTTCGACATGGCTCCTGATGCCACTGCTGGGAGACTAAGTAATAATAAAATGGGTGCACACTGCACTCAATATAAATACGCTACTGGCATTAGCACTGCTGAATCCTACCTGGGAGTGCAAAGTTTCACCGCAACTAAAGTAGGGATCACCGGGGCATTTGATCTTCAACTCAGCTGTCTCCACTCCGGAGCAATCTTGGGTACTTGTATACCTTCACAGCTCCCATCGCATGCCATATGTAGTGGCATGCGATGCGATTTTAGCGGGGTTTTATGCATTTTTAATAAAAATGCATCGCATCGCATGCGATCGCATGAGATCGCATGCGATCTGATGTGGTGCGATGTCATTTTTCACTGAAATTATGGACATGAGTTGAAATCATGTAAAATGCACCCCAAATGTCATTTTTCACACTGTACCACCCCCACTATCAACGCCAACCCGAAGCGTGGCGAGCGCAGCGAACCCACGAGGGGCGGCGGTACGCGTCCTACGACCTTTTCATACCCCCACTATCCACGTTGGCGTGGAGTTGAGAATAGAAAGTGTGGCGAGCGCAGCAAGCCACCGAGCCCAAAGCGTGGCAAGCGCAGCGAGCCCCGCGAGGGGACACGGATACCTTTGAAGCCCGCAAGGGGACACGGATACCTGTGAAGGTATCCGTGTCCCCTCGCGGGGCTCGCTGCGCTTGCCATGCTTCGGGCTCAGTGGCTCGCTGCGCTCGCCACACTTTCTATTCTCAACTCCACACCAACGTGGATAGTGGGGGTATGAAAAGGTCGTAGGACGCGTACCGCCACCCCGCGCGGGCTCGCTGCGCTCGCCACGCTTCGGGTTGGCGTTGATAGATGGGGTGGTGCAGTGTGAAAAATTACATTTGGGGTGCATTTTACATGATTTCAACTCATGTCCATAATTTAATTGAAAAATGACATCGCATCGCATGAGATCGCATGCGATAGCATGAGATCGCATGCGATCTCATGCGATCGCATGCGATGCGATTTTTCCCTGTACGATGCCCATCGTGGAAGTCGTGATACTAGACAAGTACCCAATCTTGCATTGTTCTAGTGATTTAGGGGGGTATTCAATCGCCGGCAACATCTCCCCATGGGGGAGATGGTTGCCGGGCCCTATTCAATGGGACAAGCTGCTGGCTGCAGCTCGCCTCTTCCCAGCCACAACTCGCGGCCATGCACCCTTCTCGCTCCCTTCTCGACCGCCGTGACCTACACATTGAATACCCCCCTTAGTATCCACTGCTGCTACTCGCAGTCACCTGGAACATGATAATGAATAGAAACCTTAATTAACTTAATACATCTTAGTTAGGGCATTGTTGTAAGGCTCAGATCATAGTTTTGCATCCTATTCCTTTAATGGTACAATTTCTGCATTGATGCTGGGAGTTATTGGGGGTGTGGATCGTATTGTCGACCTGACTTAGGTTGACAGTCATTAGGTAGACACCATTGGGTCGACAGACAGCAAGGTCAGCAGGGTTCTTGATCGACATGGGTGAAGGTCGGCAGGTGTCTACAGTAGGTCGACATGGGACAAGGTCGACATGGATTTAGGTCGACAAATGCGTTAGTTTGACATGGGTTAGATTGGCAGGTCGCGAGATCGATATGGTTTTTTTTATTTATTTTTTACCCGAATGTCGACACAGTTGACATGGACACAGTTGGAAGTAAACCGCAGCCCCTCGCAATGCTCGCTTTGCTTGCAATGCTTCGGGCACACTATTACACTACCACCTCGCCCTAGTGTATGGTAGGGAATGAAATACCGCCTGTCAGCACATGTTGGCTCAAAAAACTGTGAAAAACCCATGTCGATCTAACGCATTTGTCGACCTAAAACCATGTCGACCTTGTCCCATGTCGACCTAGACCTGGGAGTCGAACATAGAGCGGCTGCAGTGACAACCATGTAATGGAGGGGGGGGGGGGGATTGCTAGGCACATATATCCATACTAGTAAGCCCGTTTGAAGCCAATGCTTCAAAGGCTAGATGTAGTTTAACTTGCTGTCAACAGATGGCAGTGTTTCGGTGACACACAGACACTAGACAGATATATATATATATATATATATATATATATATATATCTGGCACTCAGAATCAGCAATGCTCCAATGGATATATATACAGTAAATATACACATGTTATCATTTATGTAATATATTTGCTGTATCAATCCCTGGGGATCTTCAGCGCTCAGAGCTTCTGGCACCCAGGAATCAGCATAAACCATTGCACACAGTTAATCCTGCCCCCAGGACTCATGTGAAACTAGCTAATCGGAGTTTGCGAGATGTTGTGTGCTGGAGATCCCCGGGGATCCAGCACATGTATTACATACATAATAAACCATATATGTGCCTAGCGATTCCCCCCTCCACTACATGGTTGGCGCTGCAGTCGCCACTGCATATGTATCAGATATAATGAATAAGCTTACACGATAAGAGGGTTTTACGGTTTCTCCTTTGTTAGCTGAGTGGACCATCCGTCCACAAACCAAAGCTTAAGCACAAGTGGGAATGTGGAAAGGTGAGTGCATGCTCCATACAATGTGATTGTAGAACCAGTCCATGCATTCGCCTATGGACAGAGATTGCAAGCGAGAACGACTTTAAATGTGACTTGGGCGTTTCAAAAATGCAAGCCCATGCATCTTCTACAAGTGTCATGGGCCAGTCTTCCACAAGCAGGCACATGTATATTTGGCATACCCAGAATCAGGCCCTATCTATTCTTCTCAAGGTGACCAACTGCATTGCATTATTGTATCAACTCATGGGGAGAGATGTGCGATTTTGGCCAGCTAAAAAAATTGCACCATGCGCCACATATGCGATTTTTGGTGAATGTGCGATTTTGGCTGTTTTTGACCAAAAAATTGCACAATACTACAAATCACACCCTATTATATCTCACCCCTAGAGTCTTCTACTAACTTTCCACTAACCTCTGTTGGCCTCTACCCTTCATAACGATGTCCCTGTAACATGAGGGCTAGACTACACTAATATACTGTACTACAAATACACACAATGTTGATGACCAGGTCCGCCATCTCACTTATGTGCTGTCTTCAAATGATCCAACAGCCTATAAGTCTTTCTATCTCCATTAATTTCTACGCCGGCCAGAGATGGATGCTGTGGAGATTAAGAATGAATATAATTGGTGCACGGAGTCTAGTCAAGTGTGCCTGATAAATACTAGTCACTTGTATTCAGTACCAGCGGTAAATTAGTAGGAGTTCATTCATAGGTGGCGGATTGTCAATTAAAATGACTACACAGCAAGACAACCTAGATCAGAGTCTGACAACAGATGATAAGATAATGCAATTAGTATACAGTACAGGTAAGGTACAACTGGAAAATAATTGCTAAAAGATTTTTAATAAGCACTAGCTGAAAATAGCAGGGCATAGCAACTATGAGAAGTATATAATCAATCCTTCAAAAAAAGAACCCCTTTAAACCCATTCAAGGTCAGAGAGTCCTTTCTAGATGCTTCAGGATCTAAATTTTTCTGCATGTGTACAGTCTTGTAAATGTTTCCTTCCCTCCACATTTGGTTTTGATATTTTGTTGGTGCGATTTTTTTCCCCCTGGTGTGAGATGCGTGGATCGGATCTCCAGATATCCAAATCCATCTGATTTTTTTTTAAATCGGAACTGAACCAAAACCTGGTCCAATCTCTCGAGGTGTGCTGAGTCCTGGTTCTACTCTCCCTGGGGCTTGGAATTCAGATTTTAAAACCAAATTTTGGATTTTGTATTACAAACTTTACATAATTTTATACACACAATTGAATTTGTGGTCAATGGTGTATATACTGTAAAAGAGAGCTCCACACGGTTGGATTAAACCCTAGGGTTCAATACAATCACATTACCCTCTCCCTTTTGGGGTCCTCTGCGCTATCTCCAACACAGCACAAATTTGCATTCTTCACTAAGAGTCCTACCATTTCTTTCCGATTTCTACCAGAGCCTAACAAGGTGATATATTAACCTGTTCCTAATATAGGACATTATATCTGATACAAAGTTTTTTATGAAATATAACTCTGAAGCCGTCTATGCTGAATTAACTAATTAATGTTATTGTAGCCACTCAACAAGTGTGTGTTTATTTGTTTATTTTTTATTTATTTTTTATTAATTATTGTTTATATCATCTAATTGATTAAATTTTTTATATATATATTTTTAAATATACTATATTAATAAACTGATAAATATTGTATGATTAATCCAATCGTGAGGCGCTCTCTTCTATAGACACCATTGGCCACAAATTCAATTGTGTGTATATAGTTCTATATTAATTTTCTTCAAATTGAACATTTGCCAGATTGTTATTTGGGGGCAGCCTTTAATAGTTTTTTTTTTAAGTATTATGATTTAACCGATTTAATTGGTACAATTAATCAATCAATTATCAGAACGTTCTTTATTTTGGTTTTGTTCCCGATTGCTTTTTTGTTAAAGTTTGTTTACATCATTTTAGTAGTTTTTATCAATCTTGTTCTTTTTTTATCAATAATTATTAATTACTTTATCGATTGTAATCCAAACGGAAATTTGAATCTGAACCAAAACACTTGGGTTATCGAAAATGAACACACAACGTCAACGAGGATTTAGAACCAAAATCAAAACTCAATGGTAAGCATCCATCTCCAAAATGACTATCTGCTGTCTCTGCTGAGTATACATTTCATAAAATATAGATGTACATTACCTACAGTATGCTGGGTCTGATTCTGCATCAGATGCAAAGGAAAATGCATAGGTATGTTATGAATTTCAGCAATTATGCAATAGCCTGAAAGCTGCCCACACTGCCCAGTCTGCCAGGCCTTTTAAGTGATTGCCACTTTAAATATACAGACAGATCGTTGGAATCTGTGCAGAGCAAGCATGTCTTAAGCTGCCCATACACGCCCCGATACAGGCGTGCGTTCCGTGCTGAACAAGCAAGGATCACATTGCATTGCATTGCCTGTGCATGCATTGTGCATGCAATGCGATGCAATGTGATGAAAACAAAGTACAAAAAGTATGAGCACAGCCCGCATCGCAGCGTGTATGGGCTGCTTTAGGCTAATACAGATGGGGCCGGGCTCTTCTTTGCTGGCGAAAAGCCAGAGCGTCACCGCTGGCGATCCACCAGCAGCCCCGGCTCGCCATCTGACTGAGACGCACGTGCGTCTCACGCGCACGCGCGTCTCAATCTCCGTCGGCGGGGCGATGGGAACCCTGTCCGTCTAAGCTTCAGGGAGACGGACAGGGTTTGGGGGGGTGCGGGCAGGCGGCGGGAACCCCGGGTCTCCGCCGACAAGCCGGCGGTGACCCGGGGGAAGCGCTGGAAGCGGAACGCGCGCGCCTCTTGTGTGCACGCGTCCCCTTCTCGCTATACAGATGGCGGCTGGCGGGGGATGGCGGCTGGCGTCGCCATCGCCATCCCCTGCAAAGATGAGCCATGCCCCTTCTGTACATTAGACCCAAGGTTTTTGTAAATCAAATAGTAATAAAAATAATAATAATAATAACTAGCTGATGTGCCTGGTTTCAACAACGCAAATGTTTGCTGGGAGGAACTTTTTAATCCTTTTCACCTGTCCTAGATGTTGAATTTTGAAAAAGTCCTGCATGAAGGGAGACATAGCGCCCACCCTTACATTACTTTATAATCATTTAATAACAACTGGGGAAATGCCACTTCGATTTAATGAAGCCAGAATTATAGTCTTATTGAAACCGGGCAAGGACCCTACCTTAATGGGCTCCTATCACCCAATCTCTCTTTTAAATCAGGACTTTAAAATATTGACTAAATTAATGGCTAATCCCCTACAAAAATGTTTGCCACGCCTGATCTCGCCAGCCCAGTTGGGGTTTGTGAAGGGTAGACAATCGGTAATGGGCATTCATGCAGCCATAGCAGCAATAACACATATCCGCCTTCATAACTTTCAAAATAACATACTTATTAATCTTGATGCTGAGAAGGCCTTCGATAAGATCTCCTGGTCACATCTTCATAATGTGCTTTCTCGGCAGCTTTTTGGAGGACCCTTCAGGGGGCTGGTTCAGGCGAGGTACACTTCCCCAACAGCCCAAATGATGGTAAATGGCATAGCTTCCCCGTCCTTTTGTCTCGAACGAAGTACAAGGCAGGGTTGCCCCGTCTCGCCTTTACTCTTCAATCTATCACTTGAACCACTTATTCGGCACATTACTTCCTCCCCAGACCTATCAGGTATAACAATTGGCAGTAGAGAACTAAAGGTCGTCGCTTTTGTGGACAACATTCTTCTCTTTTTGTCTAACCCGAAACACTCTGTTCCCTTCCTGATAGATATCATTACACGCTTCTCCTCACTTGTCGGCTTCTCTATTAATTTCACTAAGTCAGAGGCTCTGGCCATCTTAGGTCAGGTGACATCTGACTGGACTACTCCTTTTCCTTTGAAGTGGGCCCCCACTTATATCATGTATCTGGGCATAGCTTTACCACCCCATCCTCATAATATATACACGTATAACATCACTCCAGTGATCCACAAGATTCAAAAGGAGCTCAACCTATGGCAGAACCTGCCACTAAATTTGCTGGGTAGATGCAATTTGTTTAAAATGGCCAGCTTCCCAAAATTGCTTTATGTAATGCAAATGATTCTGCTTTCTAAATCTGACATATCTTCACTTCACTCTATGCTCTCCAAGTTTATTTGGAATTCTAAAAGACCTAGAATCAGCCTTTATAAGCTGATGCAGACAACTCAACGTGGTGGTGTCAATTTGCCTAATATAAAGTACTATAATATGGCCTGCATTCTTCGTTTTGGGTTAATGGCACTACCATTTTCACTGATGCGGCCTTAGACTCACAGTTATGTGCTCCACTCTCACTTAGGCCCTTATTCTGGTTGGTGCGGTCAGAGCCGCACACGGGGCTCCGACCGCACAAACCAAGGGCCGCCCACCCGACGGATCGCCACTGCCGTCCGTACACGGACGGCTGGCGATCCGCATCAAAATGGTGGAGGCGTACGCCTCCACCATGGTGGGAGCTGCCCCCTGCCTTCGATGGTCGTCGACCATCGAAGGCAGGGCCGCACGCCGCGGCAGCCCCGCAAGCTGAGACCACACGGACAATCGTCCGTGTGGTAGCTTGTATGGGGGCTGAAAGCTGACATCCGGCGACGTCAGCTTTCCGCCCCCATGTCATGGTAATGAGGGCGTCATGCCCTCATTACCATGCATACGCCCCGCGTTTGCATGGGAACGCCCATGAAACGCGGGGCGTACACATAGGGAAATGAGGGGATGAAGCCCCTCACGCCCCTATACGCCCCCTTTGCGGCGGACGAAATCCGTCTGCGGCGAAGGGGGCTGCACATGCGCAGAATGACCTCTGCGCATGTGCAGTGGCAAAACATCGGCGGTACAGCCGCACGCGGGCCGTACCGTGCCGATTAGAATAAGGGCCTTAGCTTTCTGCTGCATGCACGCCCATCGCAATTAAAACTTCATCAGTTTGATAATCCTTTATTATCCTCTACCATATATGCCTGGAGGTGTGCAAGAAAATCTTTAGGTTTACAACACTTTTATTCTCTATCCCTCCCCTTGGTGGGCAACCTGGAGTTCCAGAGGGGTGAGACCGGATCACCTTTTGTGGCTTGGCGGTCCTCTGGAATTTCATGTTTAAGGCATTTACTTGATACCTCTAACACTCCACTCACATTTGAGGAAGCGACAATGATTCAATCTCCCTCCTAGCCACACATTCTCATACACTCAAGCTATTCATTACCTAATATTGATCCTGGCTAAGCTCCGGCCTCAAGATATTACAAATCCATTACACTCGGTAATTAGCACTCAAACACATTCTATATCCACTATATATGGTCGTATACGCCCAGAGCTAGACCCTGACACAAATCTACCGGCGCTCACTAAGTGGGCTTCACAGTCCTCTTCTCTCAATTCTGAAACCATATTAAACACTTTCCTAATAAACCTTAAACTTATCCTGGCCAGTTCCTACCAGAAAATCTCTATCTCTAACCCAAATGCTGCTATCTGATGGGCGCAAAGAAAAGATCTGATTGTTTTAAATGTCATACACCAAAGGCTGATATATATCATTGTCTTTGGCAATGCCCACATATACAAACATTCTGGCACAGGTTACATAACTACGCCACAAACACACTTAAATTGTCATTTAGCTGTACTGACTCCTGGGCGCTATTTGGGCATATTGCCAATCAATCTAACATACCTAAATTGATTGTGCTCCTCTCAGCGATAGGCAAAAAAGCCATTTTACTGCAATGGATACAAACCTCGTCTCCCTCATTAGACATGGCGACTTTGCGCCTTCTTTTTCTGTTTACAATGGACTGGCTTGAAACCTCTCTTCACAAAGAACTCCTAACCCCTAAATTGTTTGCCTGTTGGAACAAATTTATTCAAACTCTTCCCTCCTGTACCAAACAAGCCATTCAAGGCTGCTTTCAAAGTACATGATGGTATTCTCTTCAACTTTTACAGAGTGCTCCACCTATTACCTTTAATTGAGCTCCCAAATACTGGCTTATTTATACCCCGTCTTTCACTTCCTCCCTCTACCCTTCCTTCTATTCCATTCCTTCTGTATCTCTTCTCCTCATTACTCGTACCTGGCTGGATCTCTCTGTGGATGGGTCGGCAGTCTTGGACAACTATTGGGCAGGTATTTTGATTAACATCTGGTCACCTGCCCTGTTAGGGTAGGATCAGGCTGTTTATTTGTTTCTGTTTCTATTTCTACTTTGTTATTACTTTATTTTAATTTACTCACTTTGATCACTATATTGATTTAATAATATAGCCAAGTTAAATGGGTGGAGAGTTTATCTCATACCTACTTTTCGAGACTCATCGATAGAACTATATACAACTATATTATCTTGGATATTCTGGGAGATTGTTCTCCCCCTAGTTATATAGTGAATTTGTTATGGAAAATGTTGAAAATGGTTCTTGATCCTCATTGATGTTACCTGAATATCATCATCCGTTGTCGGATGTGCTGCATCACTACTTTTTTTTACGAGGCTCAATAAAAATATTTTGAAAAAAAGAAAAAGTCCTGCATAGTGGGTGGCTGCAATAAACTGTCGCAGTTTCCAGAACCCCAGCAGATCAAATGTTCCTGGTCACCCAGCAGGAACACAGGGAGGGCTCACCAACTGTCATATTTTCCAGTGCACAATGGTGATTCACTGTAAATGGCAGAAGGACATTTTGCCACGTAAGAAAGCAACCGATTACTGTAACCGATTACTGTATAAGCTCTTATTTTCGCGAGGTATTAATTTTCGCGATTTTCGCGAGCCCGCCGTAAGCACGAAAATTTATGCCTCGCAAAATTTTTTTGCAAAAGGGGTTCTATTTAGGTTCATATAACCTTCGCACAATTTTCAGCTTGCAAAATCACCGATATCTTCATTTTCGTGAAAATTACTGCTCGTGAAAATAAGTGCTTATACAGTACTTATATAACGCCAATATTTTTTTAAAATTTATGGATCAAGTTCTTTCATTTGGTATATGATCTGGTAATAATAATAAGAGCAATCATTTCATAAAACCGAGATAAAATTAATTCGTAACAAATCTGCATTTTAACAAATTATCTTTAAACAGAAAAATGATATCATTTTTTAAAACAAGGCTGTAAACTATTTTATACCTTTAGATTATCTTATTCAATTATTAATATTTTTGAACCAGATTTCTTAGCCAATTAGCAGAAAATAGAATTATTGGGCAAATATCATAAAACATTCTGCACCTCAAACCATTATTAATACATTTAAATGACCCAAATCAGAACAGTAAATCAAAATATTTGCTTTGCTCATCTCTGTTTATTTATATTTTATTTTATTCTAATGTAATGGTCATTTTTATGTTCTAGAAACAAATTCAGATTTTTTTGACTCTATGAAATCAAAATACTGTATCAATTACCTTTCTATACAGCCATATTTTATTGATTTGAATTGCATTGTGTAGTTGTGAAGTGCATCCATTCATTAATTAATTTTATGCTCCTGCCTATTTTCTTCGGTACCTAATTAATCAAGTTATTTTTTGCAACCTTGACTTGTCAGTTTCACAGGGCATACATTAGCACAGAGCCACCCTCATCTGATCAGTCTGCCTGTTATTGTCCCACATAAGAATTAATAAGACCTGTCATTTTTATTCAGTAAAGACTATTACTTTTGTTCATATTTAATTCAGACGCAAAGCGGATTTCCCCCCTACCCGACTGTGCGGTAATATATATAACTTTATGACAGCAGTTTCAATAATACGGCTTCTCAATATTTAATAGCATCCTAATACATATTTATATGATATCTGTATATTTTATTTCCTATACGGTACATTGATAATGTATGTTCCGCAAAGATGGGAAACTGAATGGTCAAAGTCAAATCTAACTGATATATTCCCTAAATCCACTGAACATTTGTAATAATAATAATAATAATAATAATAATAATAATAATAATAATAATAATAAATCATCATCATCATCATCATTTCTTAAAGAAGCTATAATTGTTTTACTTTCCTCAATAAGCTCTGAAGGATATTTTCGGCCACTTTTTGGATTTCAGTTAACACTCTTAGTAACTACAATTTTTTTCTGGTTAGCCAATGAGAAGGGAGTAGTAAAAGTAAAACTTAATATATTAACATTCAATAAATAAATAAGTGTTAATGAAATACTTCTACCAGGCAGGTTCATGATATAATGTTACAGTTGATGCTAATGCTACTTGCATTTCTGTTATCACTTTACTGGCTTCAACATAAGGAGACACACAAGCAGTGTACAATGGTGATAAATCAGAAGGCATTGGAGCAAGTTTGAGGAGAAAGACAATGGTTCGTATAATCTAAAGAGTAGAAAAGGTAGATATGTGTATGCACCCCCGAGTTTTGGCTTTGGTTCTAAATCATAATCCTGTTTTTGTTTTGGCAAAACCACCCTCAAGTATGTGGGGTCAGATTCGGGTTTTGATTTGGCTAAAAATTTTGAAAAACAAAAACAAAACAATAGTCATCTGCAAAAATCTATAAAAATCCATAAAAATAGCAAATATCTTATAATTTTTATGAATCAAAAACCAAAACTTTGATGAAAAATCCAAATTAAAAACTACAGAAAGATTCAAATCAATATTTGATTCAGATTGGATCTCCTCAGGGAATTCGGACTGGTTTTGGCTCGTGCTGACTCCAAAAACTTCAGGTGGATTCAGATTTCTGGCGAACAAATTGCACAGCTCTAGAAAAAAGGCAAGAGGGATAACGCGGAGATAGAGGATGCACAAATTCTAAAAATGATAGACTAGAGGGGAAAACCCTAAGAGACAAGAGAACAAATATTAAAGAAGTAATGAAGTGATAATTGGCAACACAAAGATATTGAGGAGGCTGCAGTGTCCATGTTCGTCTTTTGGCAGTTTTGCTTTTGTAACTTTATACAAATACTGCTACAAGCCCTGCCTTGGTGTACAGCCACGTGCCTGATTGCACAAGGACTGGCACTTTGAGGATCTACTGTATAGATGCTTAAATACCACTTGGTGCGTCTTTAGCCACAACCATCAGCCACACCATGGAAACAGAACCATGTCAGATGCAGAGGGTGATATTTAATAGGATGAGAGATTCAGAAAGTGAGAGATTTGGTGAGAAATCTCCAGTTTTTTTAAAGCGGCAATCATTTACACTGCAGAACCAGTTTGATTTTGAAGTTTAAATGATTGCCGCTTTAAAAAAAACTGGAGATTTCTTACCAAATCTTTCACTTTCTGAATCTCTCATCCTATTAAATCTCACCCAGAATGTCCATCAACATTTGAGCATCTATGAGTCAAAAGCCCCGTACACATGGGGGAGATATATTGCTCAGTCATATATTGCTAGCAATATACTGTATGGCTGAGCAATATATTGCTCAGTTTCTCCTTTTCATCAGCGATCAGAGATGGTCGCTGATGAGAAGGAACCTCTGCCGGGGGAGCCGCATAGGTAATCAGCTGGTCGCAAGAGCAAGCTCCTTTATCGCCGGGGCACACTCCAATCACTGGCAATATGGTCGCCAGTGACCATATTTCCAGCGATTTCAGCTCCTATCGCCCCTGTGTGTACACAGCTTAAGATCATGACATGCCTGTGACACTCCCATAACATGGATTATCTTCATTCATCTGCATTGCCACCACTTTGTCACCTATTTATTTACAGTTTCTTATATAGCGCAGCATATATAAGATTCCGTTACACTTTACAACTGTAGACAGTGATAAAACAAACTTGGTAACAACAGACAGACCCAATGTGCCCGTTGACCTAACCCATATCGACCTTCAGTCGCGTCAACCCTGCATGTCGACCTTCAGTCATGTCGACCTTCATGCATATCAACCTAGTGGTGTCGACATAATGCTTATCAACCTAATGCTTATGCTTAGTAACTGTATCCCAAACTATTCATACTAAACACATACACAGGATCTCAATGCATTTTTTTTTTTCCTGAGGATGAAAACCATAAATGGAATAAAAAATTAAACATGTAAATGAAGCACAACAGCGCTCAGTACAGAGAACGACTCATGCCAGCAATAGAGATTTAGCTTTTACGCGTTCCATGGGAAGTCTAATTCTGGATCAATAACGCCACTTCATTCAAGCACTCTCCAAGCTAGCTGGATGGTAAACTGTAGGCTGAAATCCCAGAGTCTGTTCAATAACTGGTGGATGCTGCTGATATGGATTATCCTCTTAGCAGCAATTAAGTCAAACAAAAACAACAACAAAAAAAAGGGAATGAAAGCCCAATTAAATGGATTTTTATAAATTCACCTTGAAGGTAATACAATTAACTGGTCATTGTGTCAACACTGCCGGATTTTACCCTTTAGCTTTAAAGAAGGACAACCAAAAAAATGGGGATATATGAATAAGGATCTATCCGTAACCCTGATGCCTTGAAAATAATATGACAAGCCGTTATACGGTTGTTAGGTTGACACTGTTAAAGTCGATATACATTGGCATTAGGTCGACATGTGAAAAAGGTTGACAGGTCAAAAGGTTAATACAGGCATAATGTTGGCATTTGGGAAGGTCAACAGTCAAAAGGTCAAAATGTTTTTTTTTTCACATTTTGGGGGGGTGACATATGCTGACAGGTGGTATGTCATGCCATACCAACCACTAGGGCGTGGAGGGAGAATATAATAGTTTGGTGAGCATAGCGAATTACAGTGTCCAAAGCATGGCGAGTGCCGAGAGCCATGTCAGGGGACGCGGTGCACTGATACGGTGTCCATGTTGACCATGTCGACATTCGGGACAAATAAACATGAAAAACCCATCTTTTGACTGTCGACCTTCCCAAATGTCAACCTAATGCTTGTGTTGACCTTTTTATGTGTTGACCTAAGGTCTGTCGACTTTCAGTGGTTGACTCAATGTCTTTCAACCTTAATAGTGTTCGACCCAATGACCCATACCCGACAAGCAAGAGTGCAAATTATAATTGCCATACTCCCAAATTGTTGTGAACCATGGCACACCTGAGTATTAGAATGTATTTTCATGGCACCCCTAGGGCAAGTTTCTCACATGGTTTGGGACCACTGGCTTAGGGGGTTATTGCGATCTGATCTCAAGGTGGCTTCTTTTCAGAGATCAGGTATACGCAATCCAGCCGTAGTGAAATCCCGCCCTGTGCAAGACTGCTATGAGCTTGCAAAAATTTTGCAGCCCTGCAATAAGCTGCAAATTTGTTGCAATCACTCAGCATCAAATTATTTTTCATGCCCAGGACCTACTCAACTAGTGCGTTAGAAACTGACTGTTTGGGGCCGAGCTGACGTCACACAACTTGACTAAAAGTGCTTCTCTGACACTCCCACAAAATGGGCAGTTACCGCTCCCAAACATCGATTTCCTGACAATCAACTTGCGTACAGAAAAAAGAAAATGCTGGATTTTATTGCAGGATGGCCTCACGAACTACGAGAGCTGTACGCATGTGCAGTCAGGCCCGGCCTAAGAATGTGCAGCCATATGATCCGGTCAGAATAACCCCATTAGTTTTTCAATGACTGGCATATATCACAGTGAAGCAAATATGTTATATCGTCCAAAGGTTGTATAAATATTAAGGGTTAAATTTGCTACAGCTTCATTAAATGAAAAGAGGTGATGTTTATCATATCATGTAATCAGATTATGACTATAATTTCTCGGTACTTGTGAGTTATCCGGGCTGCCGATTTTTTCATCGCGCCCGAAATCGTGGGCATCGCGTCGGTCGTGGCCGTTATAAGGAGCCGCGACGCAATGCCCACGATTTCCCATAGACAGTAATGTTAAAAGACACGATGGACCCGATTTCCGACACGATTTCCCATAGACAGTAATGTTAAAAGACGCGATGGACCCGATTTCCCATAGACAGCAATGTTAAAATAAAATTACAATGTGAAATTGGCCAATATGTTTTTAAAAAAAATGTTTCATGGCCCCCCACCACCGTTAACGCCACCCCGCTATTGACGCCAACCCGAAGCGTGGCGAGCGCAGCGAGGCCGCGAGGGGCGGCGGTACGCGTCCTCCGACCTTTTCATGCCCTACTATCCACTAGGGCGTGGAGTGAGAATAGAATAGTGATGCGAGCGCAGCGAGCCACCGAGCCCGAAGCGTGGCGAGCGCAGCGAGCCCCGCGAGGGGACGCGGACACCTTCACAGGTATCCGCGTGCCCTTGCGGGCTTCACAGGTGTCCGCGTCCCCTCGCGGGGCTCGCTGCGCTCGCCACGCTTCGGGCTCGGTGGCTCGCTGCGCTCGCCACACTATTCTATTCTCACTCCACGCCCTAGTGGATAGTAGGGCATGAAAATGTCGGAGGACACGTACCGCCGCCCCTCGCGGGCTCGCTGCGCTCGCCACGCTTCGGGTTGGCGTCAATAGCGGGGTGGCGTTAACGGTGGTGGGGGGCCATGAAACATTTTTTTTAAAAACATATTGCCCAATTTCACATTGTAATTTTATTTTAACATTGCTGTCTATGGGAAATCGGGTCCATCGCGTCTTTTAACATTACTGTCTATGGGAAATCGGGTCCATCGTGTCTTTTAACATTACTGTCTATGGGAAATCGTGGGCATCGCGTCACGGCCCCTTATAACGGCCACGACCGACGCGATGCCCCCGATATCGTGTCTTTTAACATTACTGTCTATGGGAAATCGGGGGCATCGCGTCGCGGCCCCTTATAACGGCCATGACCGACGCGATGCCCCCGATTTGGAGCTAAATCGTGGGCATCGCGTCGGTCGGGTGTCCTTAAGTTAACCAAACTTAAGGACAAAATCGGCAGCCCGGATAACTCACAAGTACCAATTTCTCTGTTGCACCGTAGAACATGATGGGCAGAATCTGGTTGGTTGCTCTGGGTAACCTCTTTTCATTTTTAGAAAATGTAGTTAATATAGCCCAAGAGGAACTGAGACTAATAAGGAATCTACTGTACTGATGGTACCATCGTTGTACCTCGCAAAGTAGGAATGAGAAACAGGGTGGTATTCGATTGCTGTATCGTACCCATCTCCTGTCTAAAATGATGTGAGATTGTAAGGTGATATTCAATTGATCTATGCTCATTATGGTCAGGTTTAGCCAAGCATTCACACATTTCAGCTCACCACTGGGTATAGCGAGCTGAAGTACTGTTGAAAAACAGTTGAATACCACTTACAGTGTCAAGTCACATGATTATTTTCCTATTCATTCAATGTGTTTTCATTTAAAATAGCTTAGGGTAAGCAGTCAATATTGACTATATGTTGACATTCACAATGTCAACATCAGAAACTCAACATGGGTAAAATGTTTATACCATTACAGTTGGCACCTACCGGAGCACTGGCTCCACTGTGACTGGCAGTGACTTTCTATTGAAAGTTGCTCATGGCAGTCCCATTGGGAGGTGTTCTCTTCTTACGGAGCTGCCTCTCTGGCTTCTATGTGTTGCAGCTGAAGCAGCCCATAGAAGCTGGTAGTATGCGCAGTACCGAGGTCGAGACTGCGCATGTGCGGGTCCTGGTGCATGTAATCTGCATTGTACAGGCGGCAAGACCGCGCCACCATGGGTAGCAGGTGAGCAGTGGCTGTGGAGTGCTGGCTTCGCGGTGGCACCACCGCTGCCTACAAATATATTTTTGGATTTTGGGAGGAAACTAGAGAACCTGGATGAATCCCACGCAAGCACAGTTAGGGTCATAGTGAGAATAAAACCCTTGACAAGTCAGGGGCATAACTAGACATGTGTGGGCAATTTCTGTGCCTGTCTGGATGCAGGGAGTGAGCGGACTCGCCGAGAAATCCGGTCGCCGAATGCTCGCTCCTTGCCTTCCAAGCACGGGTGGAGTGGGTTCATTGTGACCTAATCAGCTTCATTACCATATGCACACACCCTGCGTTTCCTGGGCGTTCCCATGAAAACGCAGGGCGTGCATATGGAAATGTGGTCATGACGTGCATGTGGGGGTTCCGACAGCTGAATTAACCAGATGTCAACTGCCCGCCCATATCCCTCCTTTTCTTCGCACATATGTCTAGACCACTCGTGCATGGGCGAGCTCTTTCCACATCATTGGATGGTCGCTGACCATCCAATCATGGGGGTGGTTCCCACAGGCATGCGAATAGATGTTCACATAAAACATCCGTTCGCATGCCGACTTACCGAATTCAGTGTGCAAATGGGTGGCACTGGCGATCCATTCCCTAGGCGGGGTTTGGTACATTAGCTTCGGCCCATACAAGGATCTGAGCGAAGCGATCACAATAAGGGCACTTGGACAGCAAAGTATGAACCAAGTTGACCTGTGACATTTGGCACCAAAAACATTCATCTCGACCATGTGACCGTCGATCACGCTTCTGTATCTCTAACTGTCGTTACTGTCAATATAGATGTGGTTGACTATCTTTAGGTGTCTAACTAGATGGGTTCGACTAAGTGTGGTCCACCATAATGTGTTTGATCTAGACATCGTAGATGTGTCGACCAGGTATTGTCACGATCCGGGTATTACGTCAGGTCATCTTACCGGCTAAGTGCCTCCGCAGGCTCAGCTTGCGGTACAGATCTCATCACAGCCGGCGTCCTGGCTGCCGTGCGCCATCATCGTTGTCATCCACCAGTCCTCTCAGCGCTGCTGAGTCTGCTGCTGCGCGGCGCACCGCTTCTTCTGCCCGCAGAGACAGTGTTCAGTGTGCGGCAATCCGCCTGTCCGCCGCCATTGCTCCCGGCCATGAGCATGGCGCATACAAACAGTCTTTCCCGCCATAGCCTGACATGGGGGCTGCCATGTTTTCCCAGTCACATGTCAATCTTGTCCAATCCTGTTTGATCTGATCTCCCTGTCATACCTGCCCGGCCAATCCTGGCCACTCAGTGGGTATAAGTATGCTGGGAGCTCTCAGATCAATGCTAGTGCTTCAGTTGTCATTTGTCTATGCAAGTGTTACCTGCTGGTGTATGTTCTCCATTGCTGCAGTGTGTTCCAGGTATTCCATCTCCTGAGAAGTCCGGACATTCCATCTCCATGATCCACTATCCGCTGCCCAGCAATCCAAGCCTAGCTCCAGGACATTGGTCTTATCCGATGTTCTACCATCGATCCTGAAGTCCGATATTCCGGACCCACAGTCTACAGCTTCCGTCCGTTGTTCCGGACCTACAGCTTCAACTCCAGTCCGTCATTCCGGACCCACAGCTGCCTCTTCAAATCCGATATTCCGGATCCGATGTTCCACCATCGATTCCATCATTTCATCCAGCTGTAAAGTATTGCTATCTAAAGTGACTGTATATTCCATCATTGCATACTTTACTGCCTGTACCGTGACAACCATCTGCATAATAAATCTGGTTGTACTTTTACCTCTGTCTGATTACTGGCTCTGGGTGAACTGTCTCGCATCACATGCGAAAGGTTCCTCTACAACCTCCCCGGTTCAGGTACCGGTCCAGGTCCCCACCAGAGGTCTCAGTATCTGCGACTCAGACCCCTGGTGTGACAGGTATGCTCTAAATCCTGACCCCTTGAGGAGAAATGAACCTTTAGTAATTGATTTTATTATGTAGAAAAATCTGTTTTGACATGCAAAGAAATTGGAGCATTACATTTAATCATTCTCCCTAAAGGTTCTTTCTGCTCTGTTAAAAAGTATCACTGAGTATCATACATCTAATAAGAGAGATTGGAAATAAACTCGCTTTATCACATTTCTGACCACTGGTTTCATTTTTGGGCTGTTTTCTAAAGTGTCTGAATCAGTCTTCCTCAAAAACAGGTACAGTACATATTATAATATTTTATAACGATCATTTCATTCTGTGATATTATTTATGTCTGAGTCAGACAGTGCCGTTTCAACCTATATTATTATGAAATCCCTATTGTGTTGGGCTTGAAAACTGTAGGAACCAACTTTAATATGAGTCATAAACAATTCTCGTTTTCAATCACTGTTCAATAATTTACTAGAAAATGGCTTTACCATGGTGATCCACAACTCAGTTTGAGTTATTTGTTTTCTTTATTTGTTTTTTCTTTCTAGACAAACTGTTTTATAAATATTACATGCACAGTTTAAAACATTTCTAGTGAAATAAATCAAAATTAACCATTTGCCTCCAAAAATTTCCATTCTCATTTTGTCTATCCTGATGATGAGACAATTATAGTCTATCCTGGTTTATTATAAGTTATTTATTTTAATTGATTTTGCTAAATGGCCAAAATTGTAGCTCATTGTTCAAGCTAAAATTAGTATACCTTAATTATATTTCTACTACAGGTTGAGTATCCTGTATCCGGAGATCCGTTATCCGAATTATTCCAAAAACTGTGGATTTTTTGGAATAGTTAGAATTTTTTTCTCCCCCTCCCACCCTGACCCTTTTTATATACTTACCTAGTCCCCCGGCGTCCACGGCAGGCCTTCAGCTTCATCTCCGGCTTCTCCAGCGGTCCCAGTGACATCACCGGTGCGCCTGGGAACTCGCGCAATGCACTCCTGGAACCACTGGAGATGCCGGAGATGAAGCTGAAGGCCTGCCATGGATGCTGGAGGACTCAATGGATGCCGAGGGGCCATCGGGGACCCACCAGGGGACAGGTAAGTAAGTAAAAAAAATTATTCCAAAAAACATAAAAATCCCTTATTCGGAATGCTCATGGTCCCGGGCATTTTGGATAAAGGATACTCAACCTGTACTACTACTACTACGACGACTACTACTACTACTACTACGACTACTACTACTACTACTACGACTACTACTATGAAAAAGTAGAAGATAAAGAAGACAAAGAAGAAGTATTCATTTATGATTTCTATGACCTTTTTTGAACTAGCTAATTGATAAGAAATATGTTTCAGCAGAGAGAATGGTAATACTAAATTAAGGAAGGAAGAAATTAATAACATAATTTAAAAAAAGAACCTAGGGGTAAATTTACTAAAGCTTCTAACAATGCAAATAGGTGATATTGCCCATAGCAACCAATCAGTTTCTTTCTATCATTTTCTAGGATGCAATAGAGAAATGCTATACAGAATCTATGGGCAACATTACCTTTTTACATTTTTAGAAACTTCAGTAAATGTTCCCTCTGGAGAGCGCAATAAGCATACTACTCTGATACAGTATGCCCTCTTACATCTCTTCATTGACCTTTCAAAAAGACCTTCAATAGGTAATGTGAGGAAACCACCCTTAGCTGGGAAGGTGGTTACCCTCAATGGGATTCAGATCACTCGGGCAGACAAGACTATATAAAAAATAAGTCTTTATTGGGACAGCACAACAGAAAAAGATGCTCATGGTACAGGATAAATGGTGGCAATGATCCTCCAGCAGCCTCTTGCAGTCAGCACCCTGAAATAACAATCTCAATAATCTGCAACTTTACCACTACCATTAGCTAGACAGTCCTGTGTCCTGGTAGGGTTTCCTCTGATGTCTGATCTACAGGATCCACCAGGATATAATCTCTCCATTGAGAAACTGTTCTTCTTATATACCTGACTGGCAGATCCCTCCTGGTGCCACAAAGTCTACTCAGGGGGTAGGGTCAGATATCCCAATGCTAGGTCAGTAAAGCTGGGTACACATATATACAATCCCTGTTTCTTGCAAATGTTGGACCGACCGTACACCCGTCGGACCATCCACAAACAACAGCCGATCACGTGCGTACACACCTGTACAGTGGCGTAACTATAGTACCGCAGCCCCCGCCACCGCGGGGGGGTGCTGTGCATATGGAGGCGCCGGTGGCTGCGGTGCTATAGTTACACCTCCCCCCAATCCCCCGCAGGCTTACCTATTTCGCTGGTCCCGGCGGCTCCGTTCTTCTGCTGAGGACCACCACAAAATGGCCGCCCCCATATAGCACAATGTTCTCTGAAACTGTCTGCTGTATGGGGGCGGCCATTTTGTGGTGGTCCTCAGCAGAAGAACGGAGCCGCCGGGACCAGCGCGAAAGGTAAGGCTGCGGGGGATTGGGGGGGGTTTGAATGGACGGCGGGGGGCGCCCCCCCCCCTAACGGCGGGGGGGCGCCCAAAACGTAGCTACGCCGCTGCACCTTTACAATTTTACTTGCGACGTCCGATGTACTCCTGTCCAAACAGTCGCAAGTATAAGATTGTACCACCGTACACACTGTCTCGATTTGGGCTAATGACACGTCATATGTGAACAAAATTATCATAATGGGCTGAGTTAGCAATTTTAGTCACCCTTTTACCCATTAAAAAAAAACACGTGGGGTCCCCCCCACTGCAAAAACCAGCACCAGGCTGAAGAGCCGGGGTTGGTATTAAAAAAATAGGGCTTTGCTGATTTTTTAAAACCAGCCCCAGGCTCCAGGTCCGGGGCTGGTTCCCAAAATACGGAGGACAAAATGACTAGGGGTCCCCCGTATTTTAAGAACCAGCCGCAGGCCAAACCAGCCAGCAGGGTAATGCCACAGCCGGGGGACACTTATTATATAAGGTCCCGTGGCCAAAGCATTCAGCCCTCTGACCGGTCAGCCTGGCCAGGGGCCCTGGGGGAGTGGGGACCCCCCCAATAAAGGGGTCCCCCCCCTCCAGGACTAATCTGACCAGGCTGAAGCCTGGTGCTGTCCCGGTGGCCCTGTGCGGTGGCCACCGGGCTGATTGAGTGTAAAAAAAATAGAATTAAAAACTATTGTCTTTTTCCTGTGGAACTATGAGTCCCAGCAAGCCTCCCCCGCATGCTGGGACTTGGAGAACCACAAGTCCCAGCATGCAGGGCATTAAAGGGCCCGCTGGCACTTGTAGTTCCACAGAAAAAAATAGTCAAATAAACACACACACAGACACAATAAAAATAAAACTTTATTACATCCAAAGCCCACACATACTTGATCCCGTCGGTAGGTCCCTGGGTCCTCTGGCGACGATCTCCTCATCTTCTCCATCTACTCCATCTCCGCCGCCGGTACCCGATGGACTTCCTGAGAGGCGCAGAGATGTTTCTTCTTCAGCGTCTCTCCAAATGATTCTATTGGAATAGATTCCAATAGAATCATTTGGATGAGAGGCGCGGAAGATGAAACATCTCTGTCACAGATCCCCCATGGATTTCTTCGGATCCAGGACCCCGGACTCTTCAGCCCTGGAGCCCCGGACCAGCCCCGGAACCAAGGTACCGGACCCAGGGACCTACCGACGGGCTCAAGAAAGGTAAGTATCAGTATGTATGGGCTTTGGATGTAATAAAGTTTTATTTTAAATGGGTGTCAGTGTGTTTATTTAACTATTTCTTTTACTGTGGAACTACAAGTGCCAGCTGGCCCTTTAATGCCCCGAATGCTGGGACTTGTGGTTCTCCAAGTCCCAGCATGCGGGGGAGGCTTGCTGGGACTCATAGTTCCACAGTAAAAGACAATAGTTTTTCTTCTATTTTTTTTTTTACACTTCAATCAGCCCGGTGACCACCGCACAGGGTCACTGGGGACAGCACCAGGCTTCAGCCTGGTCAGGTAAGTCCTGGAGGGTGTACACCCCTTTATTGGTGGGTTCCCCACTCCCCCAGGGCCCCTGGCCAGGCTGACTGGTCGGTAGGTTAATGCTGTGGCCGCCGGATCTTATATAATAAGTGTCCCCCGGCTGTGGCATTACTCTGCTGGCTGGTTTGGCCTGGGGCTGGTTTTTAAAATACGGGGGACCCCTAGTCATTTTGTCCCCCGTATTTTGGGAACCAGCCCCGGACCTGGAGCCTGGGGCTGGTTTTAAAAAATCAGGGAAGCCCTATTTGTCGGGTTTCCTGGTTTTTTTAATACCAGCCTCTGTCAGCCTGGTGCTGGTTACGGCAGTGGGGGGGCCCCACGCCGTTTCTTTTTTTTTTAGTCACCCTGCCAGAGATGATGCAGCTAAGGAACGCCCACATGGGCGTTCCAGCTTTGGCAGTATAGTCGCAAGGACGACAGCATATCGGTCGAATGTGCGTACACACTGCACTTTTGTTCCAATATGGGGCCGTCCTGTCGGATGAAAATTAAACAGCAAAGAACCGTCGACCAACCAAGTATGGACGGTCAAGACAGTTTTTTGCCGTTTATGTCTCGTACGGGACAGCATACACACATATACAATTGAACGGCTGTCCGACCCAGAACGGAAGAACGGCCCGACAATTGTATATATGTGTACCCAGCTTATGTATAGTGCAGCAGAGACCCATTGTACATCCCCTAGGAGGTCTGACCTATTATTTCCCAGGTTACCTGCTGACCGAGATATATCCTTTTGTCTTACAGCTATTGTACCAGTCACTCAGGCATTGTTCTGTTACATTACCAGCAACACCTGAGTTTGAAGAAACTCAGGAGCCCGAGGTGTGCTCCCTACCACCAGAGATGTGCCTAAACACGTGCAAAGGGGGCCGTGCGATCGAGTGGGCTTATCTCCCGAAGGAGACGGGCCCCGTTTTTCCCCTAACCCCTCTCAACCATAAGGCTGAAGAGGGGAAAATAGGGAATAGTGGGTCCTCTTCGCCGAGCTTGGAGAGACCCTCATTCCTCAACCCCCGAAAGGGTTAGGACGGTGGGTCCTCCACACCCGAAGGTTTGGAGAGACCCTCAGTGGACTTCCCTCCACCTTACGGCTCGGGGTCGTCCTCGGGGGGACCGCAGCTCTCCCCAAAAGGCGAGAGCTTTGGCACATTGGGGAAATGGAAGGCCCGAAAGGGTCGACCACACTACCCAAAAAAAGGTGACAAACTACAAAAAAACAGAAAACGTGAAAGTGACGAACGGGACGAACGTGAGAAGGAAAATAAATAAATAATAAAGAAGACCCTAGCCAGAAGGCCCTATTACACCTCACACAATGGACTAGCATATGTAATTAGCTAGCCCAGCTCCCTGGCTCTGCTTTCTGTCATACACTATGGCAATAACCGGTTTCTCTCCAATACATACTGTACAATCCTACAAAATAGACCTGATAACAGAACTCAAGAATACATATAACACACAGCTGCTCTTGTGTATAAACTTGGCCAAGGATTAAAAAGTACATTACACTGTGAGAAACAAGAAGTCAATATAAAGGTTCTCAGTCCAGGTCCATCTCATTTCGTCACAGGTAACAGTGACAAAATGAGATAGGGAGATAGGGAATGCTGAAAAAGAACATGCCAAATTTGGAGAGGGAGATGCAGAGGGGTAAATTTACTGATGGTAGATCTAGTGATGATGATCTGCCAACTAATCGTAATATACTGTATCTATTATCTTCTAGAAGGTGCTAAATACATAAGAATAAGAATCTCATTGGTTGCTATGGTTGGTGGCATCCCATCTTTAATAGAACTCCAATCTTAGTCCATTTACCCCAGTAGTTCTATCTCTAAAAGTATATTGTCCTGTTGGTGGAATTGCCATTGCCCACCAACTCCACGGGAAAATTTCTGCACTATGAGAGGTTTCTGTCCTCCCTAAACTTGCCTTAGGTGCAAAGCCCTTCTGTTCCTTGGAAGGTTTCTGTCCTCCCTGAGCTCGCCTTAGTTCCCAAAGCCCTTCTGCTCCACAGGACGTTTCTGTCCTCCTTGAGCTAGACTTAGGTCCCAAAGCCCTTCTGCTCCACAGGAGGTTTCTGTCCTCCTTGAGCTAGACTTAGGTCCCAAAGCCCTTCTGCTCCATGGGAGGTTTCTGTCCTCCCTGAGCTCACCTTAGGTCCCAAGCTCTTCTGCTCCACGGGAGGTTTCTGTCCTCCTTGAGCTAGCCTTAGGTCTGAAAGACACTTAAATTAGGACCTGCCTAATGATCTTTCTACTTAAATGTCTGTTATTACCCTGTTTTGTTATATCACTGTTATTTCCAGTTGCTAAATGTGCTACACTTTCTACAAAACTTTTATTGCATAAGTAATAAATAAGGAAATCTGGCAACCAGCTTGGATTCCATCTTTCTCCATTGCCCTCCTTTTGGTTGCTTACTTTTTACTACATGATATGCCATAACATCATAACTTCCTGTCCCGCTGAGTGCGAAGATAAATCATGGAGAAAAGTCCAGCAGTAGAGGAGAAAAGAATTAAAAGAGCAAAAGAAAAAACAAGAGAGTAAAAAAGAAGTCAAAGTAGGTGATGGCTCGAAATCAAAAAGATCTATGGCACAAATTATTCATTAAACAAATAAAATAATTTGGGAAGGGTTGAGGTTTACAGAGACAATAGCAAAAAATCGCTAAAAAATATGTGAGCTATATAAATAACTGTTAATAATATGATATCATGTGCTGTACTTTTACATTACTGTGTGTATAGTGTTGCTTTACATCCTGCAATGGAATTGGGATCATGTCCTGGTTTTGTTGGAAGGGTGATCAAGGTAGATGTGGTGTCCAGTCACCAACCTCATTAAACAAAGTCTCTGTAGCAATCTCACCCAGCTAAATTCTCCAATATCAACACCCTCCACAACCCATATTCAATCCAGCTCCTGGAATACGAGGAACTCCATGGAGTGAAAATAAATATAAACGACGCCAACCAGTGGCAAACCTGTTCCTGTACTCAGCTGATTCCTCCAGATTCCAGGTGATTCCTCCTTAATCCACCAACCTCTACAAGCCTTGTACAAGCCAACTCTAGACCTCTGCGATTAAGCTCCAATGGCTGACATCCCAATCACTTTCTGCTATTCTGCCCAGCTGAGTCTCAGTGAGCCTGCCAGACCTAGGACACTTGTTTCAGGTGCCTGTTTGATCCCAACCAGTGATCATCAATTAAGGGCTGCACCCCCAATAATACTGCTGCCCTGGGATACATTGATGGCTGAGTAACTGATTATTTGCCATGACTGGTCAGTGGTCCCTGGATCAATCCAGTGTTCTATATTGTCAAAAGCTCTTTTATGTACCAATATACATGAAAACAATGTATCAATGTTCTTTGTTTGTGTCCTGGGTTTTTATTTTTAAACTACAATATACCAACCCTATGTACTGTAGGTTCTGCTCTACAAAGGCCATAACTAAACATATGGGTGTAGTGTGCCAGAAAGAGCATTAATGCCTTCCCCCAATATTTTAAATAGCCAGAAAAAAGGGGCATGGTCACACAATATTATTAATTTAAAATAAGCCACATAGTGCAACCTTATTCACATTACACCACACAGTAGTGGTTTTTATTCACATTACCCCACAGATTAGTGTAACTTTTAAACTTACACTACACACCCCTTTTCACATTAAACCACACAATAGTGCCCCATAATGACAAGACATCACACCACACAGTAGTATCCCTTATACAGATTATCCCACAAAGTTAAGCCACCTATCTGCAATAAGCAAAGGGTCACACCAAGAGGTCTACGTCCCAGGGTATTCCCGTCATTTGAACTAGCATCTGATAATCTAAAGTCTGAATGGGAACAGACATTAACCAATTGCTCCCTTAAGTTGATAAACATATTAACAAAACATGAAGAAATAAAACTTGAACAGTATGCAACAGAGATCTCTAGACTCAGCACCAAATTAAAGGAGTTTGAAGGGTTGGATAAGTTCCAGAAAATGTATCATCGCTTTAACCCCTTCCTGACAGAGCCAGTTTTTGCGTTCCTGACAGAGCCCTTTTTTTCAAATCTGACATGTCTCACTTAAGTGGGGATAACTTTTTTTTGCTTTTACTTATCCCAGTGATTTTGAGATTGTTTTTTCGTGACACATTGTACTTCAAATTAGTGGTAAATTTGGGTCGATACAGTCTGTGTTTTTTTGTGAAAAATACCAAAATGTCGTAAAAAAATGGAAAATTTAGCAATTTGCAAAATGTTAAATTTTCTGCTTGTGAGACAAATAATCATACCACTCAAAATAGTTAATAACTAACATAGACCATATGTCTACTTTATGTTTCCATCATTATTTCAACTTCCTTTTAATTTTTTTGGACACTAGGAGGCTTACAATATGAATAGCAAATTCTCAAATTTTCAAGAAAATTTCAAACACTGATTTTTTTAGGGACCAGTTCAGTTCTGATGTGACTTTGAGGGACTTGTATGTGAGACACCCCCATAAATGATACCATTTCAAAAACTGCACCCCTCACAGTATTCAAAACAGCATTTTGGAAGTTTGTTAACCCTTTAGGTGTTTCACAGAAATTAAAACAAAGTGTAGGTGAAATTTCAAAATTTCATTTTTTTTGCAGATTTGCAATTTTAATACATTTTTCTAAGGAACACAGTACATTTTACTAGAGAAATGTGACTAAAAATTGATTCCCCCAATTCTTTTGTTTTCATAAATATCCTATATGTGGCCCTAGTGTGCACGTTGACCAAACCACAGGCTTCAAATTAGAAGGAGCACCTACTTGATTTTGGAGCCTCCTTTTTATGAGATTATTTTTTAGGCACCATGTAGGTTTCTAGGCACCATAAGATGCTAAAAGTTAGGAACCCCCCCACAAGTGACCCCATTTTGCAAACTACACCCCTCAGGGAATTCATCTAGGGGTATAGTGTACATTTCAAACCCCCAGGGGTTTCACCAATTTTGATACAAGTGGGCAGTGAAAATGAAAAATTAAATTTTTTACACAAAAATGCAGTTCTGGCTCAAAATTTTTCATTTTCAGAAGGTATGAAGGAGAAAAAGCACCCCAAAATCTGTGCCCCAATTTCTCCCGAGTACGGCAATGCCTCACATGTGACCAAAAAATACCATTTGGGTGCATGGCAGGACTCAGAAGGGAAGGAGTGATTTTTGGATTTTGCAGCTCAGATTCTGGTGGAATTTTGGTGGGTGCTATGTCGCATTAGCAAGACCCCCCAAGCACCAATACAGTGGAACCCCCCCACAAGTGACCCCATTTTGCAAACTACACCCCTCAGGGAATTCATCTAGGGGTATAGTGTACATTTCAAACCCCCAGGGGTTTCACCAATTTTGATACAAGTGGGCAGTGAAAATGAAAAATTACATTTTTTTACACAAAAATGCAGTTCTGGCTCAAAATTTTTCATTTTCAGAAGGTATGAAGGAGAAAAAGCACCCCAACATCTGTGCCCCAATTTCTCCCGAGTACGGCAATGCCTCACATGTGACCAAAAAATACCAGTTGGGTGCATGGCAGGACTCAGAAGGGAAGGAGTGATTTTTGGATTTTGCAGCACAGATTTTGGTGGAATGAATGGTGGGTGCTATGTTGCACCAATACAGTGGAACCCCCCCACAAGTCACCCCATTTTGCAAACTACACCCCTCAGGGAATTCATCTAGGGGTATAGTGTACATTTCAAACCCCCAGGGGTTTCACCAATTTTGATACAACTGGGCAGTGAAAATGAAAAATTACATTTTTTACACAAAAATGCAGTTCTGGCTCAAAATTTTTCATTTTCAGAAGGTATGAAGGAGAAAAAGCACCCCAAAATCTGTGCCCCAATTTCTCCCGAGTACGGCAATGCCTCACATGTGACCAAAAAATACCAGTTGGGTGCATGGCAGGACTTAGAAGGGAAGGAGTGATTTTTGGATTTTGCAGCACAGATTTTGGTGGAATGAATGGTGGGTGCTATGTTGCACCTATACAGTGGAACCCCCCTACAAGTCACCCCATTTTGCAAAGTACACCCCTCAGGGAATTCATCTAGGGGTATAGTGTACATTTCAAACCCCCAGGGGTTTCACCAATTTTGATACAAGTGGGCAGTGAAAATGAAAAATTACATTTTTTTACACAAAAATGCAGTTCTGGCTCAAAATTTTTCATTTTCAGAAGGAATGAAGGAGACAAAGCACCTCAAAATCTGTGCCCCAATTTCTCCCGAGTACGGCAATGCCTCATGTGTGACCAAAAAGTGGCAGGACTCAGAAGGGAAGGAGTGATATTTGGATTTTGCAGCACAAATTCTGGTGGAATGATGGTGGGTGCTATGTCGCATTAGCAAGACCCCCAAAGCACCAATACATTGGAACCCCCCCACAAGTGACCCCATTTTGCAAAGTACACCCCTCAGGGAATTCATCTAGGGGTATAGTGTACATTTCAAACCCCCAGGGGTTTCACCAATTTTGATACAAGTGGGCAGTGAAAATGAAAAATTACATTTTTTTACACAAAAATGCAGTTCTGGCTCAAAATTTTTCATTTTCAGAAGGTATGAAGGAGAAAAAGCACCCCAAAATATGTGCCCCAATTTCTCCCGAGTACGGCAATGCCTCACATGTGACCAAAAAATACCATTTGGGTGCATGGCAGGACTCAGAAGGGAAGGAGTGATTTTTGGATTTTGCGGCTCAGATTCTGGTGGAATGAATGGTGGGTGCTATGTGGCATTAGCAAGACCCCCGAAGCACGGTGAAATTATGAACCTAAAAATCCATAGATGTGTGGTATATTTTAAAACACTCCTTTATACATAGGCCGGGTTTGTCGGGGCAAGTGTCACACTGGAAAATAGTTTGCTTTCTTATTCCCTTTTTATAGCAAACTTTGCACCTTTTTTGTGTCCTGCCCTTTTTTCCAGTGGAGGGGATTTCATCAGGAAAATGCTGCCCTGGTACAATACGGGGGCCAGTACTAGAAGTACTGGGGCCCTCTGCCTGCTGGTTCCCAAATATTAGGCCCTTTATGACTTCCTCTTGAAAGTGCATAAATGTCCCCCTCTGGCCGGTAGAACGGAATAGCACGTAAGCGTTATACAGTGCCATCTGGATGATATACACGGCCAGCTTCTTGTACCAGATTTTTGTTTTCCGCAGGGCACTGTACGGCTTCAGTACCTGATCTGAAAGATCCACTCCGCCCATGTACCTATTGTAATCCAGGATACAATTAGGTTTTGAGGTGTGGGTACTGGTACCTCGTACAGGGACGGAGGTGGTACTGTCTCCGTGAATTGTTGTCAGTATAAGGACATCCCTCTTGTCCTTATATTTGACCAACAACATATTTTCGGTGCATATTCCCCTGCTTTCACCCCTTCTCATTACTTGGGCAATGTGCGTTTTTGGGAGGCCTCTTTGGTTCTTGCGCACAGTACCGCAAGCTGCTGTACCTCTTGAACCAAGGGCCTTAAACAGGGGGATGCTGGTGTAAAAGTTATCCACATATAGGTGATAACCTTTATCCAGGAAGGGGTGCACTAAATCCCAGACAATTTTTCCACTAACACCTACGAGGGAGGGGGGGCATTCTGGCGGTTCAATTCTTGAATCCTTCCCTTCATATACCCTAAACCTGTGAGTGTACCCTGAGGTGCTTTCACACAGCTTATACATTTTTATGCCATACCTTGCCCTCTTACTGGGAAGGTACTGGCGGAATTTAACCCTTCCTTTAAAATGTATAAGGGACTCGTCTATGCAAATGAATTTATCTGGGATGTACATGTCTTCAAATTTGGCACTGAAATGATCAATGACCGGCCTGACTTTGAATAGCCGGTCAAAGGTGGGATCATCTCTGGGTGGGCACTGTGCATTATCGTTGTAATGCAAAAATTTAAGGATCGTCTCAAATCGAGCCCGGGGCATGGCCATACGGTAAAATGGGGTGCTGTACAGAACATCTGTACTCCAATATTGCCTAATTTCTGGCTTTTTTACTATGCCCATATGAAACACCAGACCCCAAAACGTCATCATCTCTACTGCATCTACAGGGGTCCACCTAGCAAATGATGACGTGGGGTTTTGAGCAATAAACTGCTGGGCATATAAATTAGTTTGGTCCACCATTAAATTTATAAAATCATCAGAGAAAAATAATTTGAAAAAGTCAATTTCTCTGAGACCTGTGGAATCAAATTGGATTCCTGGCATAGCCAAAAACTCAGGAACCTGGGGCTCAAAATTGTCTGGTGGTGGGGTCCATACGAGATCAATTATTGGGGGGGGGGGTCTCAGCTGCTCTACGGGGGCGTCTTTGAGGGGGACCCTCATCACCAGAGGAGGAAGAGGAGCTTAAGGCGAATCCTTCAAATTCCCCGCTTGCATCACTGGCTGTGTCAGAGTCAGAAGCAAGCATGGCATATGCCTCCTCCGCTGAATAAATTCTTCTGGATGACTGGGATGACATTTGGGATGACATTTGGGATGACATTTTTATTTTTGTGTTACTGGTAGTGAAATGTTTCAACACGTGTATAGTGTAGGGGGGGGTACAAACTTTATTTCAACCCGGGGGGTATGTAGTGTGTAGTGTGTATGTATTGCAGAAAAAAAAGATACTTTATACAAAAAAAAAAAATTGAAGGGGTTAAAAAAAAAAAAATTGAAGGGGTTAAAAAAAAAAATTGAAGGGGTTAAAAAAAAAATTGAAGGGGTTAAAAAAAAAAAAAAAAGGTCCTGCGCCAAAAATTGAGCACAGATGTTGGTCAGTAACGTCCGTCACTGAACAGCGCTCAAAGGCAACAGGAATTTGATCAAAAAAAAAAAAAAAATAGATCAACCCTGTCCTGAAAAAGATGATCAGTGATGTACGTCACTGATCAGCGCACAGCGGCCACAGGACACCCACAAAATCACAGTGTGTGTAAAAAAAAAATTAAAAAAAGACCCCACAGCACACACAAAAAAAAAAAAGGTGATCAGTGATGCGACACTGATTACCAGTGAGGGGCAGCAGGTGCACAACCTTTGGTGCAACTGACAGTGCAACTGGCAGGTATATATATAAAAAAAAAAAAAACCTCTGCACCCCCAAAAAGTTGCTGATCACCTCAGATATAGTGATCAGCACAAAAGGCGGGGGCAGCAGACACAAAATTTAGCACTCTCTATCACTCTCTGTCACTATCTCTCTCTATCTCTCTATCTCTCACTATCTAACACTCTATGACACTGCAGCAGTGACAGGTATATATATATATAAAAAAAAACCTGCGCCCCCAAAAAGTTGCTGATCAGTTAATTTATACTGATCAGCACAAAAGGGGGGGCAGCAGTCAGTTATATAAAAAATATATAGCACAATCTGTCACTATCTCTATCTCTCTCTCTCTATCTCTCTCTATCTCTCTATCTATAACTATCACACTGCAGCAGCACAAAATATAGCACTCTCTGTCACTAGGCCTCTATCTCTCTCTCTCTATCTCTCTCTATCTCTCTCTATCTCTCTCTATCTCTCTATCTCTCTCTCTATAACTATATCACACTGCAGCAGCACAAAATATAGCACTCTCTGACACTATCTCTCTCTATCTCTCTCTATCTAACTAACGCTATTACACTGCAGCAGCACAAGTTCACAACACAGGAAGTCACAAGTAACAGGATCCAGGAAGCATCCAGCACACTACAAGCAGGCAAGATATTTGCAAGGATCAGGTAAGTATTTTGCAAGGTTCTGGTCAGTATATCGCGGCAGCTAGGCACGGTGACCGCACTGCACGCAATTCCAGACCGGAATGGCGTCTGCAGTGCAGTCACCGTTAGTTTAAACCCCCCTCCATGGCTGTGATTGGTCCGTCGGTCCGACGGACCAATCACGGCCTTTGGGGGCGGGCGGGGTGAGGTGGGGTGACACCAGTGTCACCCTTACACCCCACGGTGATTGGTGCTGTACTTTACAGCACCAATCACCTCCGATCGCGTGTCACCGGCGAACGTTATTCGCCGGTGACACAGAAAACGCTGTAATTGGCTGTTCACACTGAACAGCCAATCACAGCGATCGCCGACGGGGGGGCGGCATCGCAGCCCCCCCTGGGCATGCACGGACATGTCTGCTGTCAGGGACAGCAGACATGTTGAAACTGTCACCGCGTCTATAGACGCGGTGACAGTTAAATGCCATGACGTACATTTACGCCATGTGTCGGGAAGTACTTCCCGACCATGACGTAAATGTACGTCAATTGTCGGGAAGGGGTTAAGAATGAAATTGATAACCTGGAACGTGACACTATCAGCCGCAAAAAGTCAAAACTCCAGAGAGACATGCAAGACTTTACGTCAAACACAGTATACAAATGGAGCCATACTAATAAGAGAACACCCAATACAAGGGGTACCAACTATACTACATCTGATGCTGACTCCTCTGGTAGTGAATCATCATATGAACAACAAAATATACGCAAAACAACACAGGATTTTTTAGAGGTCACACCCAGAGAAACCAGAGACAATATAGGCAATCACCCCGTAAGATCAGGAGGGGAAAGAAGAAAAAGAACCAACAGAGACTGGAGGGAAGAATACAGGGACAACAGGAGATACAGGAACTAGAAACATCAGACAGCCTCCGCATTATCAACCTGACAGATCACGTCCTAACTCCCTCACAAAACACAGTGCTCAGTAAAGGCCTCTCATTTAGTCCCTCTCAATCACTCAACCGATTTGACTTTGAGAGGGATGTTAATTTATTCGGAAGAAAACTCATCCTAAAAAAACTGTACTGCAAACAAGAGCAAAACACACTACCAAATACCAACCCTTCACAAGATCAGACTAAAATCACAGACTTTTTTTTCTAAAGAAGACTCGGATGCCCTTGCCATACTGGAAGAGCTGGCAAATGAAAATTTCATGGAATTATATGATGATGAACCAGGAGAGGGTCAGATGGCCAACCCACCCCTGAAAAAGAAGTCCAAATACTACCCGGACTATAAACTGTGCCCACAAGTCAAAACCTACATAGACCTGGTTAGTCGAGATCTGGATGCATTAGAAAAACACAAATCCAATCACCTACCAGGTAACCTCACGAGAGAGGAGAGACAAGCAATTAATCAAATTAGCAAATGGGATGACACTATCATCAAACCCTCAGACAAGGGTGGGAATATTGTCTTGTGGGGTCGTGACAGATACACTCGAGAACTGGAGCGCCAGCTCAAGGATAGGAGCTGCTACCAAAAGCTGACCTTTAACCCCCTGGAGAAATATCAGGCAGAGTACAGGAAACTAATAAAAGGAGCAGTCAATGATGGTGTCATAACAAAGTCACAGTCACAATTTCTGGACATTGACCATCCAAGGGTAGCAACATTATATTTGCTACCCAAGGTTCATAAAGACTCAGGTATGGGAGGACTCACAGAAAACGCAAGCAAATTTGTTGATCACTGGCTAAGGAAATATGTTCTGACACTGCCATCATACACTCGTGACACTATGGATGTCCTTAATAAAATCCAGGACGTAATATTGGATAAGAACTGCTGGCTCATCACTATGGATGTTGAAAGCCTATACACGAGCATAATACACGAATATGGCATCAGTGCTATCAGATATTTCACGAGCATGGAACGTGAGAGTGCGTTCAATGACCTACTGATCGAACTATTGGAATTTGTTTTAAAGCGGAACTTCTTCACCTGTAATGACAGCTTCTACCTCCAGGTACAGGGGACTGCAATGGGTAGTGCTTGTGCTCCAACCTATGCAAACCTGTACCTGGGGTGGTGGGAGAGAGAGAGGTAGTCTTCTGCGAGAGTAATGAACCATACACTCAGCATGTTCAGATGTGGTTGAGGTACATAGATGATCTCCTGATCATCTGGGAAGGAGACAAGGAGAAATTTATAAAATTCATCGGTATCCTCAACCACAACAATTATAACCTCAGACTGACATATGACATCAGTCAAAAATCAGTGACGTTCCTTGACCTCAAACTGACCATTGAGAGCAATGGCCATATCTCCACTGACCTGTATAGAAAACAAACTGCTACTAACTCCCTACTACACCATACCAGCTCCCACTTCCCACCAGTCCTCAAAGGTCTCCCCAAGGGAGAATTTATAAGGACAAGGAGAAATTGCTCAAACGAAGAGACCTACATGGCAAGAGCTACGGAGGTGGGTCAGCGACTGGAGAACAGGGGTTACAGCAAAAGAGCAGTAAGGAAAGCAGCCAGAGAAGTCAGCCACTACAACAGAGAACAACTTCTAATCCCTAAAATTAGAGACCCCCAAGGACCGAACAATGAGGTACGATTCATAGGCACCTACTGCCAGGAATGGAAAACCATCCAAGGAATCCTAAACAAACATGTGGGTGTCTTGAGAACAGACAAAGACCTTGATGGTATTTTGGGTGACCGAATTCAAATGTGCTGGAGAAGAAGTAAAAACCTGAAGGACATCTTAGTGCATAGTCATCTGGAAAGCGATGTACCAATTACGAGAAGCAGGCAAAAAGAAGGATCCCGTAAATGTGGCAGTTGCAAGGCTTGCCCAATAATGATTGCTACTACATCCTATACGGATAAGTTCAATAAGAGGCGAATAATAAAAGACCACATCACCTGTACCACCCCGGGAGTGGTCTATAACCTCAAATGCCCCTGCGACCGCATGTATATTGGGAAGACGATTAGACCGCTAAAACAAAGATTACTTGAACATATATCAAGTATACGTAACGCAAGCAGAGACCGAATGCACATGAAGAATTTAACCCCAGTAGCCAAACATTTTTATAAATGTCATCAGAGCAACCCTGCCGGCCTAACAGCATTTGGAATGCTTCAAGTCAATTTGGGCATCAGGAAAGGGGACACAGATAGGGAACTGCTCAAACAAGAAACGAGGCTGATCTTTCTCATGGACACCATGACCCCGCGGGGTCTCAATGAGGAGAACAGTTATGCAGCATTCCTAGGACCATAACTGGCACCTCCTAGGACCCACCTAGCAGCTATTACCCACACGAAGCCCAATGACATTATATGTAGGAGTATCAGCCCACATTCAGGCACTACTTTCCCAAGATACAATTACCACAATTCCAATGACTCATATGAAGTCAGGCACATGTACACTACACTGGAGTGATAATTTGAACTTAAACTAAACGCCAGCTATCACTAATCAATGAATTGTATTAAGTCCTATACACATATGCACATAAATACCCCATGCAGAGTATCACAGTTTGTGTGTTTCCATTCACATATCACGCACAGTTGAATGTTACCGATTTGTTTCACCCCCCTCTTCTTTCTTTGGTTCTCACGATACTTTGTTATGATTCAACCCGCATCGTACAAATCCCACAACCTTGTATAATAACTGGCACCACTATGTCGCTCACTGGTGCACCTTCACTTTAATGAAGCACCATAACCCTAATCTAGTCATCACTTCACTCACTATGCAAATATTAATATTTCTTCCCCAGCGTTACTTGACACGTAACGACCAAGGGCACGCATTATCCCACCACCTTTATTTGCAACCCCCGCAGCACCATTAATATAGAAAACACAAGAACTCTCTGAACAAAATAAATATGAGGCTCTCGACATACCTTCAATTCCCAATATGGAACACCCTTGCCTGATATAACGTAACATGAACGGACCAACCTAAGACCGGCACTAGGGAGATGATATCACCCCAACATCAAAATACCGTCCCATACTGTGCAACTAAAAACAAGCAAGGTAATATCATACCTAATAGCTAAAAACACTGCACAATCAGAACAAATGATAATAACTTACCTAATGGTTTGTTGAAAGTTGGATGTCCATCTCCCCGTGTGGAAACCTGCAATAAAGTATAGAGACAAAATTAAAAAAGGAAACAAAATTAATAACCAAAAATTTAGCAACAGACTCAATCAAAAACAAGTACAATAAAGAGTAACATAATCCGGCGAGAATGTACTCTGGAGAGACAGCAATACAATTACCGCATACGAAATAATAATTAACGGAGTATACCGATCACCGCATAACAGTGGTGACCAATACATCTAAATATAAGACGTATACAATAGGCTATAAATAAGCATCAATGTATATAAAAAATCAAAATATACTATTACCAGCCCGATAAAGGAGCTCGAATAAGTGATGTATCAAAACGGGGATATTCATCTGACGGAGCACGACACACGAGATGCACATCCGTTTAAGGCAATACCTAGATGAACATCTAAGTAAAGACTAACTTTCCGCCGGCAATACATATATCTGAAGAGATAACCAATTAATATGAATACGATACCTTGTTAGGAATTATAATACATAATACCATGACATGTAGCCAATCGGAGACGCGTTACACAGGCTCACGTCATATCAATGACGAGATAAGCGTGACACGGCGAGAGAAACCTCTGACTGGATAATTCAAACATCGCGCTGCCTATTTAAACCCACTCAGGACAACAGCGCCGGTTGCCCTGAGGAAGATCTGCGAAGCGTACGCCGGCCAACACAGCCGTGCGGTCGCCTTGCATGCTCACTTCCCTGTGTGTTCCGATATAGTCCTTTTCAGGACTCCTATTACTATTACTATTAATGTTGTGTCTGTCTGAATACTAGTCCTTATTAGGACTCTAATGTACAAAAATGATCTAATGTTGTAGCGATACTTGCTGTATATGCACGAGTAGCCTGACTAATGCAGGGACCCCATTGAGGGATATAGAACCCGGTCCCTAATCTCCACTCAGGGAGCACGCAATTGTTACATGAATATAACTGCCGATACTGAGCGGCTCAAAACCCCTGCCTAAACTTTACAGTCGATTACCAACTTAAGCTGTTTAAAGTATACATACTGCCGCACAAGGGGCTGATTCTAGCAGCAGAACAGGTTAATACATATACCTGTTCCCTAATACTGCCGCAGAACCCCGCTGTGAGCAAATTAAAATACTACAAGAGCAGACTATCCACTAAGGAGGTTAAGATAGGTCAGGCTACCTGTCAAAATACCAATATACGCTATTCAAGACAATACCTGCGATAAATACTGAATACTAGTCCTTATTAGGACTCTAATGTACAAAATGATCTAAATGTTGTAGCGATACTTATTGTATATATACGAATAGCCTGACAAACCTAGGGACTCCGCTGAGGGATATAGGACCCGATCCCCAACTTCCACTCAGGGAGCACACAATTGTTATATAAATATAACTGCCGATATTGAGTGGCTCCAAACCCTTGTCTAAACTTTACAGTTTCATATTAACTAAAGCTGATTAAAGGATATATACTGCTACACAAGGGGCTGATTCTGGCAGTAGAACAGGGTAATATATATAACTGTTCCCTAATACTGTCGCAGAACCCCGCTATGTGCATATAAAAATACCCTAACAGCAGACTATTCACTAAGGAGGTTGAAATATGTCAGACTACCTGCCAAAATACTAATATACGCTAAACAACACAATACCTGTGATAAACACTGTCCATGTAACGGTGGAATAATAAGCAACTAAACAATCTTTATAGAGTGTGATGAGATAGTGCAATAAACATCCCTGTGACCAACGTGAGAGGGGACCCAATTGGGACATTATCCCCCCGAATAAAACCTCAGATCACATCTACAGGGTAACTATTACTGGCTTACAAGTAGCAACTAGAAATATATCGAATGCCTATATGCACTAAATGAATGTGCACTAATCGGCACACATTGAGAGAGCTGGACTTACAATCCAATCCAGCCAACCAATTGGGATGTGTGGGTCCAAATAAAGCCATATATACTTGGGATAACTGAGATTGGCGAAATAAACCCAATCTGGCCCCAAAAACGCACATTAAGCCATACACACCAGGAGATTTGGACATTGGTCCAATTTCAACTCACTATCCTCCACATCTAGGAATTTATCCATGAAATCATTGATTGCTGCCACCCTTGGCACGGACATAAAGATACTATCACATCTTATATAAAAATCAGACACCCCGAGGCACTAACAACTATCACCCAATCTATTTACCTGAATACTTCAACCCGCTGGTATCTGCTATAAAGGCTATATTAAGCCATCAGATACACACAGGGTAGTACTAATTGGTGATACAAGGAGAGGTGATTTACACACAGGGAGGTATTGCATGTCAATACCGCACGTGCAGTTTTTAACCATCACTGTATTTCACTGTTTCATGTTATATGTTAGTTTGTATATTTCGCAGTTTTAAATAAACCTAATAAAAGGTACATTTTAAAGTCTAACAGTTATTTTTCTATGGTGCACCACAATCGCGACAATCCTAATCCTGTCTCCTAATACATTCTATCTGCAATAAGCCACAGTAGTACACTAGTACACTAGTACATATATGAGGGTGGTTCAGTAAGTAGTGTAACCAGACCTTTGTTGTGTGTGAGGTTCTCCATTTCTTTCTATTTTCCCACCAGAGCAGGTATGTAAATTGCTTCCCTTCACGGCTAATAGACTGCACCTCTTATCAGTAATACAGTCCCAACATCAGTTGTACTGTGGCGTGGTTGGAAGAAACATGGTGAAGCTCTTAGGTTGCATCTTGAGGTCAGATTCCTGCATCTAAAGGGCACATTAGCAGCTGAAATGAATTGGTAACCGGTTGAGTTGTACACTGATAACTTAAGGAAACAGATTTGCATTTGGTGCACTGTTTGTGGTGGAGGGGCTTGGCCGGCTGGATCACTGCTCTTCAATAATCTTGTGTCTAGTGGTCTGATCACTGCTCTTCAATAATCTTGTGTCTAGTGGTCTGATCCCTACATTTTTCCCTGGTGAATGTAGTAACTTCAAATTGCAGAGGCAAAATATAGGGGTTAACATCAGTAAACAGAGGTAGTGCAATGAAGCAATGGTATCAATCAGTGGCAACTGCATAATTGCCCTGCAAATCAGTCTGAATCGGTCACTACGGTAAGTACTACACTCTTACAAAACTGAAAAAGATGGCTGCTGTCATGTGCAGTATTACATCAGGTTGGAGGTCATTACTATACTATCTGTATGTATGTTGTTAGAGGCAGAAGGGAGCCCATATTAGGAGGAGATGTGGGTCCTGATATGCCACATGGTGTAGTCAGCGGTTGCTTCAAGGTAGGTAGCTCTTAGTTTGGATATATCAAGTAAGGAGCCATTATCATGTGGCTCCTTGCTGGTTAATCGTAGACCCAATTTAGGGTAACGGTGGTGTGGGGAGCGGTGCTCCTGGACTGGATGGGCTGGGTGCCTTTAGTGCGGCATGCTCTTACATTCTATTAACACTTTTCCCTCACTAACACTATCTCTATCCTATTTTAATTACATTCATTTATCTCTCTCTTTTTATATAGCTTCGGCTTCCTATCACTAATTATTAACACTTAGTATATCACTGGCATGCCGCGCTTGGCTTCCCAGCTTATGATAGTTTTTGGGGTGCCGCACCCTGCACCTAGATATAGCGCTAGGGACCCCCAATTTACAGAGAAGCCTTGACGCGGCTTGGGGGCATAGCATACACCTGCGCAGGTATATGTAACCAATATCTCTGAATTCTATTATCATGTAGTGTTCTAGATTGGTTACTAGCATTGCTCAGTGTGCTGAGGGAAAAAATGTCTTGTTTTACTTACCCAGTAATTAACCCCTCCCTCATGCACCTGAGAAATGCTACTGAACTAATTGAGCATCTACCACTATCTGTATGTATGTTGTTAGAGGCAGAAGGGAGCCCATATTAGGAGGAGATGTGGGTCCTGATATGCCACATGGAGTAGTCAGGGGTTGCTCCAAGGTAGGTAGCTCTTAGTTTGGATATATCAAGTAAGGAGCCATTATCATGTGGCTCCTTGCTGGTTAATCGTAGACCCAATTTAGGGTAACGGTGGTGTGGGGTGCGGTGCTCCTGGACTGGATAGGCTGGGTGCCTTTAGTGCGGCATGCTCTTACATTCTATTAACACTTTTCCCTCACTAACACTATCTCTATCCTATTTTAATTACATTAATTTATCTCTCTCTTTTTATATAGCTTCGGCTTCCTATCACTAATTATTAACACTTAGTATATCACTGGCATGCCGCGCTGGGCTTCCCAGCTTATGATAGTTTTTGGGGTGCCGCACCCTGCACCTAGATATAGCGCTAGGGACCCCCAATATACAGAGAAGCCTTGACGCGGCTTGGGGGCATAGCATACACCTGCGCAGGTATATGTAACCAATATCTCTGAATTCTATTATCATGTAGTGTTCTAGATTGGTTACTAGCATTGCTCAGTGTGCTGAGGGAAAAAATGTCTTGTTTTACTTACCCAGTAATTAACCCCTCCCTCATGCACCTGGGAAATGCTACTGAACTAATTGAGCATCTATCACTATCTGTATGGAGGTCATTACTGCCTGATCATTTCTGGGTCCCAGTGCCTACCATGTTCTAGTACAAGAACAGAGGCAGCGCAGAGTGCCTGTGCGTCAATGCTGCCTAGAGTTTGTATTGCCGCTCCTACATAAGGCCACTTTAATATTTTTCGGGAGCCTCTTCAAATTCCCAGTCTTCCAATGAGCAGGACAATTGGTTCTTACCTTATGTAGGAAATGTCCATCTGCGTTTAATAAATAATATTTGCCATTTGCCATTTGCGTGCATTACTTTTCCTTTCGAGTACGCATTTCGGCAAACCATGTAACGAGGACATACTGTAGGAACATTGCTGGATTTATTTAGTAAAATGGCTTTTGAAAGACATTCCAAAAGAAGGAGTAACATATGCTGTATATAAAAGGATTTTTTCTATTCTCACCCAAATGTTTTGTACGACTGAATCTCAGACATTCTATTTTTTCACAGACATTTTATGGAATTGTTAAGTGTTTTTGAGCTAGCAGAGAACATTTATTCATTTTATTTGCGTAACTGTGTTGGCCTCTATTATCAACGGCATCCAAGGAAACAGGACTAAGGTAACAGCGATCTCTGAATTGGATAAATGCTTTTCATTACTTTGTCGGCTTCCGCATAGAAAACACATACTGTACAGCATAAGTGAAATATAGTTGTTAAATGCATCACATTATACTTCACAATTACCAGAATTACAAGATTAAAATTCTGATTTAAAATAATTTATAATACTCCTATTCCTAAACTTGGTGAATAATTAACTCTGAGATATATATCCTTATTTTTGACACACTATGATTGTTGGGAGGATACCGGGGTGACCTAGGTATCCTGGGGTTTGGGGCTCACACAGCGGAGCCGGTAACAATGAAACCAAGAGAGAGACCCAGAAATCCAGTAACAAGCAGCAGAATTATGCTAACAAAGTCCACTCACAGTTCTCATCAAGCTGCTATACAGTGTAACAGTGTATCTCCTACAAAATGGGAGGTAACTATGATGTAACAGTGTAATGTGGGCTAGGTAACATGATGGAAATTGCTAGACTAATGAGGGAGAACGGAGATTGCTGCTAATGTATGTCAGGGAGTCTCCTGCAGAATGCAGAAGGGGAGGTAACTATGATGTAACAGTGTAATGTGGGCTAGGTGACATGAGGGAGATTGCTAGACTAATGAGGGAGAGAGGGAGATTGCTGCTATGTCAGGGAGTCTCCTGCAGAATGCAGGAGGGAGGTAACTATGATGTAACAGTGTAATGTGGGCTAGGTGACATGAGGGAAATTGCTAGACTAATGAGGGAGAGAGGGAGATTGCTGTTATGTCAGGGAGTCTCCTGCAGAATGCAGGAGGGGAGGTAACTATGATGTAACAGTGTAATGTGGGCTAGGTGAAATGAAGGAGATTGCTGGACTAATGAGGGAGAGAGGGAGATTGCTGCTATGTCAGGGAGTCTCCTGCAGAATGCAGGAGTGGAGGTAACTATGATGTAACAGTGTAATGTGGGCTAGGTGACATGAGGGAGATTGCTGGACTTATGAGGGAGAGAGGGAGATTGATGCTATGTCAGGGAGTCTCCTGCAGAATGCAGGAGGGGAGGTAACTATGATGTAACAGTGTAATGTGGGCTAGGTGACATGAGGGAGATTGCTAGACTAATGAGGGAGAGAGGGAGATTGCTGCTATGTCAGGGAGTGTCCTGCAGAATGCAGGAGGGGAGGTAACTATGATGTAACAGTGTAATGTGGGCTAGGTGACATGAAGGAGATTGCTAGACTAATGAGGGAGAGACGGAGATTGCTGCTATGTAAGGGAGGGTAGACAGCTATTCCTATATGTAATTTTCCTTTGCCTCCTCACAATTATCACAAGGGGCCCATATCAGACCTGCTCGGTGGGCTGTGATTGTTGAAATCCCTATGTGCAGGTTAATGCCGTCCCGCCGAAAGCATGCCTTCTGTGCCCCTGTGCAGTGCTAAGAACGGGTGCGCACAGGGGAAACATCTTTTGATGGTTACTTAGTATCGAATGATCTTTCCTCGATTCACTATAGTTCGCAGCTGCCGCATAACCCAGGATTTCAGCGATTACTGGATGGGCACCAACATCATGTGCCCACCCATAGCAGGCAAAGGTATGCTTGCATTGTGGCGGGCAATCCTAGTGTTTCTATGTGCATGACCACCGTTTTTGTAGGCATGCCCATGTCATTTCGGAGGTCCACCCTGGCATGCCCACAACCTGTCAATCAGGCTGCTAGCGCCCTGCAAATGCTAAAGTTTGCCAAAGGTGCTCGCAGTCGCGGCCTGAAGAAACAAAATAACTCATCCAAATGTAACTCTCTCTGCACATGTTACATCTGCCCCACCTGCAGTGCAGCATGGTTTTGCCCATTTTGAGAACATATTTGTACTGAGATCAGATCTGAATAAGGGCCAATGTCTAGTCATCACCATAACTGGGCAGCTTTCCTGGCCTATACTCGGGGCTGTCTCTACCATAAAACCGCTTTAGGCAGCTATCTAGGCTTCAGAAAGTGGTCATATGAAATATATAAGCACAAATATGGTCACAAGGAATCAGTCGAGAGGTCCAAGTTTTCTCATTAAGGTATATCTTGCTTTGAGTCCAATCAGTTTTCTTTATGATTTTATGGTTGTGAAATCCCGATGTTACTGTTTTTTTGCATTGTTATTGTACAATATCATTATTAACCCTGCCCCTGATGAAGTCCGAAGACGAAACGCATTGGGAATTAAGCAGCTTGGCCATTTCTGCTCGATTTCATGACATCATTCAACATATTCATGTGAAAAACCCAATTGTATGTACTTTAAAGGAACAGATTCATATATGGACCCATTTTTATTAACATAAAAAAAAACACCATAAAAAAACTTGTGCTGATCATCTCAGTGTCTACCATTGTCATGTCGACATTTTAAACCGGTCGACCTTTTTAGTCATTTGATCAGTTGGTATCACATAATGACAATCACATTGTCAACCCATTGATCCACACCTGTTTACATCATACACTGAATATGCACAAGTGATCGAAAAGTCCACATTCGGCATTACCTGTGTGCACTAGTGATCGAAAAGTCCACATTCGGCATTACCTGTGTGCACTCATTACTTAGGATGCATCCTGTAATACACGCAAGATACATGTCCCAAGCAGGCCTTAAACCACCTTTCCATCAGCCCCTAGTTGTATATTTATATAGATACTGTATATTTATAAAGAAAACTGCTGTATTAATCAAGTATTGAGAATAAAAAAAAGTCCAAAAAGAATTTATTTTCTGTAATTTTAACAACAATGTTTCATGATTTAATCTGCATTTTGAACCTGCCCTATACACAGTGGTGGACGTGAATAGAAGCGAGTCGCCAGGCCACCTAGGGCTGGGAAAAAAGGCTCCTGACTTATGTTGACCGTATACTAGACCAACTTTCATCCAACCATGGATTATTATTATTAAACCTTTCTTCATATACTGACCCATTGTCTTCATGGGACATATGGACATCTAATGTCGTCAAGGAGAAAGTAAAGGTTAAGTAACGTTCAAAGGTTGAACTTGATGGACGTTCGTCTTTTTTTCAGCATAAACTATGTAACTGAGAGGCAGTTTTTAAAGCTCGGTGAAGTAACAAAGGCCCTTATTCTGATCGGTGCGGACTTTTCCGCATTATTTCGGATGGCGTTTTTTAGCCGTCTGCGCATGCGTGGAGAACGCGATGCGCATGTGCCACGCATGGTCTCCGTACATGTTCTCACTAATCCCGTACAGAACTGTGCACCGCATACATTCGGCCAATAGGGGTGTGTTATGGGCGTCATGCGGAATGACACGGGGCGTAGTTTCAAAGTGGGCTAAACTGGGCGGAAACATGGGCGGACACGGGGGAGTACACATATATTGGTAGGCGTGCATTCGGACAGCACGCCGAATGCACGCGAACAAAAAGGGAAGAAATGTGCGGTGTCCAAAAGGTTACTTTTGCTTTGCGGACACCACTCGGTCATGCGCTAGGCAATCGGAACGCCTAATCAGGACGGACGCACCTCAACCAATGTCACCTGAACCCAATACAATCACATACTTTACCCATTACTTGTTAATTACACGCTTCTCACTGCTACAATTGGAAGCATTTCAGCTTAAAGGGAACATTACATGCTGCACTTGTCACACACTTTAACATTGCAAATAATGCACACAACGTAATAATATTAATACTAATACACATGCCACTTCTGCATGTCTAAATTAATACAGACATTTGTGGGGCCAAAATAACATTTATTAAACAAACTTAGGCAAAAAATGAAAATACATAACAAAACAAATGGTACCATACCAGGATCAATTAGCTAAATAACAGATGACCAGGAGCAACAATCTGTTCTCAAAGTGGTTTGCTAATTGCATAAGTGTGTCATGTGATCTATGTGGGAACTCTGATAACAGTAGTCTTGTTGTATGCGGAAGTACACCGCATGTGTGCGTAGTGGCCGGTTCGCGTCCGTTCTGACGCGGGAAGGCCGTGCATACGCGGACAGACCGTGTAGAATCGGAGTGTTTCCCCCGCACACGCATGGTTTATATGTCGTCCGTACACACGCCCTGTTCTTACAGAGTGAGTCCGTCCGAATGCGGAGGACACGTGGGCGTTTCTACGGACGATGGCCGCACGCTGCCGCACAGCGATGCGTGCGGCCCGCACCGAAAGAATTCGGGAATATCCGCACCGATCAGAATAAGGGCCAAAGTGTCTGGTTTTTATGACTGGCCAATCAGCTGCTAACTGTGAAGTTACCAGCTTGGTTCGAATAATGACAGGTAGGAGCTGATTGGCCGGTGATAAAACCAGACACTTTATCACATCACTGAGCTTAATAAATCTACCCCACAGTAACTACTAGTATATAACTATGAGGCTGATTCAGACTCACTCGTAGAAGGCCGAATTTGGCCCCACCCCTGATGGTTGGAGTTGGATGTGCACACTCCGGGAGCGAACGGCTTCAGTGAGTTTTATACTCATCAGTCCATTCACTCCAGGAGGGGCAGGGTGGGAGCCAGCAGGGGGCGGAACCAGGGGTGCCCATAAAAATGCTGGGTGTCCCTTAGTAGATGCATGACATTGCTACTTTTTTGGATACAGTGCCAAAAGTTGGACTCTCTTTTCTATTTTCTAGGTGGTTGCACTTTAACTCTGATACTGAATAGGAGCAAATGACAATCTGCAATTTGCTCACAAACACAGGAAAAATTACAATAATATTCAGTTAAATTGTTAAATCAAACAGATTGAACTACGGGACCTTTTGTGAACATTTTGTCCATTTCCAGATTTTGGGTGTAAATGACTGAATGACAAATGACATTTGCACCCAATAAGTACCAGATTTTTATTCCATCCAACCAACTAGTTTGATGTTTGGATGAAAGTTGGTTTAGTGGAATCATTGCTAACCTGTGGCACTCTAGATGTTGTGAACCACATCCCAGCAGGCCCTGCTACAGGTTTTCTGTTAAATAATGCTGTGATTGTGGCAGAGCATGCTGGGATGTGTAGTTTCACAACAGCTGGATTGCCACAGTTTGGCCATCACTGGTCCAGTGTTTTGCCAGCATTAGGCAAGTGATTATGTGGTGGGGATGCCGTATGCACCAGCCAAATATTACATTAATGCTTCAGGGGATCAGATATGTTGTTATCACAGTTTACTGGTGCTAAACAGGCACATCCATATTCTGGGGCAGATGTTTTAAGCCTGGTTAAGAGATAAAGGGGGACATTTACTAAGATGTATATTCTACTTCACATGTGATACTGCTATGGGCACCCAATCAGAATGTACTTCTTATGTATTTAGCACCCTCTCGAACAGCGGTGTAGCTAGGTGTCATGGTGCCCGGAGCAAGGGCATATTTTGCGCCCCCCCCCCGGTAATGAATTGGGGGCGTGGCTAACATGTGTTGGCATGTTACATTTGAAAAGAAAAAACTTAAAAACCACTGTAACGGAATCTGCTGCGCTATATAAGATGCTGTAACGGAATCTGCTGCGCTATATAAGACCCTGTAACGGAATCTGCTGCGCTATATAAGACCCTGTAACGGAATCTGCTGCGCTATATAAGACACTGTAACGGAATCTGCTGCGCTATATAAGACACTGTAACGGAATCTGCTGCGCTATATAAGACGCTGTAACGGAATCTGCCGCGCTATATAAGACCCTGTAACGGAATCTGCTGCTCTATATAAGACCCTGTAACGGAATCTGCTGCGCTATATAAGATGCTGTAACGGAATCTGCTGCGCTATATAAGACCCTGTAACGGAATCTGCTGCGCTATATAAGACCCTGTAACGGAATCTGCTGCGCTATATAAGACACTGTAACGGAATCTGCTGCGCTATATAAGACACTGTAACGGAATCTGCTGCGCTATATAAGACGCTGTAACGGAATCTGCCGCGCTATATAAGACCCTGTAACGGAATCTGCTGCTCTATATAAGACGCTGTAACGGAATCTGCAGCGCTATATAAGGCACTGTAACGGAATCTGCTGCGCTATATAAGACACTGTAACGGAATCTGCTGCGCTATATAAGACACTGTAATGGAATCTGCTGCGCTATATAAGACACTGTAACGGAATCTGCTTCCCTATATAAGGCACTGTAACGGAATCTGCTGCGCTATATAAGACACTGTAACGGAATCTGCTGCGCTATATAAGACGCTGTAACGGAATCTGCTGCGCTATATAAGACACTGTAACGGAATCTGCCGCGCTATATAAGACACTGTAACGGTATCTGCTGCGCTATATAAGACACTGTAACGGAATCTGCTGCGCTATATAAGACACTGTAACGGAATCTGCTGCGCTATATAAGACACTGTAACGGAATCTGCCGCGTTATACAAGACGCTGTAACAGAATCTGCTGCGCTATATAAGACACTGTAACGGAATCTGCTGCGCTATATAAGACGCTGTAACGGAATCTGCTGCGGTATATAAGACGCTGTAATGGAATCTGCTGCGCTATATAAGACACTGTAACGGAATCTGCTGCGGTATATAAGAACCTGTAACAGAATCTGCTGCGCTATATAAGAGGCTGTAATGGAATCTGCTGCGCTATATAAGACACTGTAATGGAATCTGCTGCGGTATATAAGAACCTGTAACGGAATCTGCTGCGCTATATAAGACGCTGTAATGGAATCTGCTGCGCTATATAAGACGCTGTAACGGAATCTGCTGCACTATATAAGACGCTGTAACGGAATCTGCTGCGCTATATAAGACGCTGTAATGGAATCTGCTGCGGTATATAAGAACCTGTAACAGAATCTGCTGCGCTATATAAGACGCTGTAATGGAATCTGCTGCGCTATATAAGACACTGTAACGGAATCTGCTGCGGTATATAAGAACCTGTAACGGAATCTGCTGCGCTATATAAGACGCTGTAATGGAATCTGCTGCGCTATATAAGACACTGTAACGGAATCTGCTGCGCTATATAAGACACTGTAACGGAATCTGCTGCGCTATATAAGACACTGTAACGGAACCTGCTACGCTATATAAGACACTGTAACGGAATCTGCTGCGCTATATAAGACGCTGTAACGGAATCTGCTGCGCTATATAAGACGCTGTAACGGAATCTGCTGCGCTATATAAGACGCTGTAATGGAATCTGCTGCGCTATATAAGACACTGTAACGGAATCTGCTGCACTATATAAGAAACTGTAACGGAATCTGCTGCGCTATATAAGACACTGTAACGGAATCTGCTGCGCTATATAAGAAACTGTAACGGAATCTGCTGCGCTATATAAGACACTGTAACGGAATCTGCTGCACTATATAAGACACTGTAACGGAATCTGCTGCGCTATATAAGACACTGTAACGGAATCTGCTGCGCTATATAAGACACTGTAATGGAATCTGCTGGGCTATATAAGACACTGTAACGGAATCTGCTGGGCTATATAAGATGCTGTAACGGAATCTGCTGCGCTATATAAGACGCTGTAACGGAATCTGCTGCGCTATACAAGACACTGTAACGGAAACTGCTGCACTATATAAGACACTGTAACGGAATCTGCTGCGCTATATAAGATGCTGTAACGGAATCTGCTGCGCTATATTAGACACTGTAACGGAATCTCCTGCGCTATATAAGACGCTGTAACGGAACCTGCTGCGCTATATAAGATGCTGTAACGGAATCTGCTGCGCTATATAAGATGCTGTAAATAAATAAATATATATACACATAAAGATATATAGAGCACAGCAGGGTGGCAGCAGAGAGATTCACTCTCCCGACCCCACCACCCCCCTGGGCCCCACCAATCCCCAAGTTTATAACATCATCAATTAGCTGTATTAAAAAAAAAAGAAATCCACCTTCACCTTAAGGATAAATGATCCAGCGGGTCCAGGGCGGCAGCAGAATACCTTCTCCTCCTCCAGGCTACAGCCAGCGCTTGGGATGGCTGATGACGCTGCTGTAGCCAGGGAGGAGGGTAGCATGGGCAGGTGACCCTGGAGTTCTGCCGGAATCTGCTGTGCTGTGCTGCGCTGCCCGGAAGCCGTCACGAGCAGCAGCAGCTTAGATGAGGGAGTTAGACACCCGTCCGTGATGTTTGGACCGAGGCGCCGGGCAGGGCAGCCGGCAGCGCACGCTGCCCGCTGCCCGTTGGTACTAATTTATGTCTAGTCTAGTTCGATTGCGGAGGGGGGAGGGCGGCCCGGCGGCGTCATTCTGCCAATCGCCACCCGGAGCGTGAGCTCCAGTGGCTCCGCCCTCCCTACGCCTCTGCTCTCGAAGATAGTAGACAGGATCTGATTGGTTGCCCATAGCAATATCATATCAGAAGCAGAATACACATCTTAGTAAATTTCCCCCAAATTACCTTATCCTAGTTTCTGCACACCATTGGGAATTCGCAACAGTGATTGATGTTTAATAACTACGCATGCAAATTTTTCGTCGGGTGCCTGCACCCACCAGTGTGGGGGGGGGGGGGCATGGGGTGGCAGCGGGTAGTCGTGCTCATAGGAATGCCAAGGGTTTCATGGGTGTTCCCATGAAAATGCTGGGTGTTCCAATGGTAATGACCCACCAGATGTCAGCTGCGCGCCATGTTCCCCTCCAGGACACATGCAAAGTTAAGACACCTGAGAGTGTGTGTGTACCTTCCACAGCATTCGATGGTTGGCGACCATCGAATGATGTGGGTTTAGCCCATTTGGCTGCGAATTGATGTTTATGCAAAATATTCATTTGCAACCTTGTGGGCGAATTTGGCCTTGCAAAGGGGGGGGGGGGCAGCCTGTGCAAGCATCGGGCGGGCTTTAAAAAACATGCAGCGCTGCATATCAACTAGAATAACCTCCAAACTGAGAGATAAAGTAGAAGGTGATAACGCACCAGCCAACCAGCTATGTTTGAAAAATGACAGTTGGGTGCTAATTGGCTGGTGCGTTATCACCTTACACTTTATCTCTTCACTTTATCTGTCCCAAAGTGGGAGGAGCTCATACTTTATCACCAGAGCTCTCAGACATCTTGGCCTGGCACTGCCACACATGTAATGGTTCTCTGGTTCTCTCCTCCATACAAAAGATTTTGTCAGTGCTCCACACAGCGAAGAGTCTCTGGGTGATCGGGATTCGGACTTTGGATTGGCATGTGTTAGGTCGACAGTCAAAAGGTCATTGCAGTAATGATCAACAAATGAAAAGGTCAACATGAGTTTTTCACAATTCTTTTTTGTTGTTTCACACTTATGATCAATGTGGATCGTGATTGGTTAATAGTTAAAGCTCGCCGAGCACAGATCTAGTGGAAAGGGTAACCTGGCCCAGAGCATGTCGACTTTTTGGGGTCTACCTAGATACTGTCAACCTCATTGCTGTCATCCCTATGCTCCATACATTGAGAATCATGTCTGTGATATGTAGTTAATATGCCGACAGTCGGGATTCGGAATGTCAGGATGCCTACGCCAAGATCCCGACTGCCGACATAACCGACAGCAAGATTCCCGGTGCACAGTCTATTCTCCCTAATGTGGGTCCATGACCCCTATAGAGGGGAGTAGAACCTTGTGGTGAGCAAAGCGAGCCACCCTGTCCGCAGTATGGCAAGCACAGCGAGCCCGCACGGGGCCTCTTTACGCTCTTCCGCTGCCGGCATACCGACGTCCGGGATCCCAACTGTTGGGAATTCCTACTGAACCCATGCAGTGGCGTTGAAGGGGGGGGGGGTGCTTTTAACTCGGGCCTGGGTATGATGGAGGGTCCAAGGTTCTGCTACCCTGCTGCAGCACAGCCTCTCTCCCCAGCCCAGCACACGCTGCTCTGTGTCGTGTGCTGAGCAGGGGAGAGAGGCAGCAGCCTATCCTCTCTCTCCATGAGCAAGTTTCTCACCCACAGAAGGTCGGCCACCCCCGCACGGCCCGCACCCCATGCTATTTTTTACAGGGGTATGGCCACACCCCCTCACATTGGACACGCCCTTTTCCCCCAGGACCCGGCGGTGATGTCTGCTGCACTGAAGCCATGTCTGTTTGTGACATTCTCTTATGTAGAACTGTTTCTAGATCATTATGACTATCAGGTGTCAGGATAAAAGATCCCACTCATCATGGGTAACAGAGCACTAAGGATACAATGTCATTTGAATTGATTTCAGGAAAGTGACATCTGTGGCCAGACAGGCCTCTACCATTACCCCCAGAGTGATGCTAATGACGAAGCACTCAGCTTGTGTATTAAAAAACATATTAAGATGACAACTGAACCCAAAAAAATAAAAAAAAAGTGGAGTAGGTGACAAGCCTGTCATTTAAATTGTCACCACAACAATCCACGATGTCTTTTCCTGATTTACTAGGTGAGAAAATCTTTATTCCCGTAATGATCTAGTGCAGAGTCTGCCTCACCTCCCACCTGTCATCCAGGCAGCCACTGACGGAGCGCTTTCCGCAGATAAAACGTCCTTTTCTTCCTGTTTTGCCCTTCTTCAACTTTCTTCACTTTCAAACAGTACAATTTTCTGGAGTGAGCAATCATTCTGCGGATCAGGCTGGCATTAAAGTTTAAGTTTAACACGCAGGAAAAGTAGGTCAGGCTATTTTACAGTAAGAAGACGAATGCATCTGGAATGCTGTAATATTTCACAGGCTGAGCGCAAACCTCTCCTGGTGGGACACAACTTGTGTGCGCTTAATACACTGAATAGATGGAGTCTGTTTGTTGTTTACTATATGTTCTCTGATACATTTTATGCCTTGGGTTTCGGTATTTTGTAACTGGTAAATTGATTGTGGAGCTTTCATATTGCAGCTGGTAAGGTTTTAAAGCAATTAAAAATCGGCAATATGCCGTGTTAAAACTGCAATGTGAAAGGGGCTTAAGAAGGATTTTGTCAGAAAGAGTGAACTAGAATAAGGCTCATTGGGCCTTATTCTAGTTTACTCTTTCTGACAAAATCCTTCTTAGATGGACAAAACCATGTGCACTGCAGGTGGGGCAGATGTTACTTGTGCAGAGAGAATTAGATTTGGGTGGGGTTTTACTTCAAAGTCAGATCTATATTGCAGTGTAAAAATAAAACAGCCAGTCTTTACCCTGCACAGAAACAAAATAACTCACCCAAATCTAATTCTCTCTGCACATGTTACATCTTCCCCCCCTGCAGTTCACATGGTTTTGTCCATCTAAGAAGGATTTTGTCAGAAAGAGTGAACTAGAATAAGGGCCATTGTCGGGGGGTGAATAGTTTTAAGCACCAAACACAACAATCACACCCAACTCCTCACACACAGATGAAGCTCAGCGTACAGCATATATGACATTATCGGAATGCTCATATTCGTGATATTACCATGTAACCATGGTCATTTGCGGAGTATTTGGCACATAGCACTGTAAAATAGTGTTTTCGCTAGTTGTTTTGTTTTGAAAATGACCTTTTCCTGGTACGAAGATTCTGAAATAAAAGCGAATGTTTTGGTATCCAATGCGCTCTAACAATTCTTTGTCCTGCACAAAGCACTTATAACTGTGGGGATAAAGTACAAGAGCTGGGAAGAATAACTATGATTTTCTGTAGTAAGTGGAATCAGAAGATGATTGACAGAAAGAGAGGTTTGTAATGTTACAGAGAAATACCTAATTCTTTTTAATGTAATATACTCTGCAATCATTTCTGAAATCATGAAACAGCAATTACCATGTAATGGTTTTCTGTCCCTTCTGACCTTCAACGGGACACAGTAGGATGCTGCTTTTGAAATGGTATCTTGGTAGCATGTAGTGTTAAGTTTAAATCGGAAGGAGCTGGCACGTGGATAGCTTTCAGACCCCTGCATTGACTGTAACCTACACAGCCTAGAGTCTTTTTGTAGAGCAGCGGGTTATTTAACGTTCATACAATATCAATTCCGAACACTTCAAAAACAGAAAAAAAAAATATGTATAGAACAAAGTTGCAACAATAAGTGGAACACAATCCTTTTTTATATTGTATGCAAAGTGACGTTACAGGACAATATGACCACTGGTGTTAACCATGCTATGAGGGGGTGGCAGAGCCAGCCTTAACTACTTTGATATCCTAGGCAAGATTTGGGCTGATTCCCCGTAGCACCACTGCTACTGTAGTTCCACCTTTGATCCAGCACCCCTCTAGCAGCACATCCCCCAGCAGCTCAGATCATAGCAGCAGCCAGCAACAGACTCTTCACAGATAGCATTCATCCTTTTGGGCTCCCTATGCCAGCAGGAACATTGGTGCCCTTACCCCTGATAATTGGAATAGCGAAAGGGTGTTCTTGCTGGGAAGAGGCGTGTTCACACAGCAGTAACCCAGTTCCATTACGCCACACATTTTTGTATCCTTATTTACATATATCACATGTCCATTGTAACATTACGTCACAGAGTAGTGTCTGTTATTCACAAGACATTATTCCTTATTCACATTACGCCACACCGTATCACTCCTTATTCACATTAAGCCATGCCATATTGCTTCTCACTCACATTACGCCATGCCGCATCACTCCTTATTTACACTACGCCAAGCCAGATCACTGCTTATTCACATTATGCCATGCCCCATAGCTCCTTATTCACATTATGCTTTGCCGTATTGCTCCCTATTCTCAATTCGCCATGTGATATTGCTCCTTATTCACACTTAGCCATGCTGCATCGCTCCTTATACACAATACACACAGTAGTGCACCTTACTTACAAAATGCCACAAAGTAATGTCTCTTAAACGTTATGCCACACACACAGTAATGACACTTACATATTATGCCCCTTATAACTCATTATGGCAGGTGCCCTCCTCTCAGATACACACACATACAGTACCCTCACCTTATAAAATGCATTCCACATAACACACATGCTGCCTGCTGTCTCTCCCCATCACGCTCCTCCTACCCGCCGCTGCCCCCACTGTCTCTACTTTGAGTCCAAGGCTTTTGCTGCTACAACATGAGCTGCCGCTGGATCAGAGCTCAGAGCTCCGATCGCTATGGAAAGCCTCTGGCGCCATCAGAGCATCATGTTTGCTGCAAGAAAGCTTATCTGGCTCTAAGCATGGAAGGCATGCCTCAAGACATCACTACTGCCCTCGGCATTTGCCTGGTTTGCCGGTTCTGGGGGGTTGGGCCACAGCTCTGGGAAAAACAGCGGCACTATGGTACCGATGCTATGGTTGACATGGAAATGTGGCATGATGGATTTCTGGAGCATTCAAAGGACACATTGGTGATGCTGCAGCAATGACAACAATGTCCCTAAGGCCGGTTTCACACAGTCTGGCTCCTGCCGGATGGGAAATTACTGCACGGCTTAAAAGCCATGCCGCCCCTACAGTGTGTGTTGGACAGCTCTGTGTCAATTCACACTGGACGGTTACGGCGCGGCCGCCGGGTAGCAGCCGGATCTTGCCACTGCAGTGTGCGGCTGCCGGGCTGTGGCCATCCCCTCCATGATAAACTAGTGTGTGCTGCACGGCTTCCTGGCCGTTCGGGTTTTCGCCGTCCGGCAGGAGCTGGAGTGTGTGAAACCAGCCTAATTCTATATTTTGCCTGAAGAGGGGCAAAATTACAAGTATCCCTTATGAAGTACTTCATAAATAGTAGAGCTATATAAATAATAATAATAATAATAATAATAATAATAATAATAACAATGATAACAATAATAATAATAATAACTGATTACATTTGCTTTTGACAACTTGTGCGGTTTTTACATGCAGTAATCTCATTATACTCCTCTTTCTATACAAAGGATGCTTGTAATTGTATATATGGACTGGCACATTGGCATTTCTATAAACACAGGTCCCCTGAGTCCTGGAGCCCCACACAGCACACACTGCACCCATGTTTCTTTAATTACCTTTCGGGAGTCCCACGTCGGGCTGCAGATGATAAAACAAAACAAAAAAATCACCAGCAAAATGTCCGCCTCACATGCGCAATAGGGATTTTGTCTCTTAAACATGGTGTAAAATCTGGGGGGAAAAAATTGAAAAAATTATGTTGACCTTTTCATGTGTTGAACATTGCGGTTGTCAATATTTTGCTTGTGTCAACTTTTTATCTATGTCGACTTAGTTCATGTCAAGCTTTTCATGCTGACACACTGACTGTCCACCTAGACACTGTCTGTGAGTATTTCGAATATTATCATGTCTAGCTGTATTGGTAAAGGCTATGAGATCAGTATTATTGGACGAACACATCAGCGCCCCCTGTCTATGTAGTACAGTACTGCATCACGTTATACTGTATGGAATGTGCAGTTATAGTTTCCTGGAAATTACTTTCTCTCTGAGGGGTGAATTTACGAAGCTTGGAGAAGTGTTATCTATCCCCATAAAGAACGTTATGAGCAAGGTGATAATGGTTCAGCCAATCAGCTACAATATGTAAATTGACAGGTAAGAGCTGATTGGCTGAACCATTGTTACCTTGCTCATAACGTTCTTTATGGGGATAGATAACACTTCTCCAAGCTTCATAAATTCACCCCTGAGTCCTTAAACCACACATGACCTGGCACAGAAATCCGCATGCACATATTGAGTTTTCAATTCCAACAAGGCAGTTTATTGATTTTTAGCTCCGTTTAATTTGATAAAGTTGAGGCAGGGTTGCCGACTTTAAAAAAATCCTCTCCGGGAGAAGCCCGAGGAGGAATATTGCATTACGCGTTTTGGGGGCGGGGCTTAACTGTGACGTCATTAAGCCCCGCCCCCATTACATCAAATAGCAGAAATAACTGCTATCCACGGAGGGGGCGGGGCTAAAACGTCACGATTGTGCCGTTTTAGCTCCGCCCCCTCCCCTGAGACCCGCGGATTGCGGCATATAAATGCCGCGATCGGGGGGCTCAGTGGGGGTCCCCCTGATTCCGGGAGGGTTGCCCACCCTTCCGGGGGCCGGGAGGAAGGACCCGATTTTCGGGAGACTCCCGCAAATTCCGGGAGGGTCGGCAACCCTGAGTTGAGGTAATGTTTATTATCAACAGTATAGGGTGATGTATTGATAGATATATTGTAAGATATAGCTATCATGGGAAATCATGCTTCAGTGCACAAGTGTGTGCGACACAGGCAGCAGTTGGATTGATTCAACATGTGACTATACTGTTTGTAAATAGGGACAGTGGTGGTTATTCTGGTTGATTTGCAAGGATGCAAATTTGCAGCCTTGTGAGTCCACCAGATGCCGCCTGCCGAATCCCAGTATGCCCCCCCCCCCCCCTTGCATGGGCTGCGAATACATGTTTAACATAAACATCCATTTGCAGGCTTTGGGGGACCCAATGGCGTAACTACCAAAGGTGCAAGGGGTGCAGCTGCTATGGGGCCCAGAGCTGAAAGTGGCCCATTTTTACTGTTTAAATAATATTTCACAAACATTTATTAACATAAGTTGCAAAAGAGGGGGCCCTTAAAAACCTTTGCTATCGGGACCACTAATATCTACTTACGCCCCTGGGGGGGAACAACCACATCATTTAATGGTCTCCAACCATCTTGTGATGTCAGCCACCCACCCCCGGCACCCATATCACCAGGCAATTTCCATGGGAACGCCCAGTGTTTTCATGGGAATGTCACCCCCGCGCCAGCAATCTTAGGTGTGTGCACCCAGCAAACAGTATGTTTGCCGTGGATGCTCGCACCCGGTGAATGCACATGCGCAGTGGCGTAACTTCAAATATTGAGCCTCCCCGCTAAAAGTTTCTGGTGCGCCCCCCCCCCGGCCGCCCACCCGCCCACCAGCCATACTTACATACTTAGGAGTCCGGCTGTCAGCGATGCGGGTGGGAGCTGGGATGCCTGTCAGCACTGCGGTGGTCCCGGCTCCCGTCCTGGCTTCATTCTGATAATATGAAGAACGGACCATCACAAAATGTCTGCCCCCATACAGCAGACAGTTTCAGAGAACTGTCTGCTATACGGGGGCGGACATTTTATAATGGTCCGTCCATCTCCATAGGCTCAGAATGAAGCCAGGACGGGAGCCGGGACCACCGCAGCGCTGACAGGTAAAGCTGCGGTGCATAAGGGGGGGCATTACAATAGCACTGCAGCCCCCCGGCGCCCGCACTTACTTGTGCGCCTCCCCGCGACCTCGGGGGCTGCGGTGCTATTGTTACGCCACTGCACATGCGCATAAATGCACCTGCGCATGTGCATACACCCAACATCGGTACCATGCACGGGAATGTGCTGTAGGTGAAAACATCCCTCGCCTCCATCCGAAGGGGAAATGATTTGATGGTTGCCGACCATCGTGTGATTTCTCCCCTTCACAAATAAAAGTCAGTCTAAACTGACATTTATTTACGTCTCAGCTCTCCAAAGAGGGGCGGGCTCTGATGTCATGTGACGTTAGCTGCCAGCCCGAGCAGGGAATGCCACGTCTGCATTCCCATGGGAACGCCCAATATATTTATGGGGATGCCCATCGGGGCTGGGTCCAAATTTGGATTGCACCGAGTGTTCTTAGGTTGGCCCCTAGATACAGATAGAACAGTTGTCACTCAACACAACATGTCTTCTCGTCTCAGCGCACCATGTCTTTTCGTCTCGGCGCACTATTCGCCAAGATGGGGACGAGAGAGTGTCTCACATGCTCTTGCATCCCATTGCCGCGAATGTGATCTCACTCGCACGCGCGTCTCATTCTAGGCGAATAGTGCAAGGCCATCCTATGATAAAATCTTGCTAAGTTTCTGAATTGTTGGCCATTCACAAGTTGATTGGCTGAAAGCCGGTGTTTGGGGGTGGTGACTGGCCGTTCTGTGGGCGTGTCAGGAAAAACCCAGGAGTTTAAGGGCCCCGATCAGCCTGTTACTATCGCAGCTGTCGAGAATGTCTTGGGCTCCGCACAGACTGCACACACTGGGAATATCGTTAGATGGTGAGCTACTGTGAATGGTTTTGTAGGAACCGGCGATCCAAATACTTTTTCACAAGCCGTGATAAGCAATTTGCAGACTTCACAGGGTGGGAGTTCACTCTGAGCGGTGTATACCTGACCGCAGGGCTCTGCTATTTAGCAGAGCAGCAAACAGGTGGGAATAACCCATTAACAACCTAACATCAGACCAACTTTCCTCCAACCATCCAACTTGTTGGTTGGATGGAAAAAAATCCTGGTACTGGATAGGAGCAAATGTAATTTGCAATTAAGTCATTTGTTTCCCAAATCAGAAAATGGACAACAACTGTCACACAGACAATGTACTGTAGTTGGACCAATTTGATTTAAAAATTTCACTGAATGTTTTTGTGTCGATTCTCCTGAGTTTGTTAGCGAATATCTTATCGGCATTTGCCCCCATACAGTACCAGATTTTCAGTCCAACCAACCAACTAGTTGTCTGGTGGTCGGATCGTCAACCGCCAGCCCCCACCAGCCGCCGGAAGGGGATACGAGCGCATGAGGTGCTTGAGCGTCTCCTGCCGAAGGAGCTCCCCGCCAGTCCCTGCCGCCTCCTCGTCAGTCGACGTCGGTCCCCACCACATCCCTGCACCCCCCTCCTCACCTTGCCCATCTCCCTGAAGCAGAGACAGGCAGATTTCCCGCCCCCGCCGAAAAACTGGTACGCACGTATTTGTGAGACGTTTGTGCATCCCAGTCAGATGGAGCGCCTCTCCGCCGGTGATCACCAGCGGGGACATTCTGGCGATTCCTGGCACTGAATGAGAGTTACTCCATCTACAGGTCGACAAATTATATAGGTTGGCATGGTCAGAAGTTCAACACAAGCGTTAGGTCGATGATGGGAAGGTCCACAGTACAAAGTTCAACATGAAAAACTCATGTCAACTTTGACCTAATGACCTAATGCTTGTGTCGACCTTCCGACCATAGCCATGACTTATTTGAGGTGTTAACCTAAGCCTGGTCGATCTTTAGTGGTCGATCTAATGTATGTCGACCTTCATAGTATCTACCTCTTGACCGTCTTACCCGCATACGAGCAGAGAGTCTTCACGGGACGGCCGAGTTTCCCTTTAAGCTCAACATAACGGAACAAAGGGATCATGTTCTCCCCACTTAGCAATGGTTATTAAGTGAAAATTAATGTGGTGTTTGAAGCAACCTACCCTACTGCATCTTAGAAACACTTGCTCCATTTAAAATAATAAAACATGACAACTATAATTATATAATAGCTGTAGTGTAATTTAGAAAATGCAAAGTGCAGTAAATCGTGTTAGCAACAACAGTTGCTGAATATATCCCTGGTTGTATTGCTTCACAAGCCTGCCCAGATCACTCAGCTCCTGATGAAAGGAAGACGCACTGCTCCTAATGTTCCCGATGCTGTACAAAGGCAAAGTCTTCACGCAAATAAATCATCCTAATACAAAGGCACTTTCTTGTGACTCTAATTGCAGTTTCTACTTTAGGGCCCATTAACTTACTTCATGCATTTGCAGGAGATTCCAGAAGCCGACTTATCTGCAGGCTCGGAACGTTCGTAGGAAAAGCACGATTAGAATTTTTCATATTTCTGGTGACGTTCGTGGATTTAAACTAAGGGCCTGATTCAGACCTGTAAACGCCGCCTGCCGAATGCCCCCACGCCGATCAACTCTCCTCTCTAACATGCAATGGGACTTGTGCGTTAACGCATGCTGCCACAAGGAGGAGAAATCATTCGATGGTCTCTGACCAGTCCAAACTCAGCCTGGACTGGTTTTCCCAGCACCTGCTGTCCGCTGAACACGGGGCGGGTGCTGATGTCATGTGATTTCAGCCGCCCCATGTTCAGCAGGCATCGACATGCCTGTGTCTGAAAGGGTGTGTCCAACGTTTTTATGGGAACACCCATAAAACTCTGAGTGTTTCCTTGCTTCCATTCCAGTCCTCTTCCTGTCCCTACTTAAACGAATTGCCCTGTGAGTGTGAGACCATCCGAAGGTGATCGCTCCAGGGGTTTTGCACGTGCGCATAGTCGCACATCTGCAAAACTTGACCATCTGGGATAGGGCTGAAATCAGCCCATTATGGACACTTGTGAATCGGCCCATAAGAGAACTCGGGAAGTTTGCTGAGAGAGACATGTGGTTAAATTTATTGCAGTTTTTGCAATTAATACATACAGTATATGCAGGAGACTCCCTGAAATAGCAGCAATCTCCCTCTCTCCCTCATTAGTCTAGCAATCTCCCTCATGTCACCTAGCCCACATTACACTGTTACATCATAGTTACCTCCCCTCCTGCATTCTGCAGGAAACTCCCTGACATAGCAGCAATCTCCCTCTCTCCCTCATTAGTCTAGCAATCTCCCTCATGTCACCTAGCACACATTACACTGTTACATCATAGTTACCTCCCCTCCTGCATTCTGCAGGAAACTCCCTGACATAGCAGCAATCTCCCTCTCTCCCTCATTAGTCTAGCAATCTCCCTCATGTCACCTAGCACACATTACACTGTTACATCATAGTTGCCTACCCTCCTGCATTCTGCAGGAGACTCCCTCACATAGCAGCAATCTCCCTCTCTCCCTCATTAGTCTAGCAATCTCCCTCATTTCACCTACCCCACATTACACTGTTACATCATAATTACCTCCCCTCCTGCATTCTGCAGGAGACTCCCTGACATAGCAGCAATCTCCCTCTCTTCCTCATTAGTTTACCAATCTCCCTCATGTCACCTAGCCCACATTACACTGTTACATTATAGTTACCTCCCCTCCTGCAGAAGGTGCCCTGACATAGCATCAATCTCCCTCTCTCCCTCATTAGTCTAGCAATCTCCCTCATGTCACTTAGCCCACATTACACTGTTACATCATAGTTACCTCCCCCCCTGCATTCTGCAGGAGACTCCCTGACATAGCAGCAATCTCCCTCTCTCCCTCATTAGTCTAGCAATCTCCCTCATGTCACCTAGCCCACATTACACTGTTACATCATAGTTACCTCCCCTCCTGCATTCTGCAGTAGGTGCCCTGACATAGCAGCAATCTCCCTCTCTCCCTCATTACTCTAGCAATCTCCCTCATGTCACCTAGCCGACATTACACTGTTACATCATAGTTACCTCCCCTCCTGCATTCTGCAGGACACTCCCTGACATAGCAGAAATCTCCCTCTCTCCCTAATTATTCTAAAAATCTCCCTCATGTCACCTAGCCCACATTCCACTGTTACATCATAGTTACCTCCCCTCCTGCATTCTGCAGGAGACTTCCTGACATAGCAGAAATCTCCCTCTCTCCCTCATTAGTCTAGCAATCTCCCTCATTTCACCTAGCCCACATTACACTGTTACATCATAGTTACCTCCCCTCCTGCATTCTGCAGGAGACTCCCTGACATAGCAGCAATCTCCCTCTCTCCCTCATTAGTCTACCAATCTCCCTCATGTCACCTAGTACACATTACACTGTTACATCATAGTTGCCTACCCTCCTGCATTCTGCAGGAGACTCCCTCACATAGCAGCAATCTCCCTCTCTCCCTCATTAGTCTAGCAATCTCCCTCATTTTACCTACCCCACATTACACTGTTACATCATAGTTACCTCCCCTCCTGCATTCTGCAGGAGACTCCCTGACATAGCAGCAATCTCCCTCTCTCCCTCATTAGTTTACCAATCTCCCTCATGTCACCTAGCACACATTACACTGTTACATCATAGTTGCCTACCCTCCTGCATTCTGCAGGAGACTCCCTCACATAGCAGCAATCTCCCTCTCTCCCTCATTAGTCTAGCAATCTCCCTCATTTCACCTACCCCACATTACACTGTTACATCATAATTACCTCCCCTCCTGCATTCTGCAGGAGACTCCATGACATAGCAGCAATCTCCCTCTCTCCCTCATTAGTTTACCAATCTCCCTCATGTCACCTAGCCCACATTACACTGTTACATTATAGTTACCTCCCCTCCTGCAGAAGGTGCCCTGACATAGCAGCAATCTCCCTCTCTCCCTCATTAGTCTAGCAATCTCCCTCATGTCACTTAGCCCACATTACACTGTTACATCATAGTTACCTCCCCTCCTGCATTCTGCAGTAGGTGCCCTGACATAGCAGCAATCTCCCTCTCTCCCTCATTACTCCAGCAATCTCCCTCATGTCACCTAGCCCACATTACACTGTTACATCATAGTTACCTCCCCTCCTGCATTCTGCAGGAGACTTCCTGACATAGCAGCAATCTCCCTCTCTCCCTCATTAGTCTAGCAATCTCCCTCATTTCACCTACCCCACATTACACTGTTACATCATAGTTACCTCCCCTCCTGCATTCTGCAGGAGACTCCCTGACATAGCAGCAATCTCCCCCTCTCCCTCATTAGTTTACCAATCTCCCTCATGTCATCTAGTCCACATTACACTGTTACATCATAGTTGCACTATAAACTGTGAAATAAATTGCATATGTTTAAAAATTTGCACATTTCCGTTACCATCATTTGTAAGTAATTAAGTAAGTTTAAATAATATAGCGCACTTCCTCCAACAGAACTCAAGGCGCTTTACAGACATTAAAAAAACAATGCACATAATACAGAGGATGTTGGTGGTACAGTAACAGACAAGTCACACACAAAAGAAACCCTTGAGCACACAGTAAGCATAATGCAGGAGCGGTGAAGCATTTTGGATAATAACGTCCATAGGTTGTGTACTCCACTCTGACAAGGTACCGGGTGCGGCAGCCATTTTAAGCGCTCTGTGTAGGATTACCCTGGGTGGAATAGATTATCCCTAAAAGAAATTACCCAAAATGGGTGATTTCAATATATACTCAGGTCCATGTATTTTTCATATCATCCACAAGTGCACCAGATGAGGCAGCCATGGTGGGCGCACTACGAAGGTCACACTGTAAGGGGCGAGCCATACAAGGACCCAATGCATATATTGGAAAGCAAATACTTCTGTAGTAGAATGATAAACCCTGCACAGAAACATCCACGTGATCCACATCCTGCCCGCAGAGATACCATCTGAGGCAACCAGCTTGGTGCACTGCATAGGTCAGCGCTGGCAGGGTGTGCAATCTGTGGAGGTACACATTACAGGAATAGCACATGGTGGGGTAGATGTATGCTGCAGGAGAGGGGTGGGGAAAAAAAGACATGAACACACCTTTACAAGGGACTGATGGGTGAAGTGTTGCTACATAGGCTGACTCTGGTGCTTCCCCTCACAGCTCCATACTCACCATGAGGGGTAGGGCTGGGGGTATTCCTGGTGTTCTCAGCCGTAGGGGTGGTGAGCCTGGTCCAGGAGTTCTCATGGCAAAGGTAAGTTGAGGCCACATGATGTTCCTGTTTTGTGGTTTTAATCCAGTCCTTTAGAACAGTGGCGTAGCTTGGTTTGGGGCGCCCCCCCCCCCCGCCGTTAATGGGGGGCGCCACCCCCCGGCCGCCCATGCCCCCTCCCCTCCCATCGCCGCAGGCTTACCTGTCTGCGCGTCCCGGCTCCCCGTCTGGCTTCAATTAATTCTATGCAGACGGACCACGATGAAATGGCCGCCCCCATACCGCAGACCGTTTCAGAGAACTGTCTGCTTTATGGGGAGGACATTTTATCGTGGTCCATCTCCATAGAATTGATTGAAGCCAGGAGAGGAGCCGGGACGCGCAGACAGGTAAGCCTGCGGGGGATGGGGGGCGGGGGCATTACTATAGCACCGCAGCCCCCACATGCACAGCGCCCCCCCGCGCGACCGCGGGGGCTGCGGTGCTATAGTTACGCCCCTGCTTTAGAAGTAATGTTGGTGTGTTTTTTGCCTTCTGGTTTCCTTCGGTTTAATGCTAGTATAACTCTGCTAATAATTTAAAACTGACCCATTTATAAATAGACCCTTCAGACACTAGACCCCTAACGTCCCAAGGACTGACCTCCCAAGCTATATATCAGCCTAAAGAAACATATGTGCATCCTGATTTAACTGCCTCTCCAAATACACCTCCCCCACCAGCAAAAAGTGCTAATCAGACCTAAGAGATGTAAGATCAGTGACACTATCCCACTATTTCTAAGTTTTTGACATAGCACAGATATAATATCACAATAGCAGCTTTATACAGTTTTAAACAATAGTCTGCAGTAGATTTCTAACATATGATTACCCAAAATAAGTCAGTGCAAGCAGCAGCGATGGTCTGCAGGAGATTTCTGAGATACTGTATGATTACAAAAGAATGTGTTCTATTACATTTGCGATTTGGGCGAAACATTTGGATATTATTGGAAAGCTTTGGATATTACCATGTTCTTCTGCACTTACCATTGTCCATTTAAATTTCAGAAGCACTGTCTTTTATGTTCTTGTAGCCAGTAAATACTTTAAATGGGTGTGTTATAGGACTGTAGTGGTCATGTCAAATGAATGGTTACAAATTCTGGTGGTCATACCTCTACATACCTTCCTACTCTCCCCAAAAAGCCAGGAGGCTCCCAAAACTCATGTCACACACCCCTCCTTCCCTCTCAGTAAAGTAGGCAAGCTGCCGGGATCAGACCTGTTTGGGGGGCATTGATGTTGCAATTCACACTCTATTTCGTCATTTTAGCTGTGCGTTACACTTAAGCATTGTAGACCAGAGGGTGGGGCTAAAATGTTGCAATAGATCATCCTCACACTGGCACCTCCCACATAGAATTAAGCCATACCCTCCTTTGTGCAAAGTTTGCTGCCCCCTCCTATATGGGGAAGCCACAAGGTCAGTGAGTACTAACTCTTCTGCAACTATGGTAGAAGTAGCAATAATGCTAACATTACTGTAGTTGCCATTCCAGCTGCACAAAGTGGACATTTTGACACATGTCTGAATACCAGGGGAATGGCCTATACTAGGATTGGTACTAGGACAGATGTGACTATGGTAATAACCGATATAGCAATAGCCAGTGGCTCAACCCTATTGTAGGAAGTTCAAAGTGATAAAATCGCTATAGTAAAGCTGAACATAATTTTTTAATAGTTCAATCACTTGAACGCAGTCAGCATCCCATTGGTCGGAATCCTAATACTCCAAATACCGGTAACGGGAACACAATGGGTCAAAATCCAGACAACCTCTTACTTCAAATGGTATGTTTTAGAGTTAAAGTAAGGTTGTGGGAGAGAAGAATTAGGGTTAAGCTTCAAAGGGGGGGAGGGGTGACTTGGAGGGTGGTGGTGGTTAGGGTTGAGCTGCCAAAGGTGATAGTAAGGGTTAGACTTTGGGAAGGGGGGTGATTAGGGTTAGAAGGGGGGCGATTAGGGTTAGGCTGCACCAGAAGTGGGTCAGGGATGGGGATTCTGACCACTGGGATTCTGACCGTCCGTATACCATATCCAATACCAGTCACCTCCATGCTGGCTGTAATCATATTCTCTCATACAGTACTGTAGGTATTGGGCCTCTTCAGTCTATAATCCAATCAAAGAAAGTTATATAGAATTTTGAATGCTTTGCTTTAATTGTTTGTTGTTAGAATATGACATTTTAAACCATAAAATATATAAATGAGTACAAAAAGGCAATACGAAAAAGTTAAATGTTCCCATTGGTGCATCCAGCGGTGGGCCTGCTGTGCTGTCAAGAATTCAGATAGGGGAACCGCAACAACTGCCAGTGAGTCCCAGTCTGCAATGGTTGTCAGTATTCGGGGGGGTATTTGGTGTGACTCTCGTATTTATATTTTGGACTGTGCTTTATTTCCACCTCTGGAGCTCCTATGGAATGTGACATGCAATAAACAGTTATTAACAGGGCTGATTATTTATTACCTACAGTAAGATAAGTAGGGTATATGATTAAAATGTCCCTTAGTCACAGTAAAGTAAATTGGCTATTCTAGTTTAGTGGAATTGTTCACTTAGTGAAATGTAAGCTTATGGGGCCAGGGACTTTCCAGGATGCCAGCCACAATTGGAGGTTTGTCCATCATAATCCACGGCTGCCAGAAGGGCCGCCTCTAGGAATCTTGGGGCCAGGGACTGACCTTCAGTTAGGCACCCCCCTACCATTACTTACTTACTGAGTACCATTACTCACCCCCCCAGTACCATTATTTACCTCCCCGCCCCCGTGTACCATTACTTACCAAGCTGCAGTGGCAAGGCATCGCCCTTGTTCCTGCAGGAATCCGCTCAGTACGTGCATCTCCTTGGGAGCGCACACTGCACAGTGCAGCCTGCAGAATGCCGAGCCCTACTGTGTCCTAGGCTCAGCACTCTGCAGTCTGCACTGTGTATTGTGTGTGGCTGGCTGGGGGGCCGCCGGGTGCGGAGGCAGTGTGCAGCTGCGGGAGTTGGGGTGGCTTTGTGCTGCTGTTGCTGTGGGCAGCTGCTTGGGCCCTCCAGAGACTGCCGAGGGACCACCGGACACCATCAGGGGACAGGTAAGTATGCCTAAAAAAAACATTCCAAAAACCGAAAAATTCCCCTATCCGGAATGCTCGTGGTCCCAAGCATTTCGGATAGGGGATACTCAACCTGTATTTAAATACTGAAATAAAAATATATATATATATATTGGAAAATAAATAAATTGTTGTAACGTGTATGTAAAAAAGTTTTGGCAAACTTAATATTCTCAGTTTCAAAAGGGCGAAGGGAAATCTATTCAACTGTTGAAGTCTATTTCAAATTATTTGGTGAAGTTTTCTTGGGATTTAACTGGCAAGCACATAAATGTCAATTTTAATGAAAAAAATATGGAGATGTGCGATTCTGCTTAGAAATATTTGATTTTTATTTCTGTTTTTGGTTTTTATAAGAGCGATCTGCATAAAGACACAAAGTAATTATTCGGTAATTAAGCATAATTCGCTATAGCAATTTTTAGGTGTTTTTTTAGATTTGTTTTCTGCCGGAAACATTTATATACCTTTAACAACAAAAAAAACCACTATTTTTTTCAATGATATATAATTATAACATGGTAAACGCTATCTTGTCATTTTTTTATATTTAAACTACATTTTGTATAACTTAACTTGCAAAGTACTGTTTTGTGCTTGAAATATTTTTTTTTGGTCAGTCAACATATTGGGGGAAATTTACTAAGAATATGAATACGACTAAGTCATATTCATATTCTTAATATGATAGAATATGACCGGCATTGGTCATATTTTGTCTAAAATACGAATCGTAAATCAAAATCAGAATCAGGGGCGAAATGTAATAGGGTGCGATTTTTTAGACTAAAAAAAAATCGCACCAAATCGCACCTTTAAAAATCGCATTTTTTGCCGCGAATTCGCATATGTAATGAGATGCGAATTAGCGGCAAAAAAATGCGATTTGCCGCGATTTGCCGCGATTTTTAGTCATGAAAATGTGCGCATTTTCAGTCATGAAAATGTGCGCATTTTTATAAATGCGCTTTTGTGCAAAAAAAAAAAAAGTTAAAAAAAAAACGGCGTGGGGTCCCCCCTCCTAGGCATAACCAGCCCCGGGCTCATTGAGCCGGACCTGGTTCCAAAAATACGGGGGACAAAAAATCAGGACTGAGCTATGCGTCTCCATGGAGACGCATACTGTAGCTCAGCCAATCACGCTCTCAGCCTCTGTAGCACTGGGACAGAGCTACAGAAGCTACGGAGAAAGCCGGTGACAGGCAACGGAGAAAGCGGTTCTCCCCGCTGCCTGTCAGTGCGGGGGGAGCCGGCTGTAAAGCAGCCAGACCAGCGCTGGATCCAGGAATGGTAAGTCTGCTGGTGTAAAATTGAGGTGTGTGTGTGTAATAAACTTGTACTTCTCTGTGTGTGTGTGTTTTTTATAAACATTCTTTTTACAGGTGGACTACAAGTCCCAGCGGGCCCATTAATGCCCTGCATGCTGGGACTTGTGGTTCTCCAAGTCCCAGCATGCGGGGGAGGTCTGCTGGCACTTGTAGTTCGCCGGTAAAAAGCAATGTAATGATATGTATGATGGATTTAACCCTATCAGGCCGGCGTCCACTGGCCACGGACGCCGGTGACAGCCCCGGGCTTCAGCCCTGGACGGGTGAAGCCTGGGGGGGGGGGGACCCCTTTATTGGGGGGGTCCCCACTCCTCCAGGTACCCCGTCCAAGGCTGACCAGCCACGGTGCTCATGTTTTGGCCGGGGGACCTTGTATAAAAAGTGTCCCCCGGCTGTGGCATGACACTGCGGGCTGTTGGAGCCCGGTGCTGGTTTCAAAATACGGGGGACCCCCAGATTTTTTGTCCCCCGTATTTTTGGAACCAGGACCGGTCCAAGAGTCCGGGGCTGGTTTCAGAAATACGGGGGACCCCTATGCTTTTTGTCCCCCGTATTTTTGGAACCAGGTCCGGCTCAATGAGCCCGGGGCTGGTTATGCTTAGGAGGGGGGACCCCACGCCGTTTTTTTTTTTATAAAAACACTTTTACACATTTTTATTAACAGAACCATGCACAGATCTCAATGATCTGTGCATGGTTCTGTCAAATTCGCCTGTCAGAACCTGGTCTATTTTTTTTGCGATTTTTGGTAACATTGACCAAAAATCGCACCCTATTACATTTGCGAGTTGTATACTTTATAATGGGAAAACATCTGGATGCGAATTGAAATGTGACTAAAAATCGCACTTCTAAAAGTGCGATTTCGCGGTAAAAAGTGCGATTTTTTACCGCGATTTTCAACCTATTAAATGTGCGATTTTCGGAAAATGTGCGATTTCGGCCGTTTTTGACCAAAAATCGCACATGTCTAAAAAATCACACCCTATTACATTTCGCCCCAGATTTGTTGGGCAGGTATACTTGCGTATACTTGGAATTTTTTGCGGTAGCAGTGTAGCATCAACAAGCAGGGAACACATGGGGAAGAAAGGAGGGGCACAACATACATCACATACATTTCTCATAAATAGGACAGTTCAAGTTAGAATTTGGTGTGTTCTGAACTGTTACACACTCTGGATGTGTCACCAGCTATCCTATTAAGGATTTAAAAATTAAATTTGCATAATCAATGCTACACGTTTGTTCAAAATAACACCACCAATTGCCACTGTTTTAGATACCGTTACATGGTAAATGTCAGTGACCTTTTTTTGTTCACACAGAAAATATTTAAAATATTTAAATCGTTGTTTAACTCTTCATGGCTAATTATGCTTCACATGATTCTATAGAGTTATCACTATTTTAGATTAATTGGAATTAAAAGTTAAGTTTTAACTCAGTCATTATACATTATTTCTAATAATTTAAAAGTGTGCCTCAAAAAAGGAATCCTTTCTGCGAACGGTTGCCCACTCTTTGTGGACCACCGTCTCTCTCCTTTTTAAGTATACTAGTACTTGATTCATGGGGGCACCTCCAACGTTATACAATTGTTGTATGTCATCAACTATATTGTTTCTCCAGTTGGTTCTTTAATTATTTTTGATTATTCTTTCTGTCCTGTGCATGATACTATTTCCACTTGTCCCTGTTTAGTTGTTGGACAGCTATTGGGAAGAAGTTTTTCCTGGTTCTTGTCGTCCTTGCTGGGATGGACCTATAGCGCCTGCCTGACGGAAGGGGTTCAAACAGACTGTGGCCAGGGTGTAGCTTGTCTGTCGAGATCTTTCCTGCGCGCTTCTTGACCTTTGCTAGGTATAGTTCTTATACCATGGGGAGGTCCGCCCTGATGATCTTTTCTGCTGTCCTCACCACCCTTTGCAACCTTTGTCAGTCATTCTCCTTTGCTCCTACATACCAGATTGTGATCGACGAGCACAGAACAGACTCTACTATGGCCATGTAGAATATGAGCAGCAGCTCCTGCGGGATGCTGAATTTCTTGAGTTGCCTCAGAAAGAACAACCGCTGCTGGGCCTTCTTGACAGTTGTGGTGATATTGGGCCCCCATTTGAGGTCACAGGAGATCTTTGTACCTAGAAATTTGAAGGCATCGACCCTGGACACCACTCTGTCAGATATTGTGAGTGGATGCATGGCAGTTGGTTTCCTTCTGAAGTCCACCACCATCTCCATTGTTTTAAGGGGGTTGAGGTCAAAGTTGTTTCTGCTACACCATTTAGTTAGCCGATCCACCTCTCATCTATATGCCGACTCATCTCCGTCCGTGGTTAGGCCGATGACAGTTGTGTCGTCTGCAAATTTTATAATTTTTACTGACTGTTCTGCTGAGGTGCAGTCGTTTGTGTAGAGGGAGAAGAGCAGGGGGAGAGGACGCATCCTTGAGGGCCGTCGGTGCTGATTGTGTGCGTATTCCATGTGAAAGAAGCTGCTTTCACCGCTTGTCTCCTATCAGATAGGAAGTCAGTGATGTGGGTTCTGGGACTCCTAGTGATCAGAGTTTTGATATTCCACTAATGTATACAAATTTAAATCCAATGCCTAATATGATGCATCTATTATATTTATTATTTAAATACTGAAATAAAAAAATAAAAAAGTATATTGGAAAAGTAATAAATTGTTGTAACGTATACTGTATGTAAAAAGTTTTGGCAAACTTAATATTCTCAGTTTCAAAAGGGCAAAGGGAAATCTAGTCAACTGTTGAAGTCAATCTATTTCAAATTATTTGGTGAAGTTTTCTTGGGATTTAACTGGCAAGCACATAAATGTCAATGTTAATGAAAAAATATGGAGATTTGCGATTCTGCTTAGAAATATGTGAGATTTTTATTTCTGTTTTTTTTTTTCTTAATTAAGTTTTTATTAGGTCACAGAATTACATCACTCTTTGAGATACATGGTATGCGTATACAAAAAAAAGGGAAAGAAAAACACGGACATACAAGTCAAACAGAGCAAATAGTCTGGATGCACTCTAGAGTGGTAATGATGGCAGTACCTGCGCATAGCCACTGACCTAAGTTTTATCAGAGAAAGACAAAATGAAATAGAGAGAAAGAGTAAGAAAAGGTATAGTGTAACCAGGTATCGTAGAGCCAGAATAGTGGAGAGGAGAGTTAAAGGGGAAACAGACACAAAAGGGGCGGGGGGAAACAAGTAGCATTACAAAGTCAACTTAGACAACCTATAAATGCGTGCAACTAGCTTTCACACTAGTCAGCTCAGGGATGAAACGTTACTCATGCGAATGGGGGGGAACTAAGAGCTGACACCTCCCATGTATCTTCCCTAATTAACGTGAGGCCTTGGGATTCTCTAAACTCCGCCCATTTGAGCCACCTCAAATGGATCGAGGATGCCGAAGAGGAATATCGAGCATTCGTAGTTTCAAAGAGAAAGTGGTTATGTACCTTGTTAATAATTTGTCTAACCAAGGGTATCTCTGTCGACTTCCAGAGATGTCCAATATATGCTTTGGCGGCAATTAATATGTGTCTCAGAATGTAGAGGTCCCCTCCTGAAAATAATTCTGAATGGTGTAGTAGCGCAACTACCGGATCTAGGTGTATTTGGCATCTGAGTACAGCACTGATAAGGGAAGATATATCTGCCCAAAATGGAGAGATTAGCGGGCATTGCCAGAATATATGTAGTATAGTACCTATGCCGCCACAGTTTCTCCAGCATAAGTGTGAAACAGTCGGCCAAATGGCATGTAGTCTCTTAGGAGTAAAGTATGTCCTGTGACAAAGCTTAAAAAACATTTGGGCATGTTGTATGCATTTGGACATCTTGAATCCCGAATAGAAGATGGAGTCCCAAACTTCCTCACTAAAAGACACATTCAAGTCAGCCTCCCTCTTGAGCTGGACGGGCAATTTCCCCTGTTTAGATTCGGAGATTAGGTAGTCATACCACCTTGAGATACTGCCTTTATGAGACCTATTATTCAGTTTGGAGGTAAGAGATCTGGGAGCAGGCAACACAGGCGCCGGGCCCACCTGGGTGGCCGATAGCCAGTGGCGAATTTGTAAGTACTTATAAAATTCGTTTTTAGATAGGCCAAATTTCTCCTGAAGGACAGAGAACTGGAGTAGATGCCCCCCCTGAACCAAATGGCCCAGGTTGGAGATCCCCGCACCAATCCAAGAGTCCAATCTCAGGTTCGGGATGAGTTTAGAGATGGCCACCAGAGAGATCTCCGCACTCGGCAAGCTAAGCCCTCCCGTATCGCCAAGCACCCCAGACCACACCTCCAGTGTTGTTCTAGTGGCTAAGCTGAGGTCCGATTTGTTTGGGATGGCCGGGGAAGGAACCCAAAGCAGATCAACAAGTGGGATGTTCGAAGCTAATGACCGCTCTAAGACCACCCACGGCTTCGGGGTCTTGAGATCGAACCAGTCTCTAACCTGACTCAGTAAACAGGCGGCATGATATCTCTCAACATCAGGGTATCCTACTCCCCCCAAAGTCTTTGGCAGTACTAAAAATCTTCTAGCTAGGCGGGGTCTTGAACCTTTCCAGATGTACTTAGTAAAGAGGGAATTGATTTTGCAAATTAAAGACCTGGGAGGTTTTCTAGGGATTGCACGGAAGAGGTAGAGAAGTTTGGGAAGGAGGATCATTTTAGAGGCCGCTAGTCTGCCCATCCATGAAATCTCATGAATAGACCACTCAGTTATTAGTTTTTGGAAGGAGTTGATGAGCGGCAAAAAGTTGCAATCCATCAAGTGGGTATCCTTAGTCACTAACACTCCCAGGTATTTAATTACTCTCTCTTGCCATGCGTAGCGATATTGATCTTTCATGCGAGCTACTTCTGCAGTATGAATATTCAATGGGAGGGCTTCCGTCTTGGTTGTGTTAAGCTTATAAAAAGATACGGAAGAGTATGTTTCTAGTACCTCATGTAAAGCAGGCAGAGACGTTTCTAACTTTTGCAAGCATAGGAGAACGTCGTCCGCGAACAGACAGATTTTATGTAAAATGTTTCCTATGACTGGTCCGACTATACGCCTATCAGATCTGATCTTCTCTGCAAGGGGCTCAATAGCTAGCACAAAAATAAGCGGGGATAGTGGGCACCCCTGCCTAGTATCATTAGTTATCTGGAAGCTGTTCGAAAAGGCATCCGTTCACAAACACTCTCGCGGAAGGTTGGGTATATAAGGCGAATATAGAATCCAAGAACCTGCCATGAAGACCAAAGCGTAGTAATACTTCTCTTAAGTACCCCCAGTGTAGCCTATCAAACGCTTTCTCAGCGTCTAACGAAAGCAATAGTAGTGGGGATTTAGCCCGGTCACACACTTCCACCACGTTGAGGACCCTGCGAGTGTTGTCCGGTGCCTGTCTACCTGGGACAAAACCCACCTGGTCACCATCTACAAGAGACGGGAGCAAAGGGGCCAGCCTATTAGCTATCACTTTAGCATAAATTTTTAAATCTGTATTTAATAAAGCAATAGGTCGGTAATTCTGGACCGAGGTGGGAGGTTTACTAGGCTTAGGAATAGTAACTATTCGGGCTTCAAGCATTTCGCTGGGGAACTCTTTATTCAAAGATGCCTCGTTAAAGACTTTCGTTAGGATCGGGCTCAGCTCCGTCTTATAACATTTATAAAAGTTAGATGGGAAACCATCAGGTCCGGGCGCCTTGTCGTTTGGCAATCCGTCAATCGCCGTCTCAACCTCTGACGGAGACCAAGGAGCATTAAGAGCCTGACAGGCACCAGAGTCCAACACGGGCAATTTGATACTATCTAAGAAGGCAGCTATACCTGCCTCTGAGGGCTGAGCAGTGTATGGGTCCGTACTTAAATTGTATAACTTGGCATAATATTCCGCGAAAGTGTCTGCTACTTGGAAGGGATCGACAACTCTAGCACCCTTGGAATTTATTAAGAGATCTACTTTAGCTTTGGCTCGTCTGCCTCTCAGCTTCCTAGCCAAAAGCCTACCAGCCTTGTTACCAAAAAGGTAGTATTGCTGATTTAGCTTAGATATATTTTTTTGTACCTCACGGAATGAGGAGGAATTGATCTTATCTCTAACCTGTGCAAGTGCCTTAAGAACATTTACGTCTGAGGGGTTATCCTTATGGGCCGCTTCCAATCTAGAAAGCTCCTCCTCCGCTGCCAACATATCTCTAGCCTCCGCCTTTTTTGCTCTAGCAGCGGCCTGTATTGCAGAGCCTCTCACTACAGCCTTCAGCGCACACCAATGTGTGAATATCCCAGTATCATCTGGATTGTTGGTAGTAATGTAAAGGGAGAGGGAGTCCTGGATGGACTTCTTGGAGTCCATATGCGTCAAGGCTGCACCTCCCAGCCGCCAAGGGCCTGGAGGGATCCTAAATGAACCCAAATCCCACACCAGTTGCACCGGGGAATGATCTGACCACGTGGTGGACAAGATTTCAGCTCTACGAATGGAGGCCAGGGTCCATTTGTCAGTCAGAGCAAGGTCTATTCTCGAATACGACTGGTGGGGATGTGAGAAAAAGGTGTAATCCCTCAAACCAGGGTGTTTAGCGCGCCAGACATCTTGTAAGTCATATTCATTAATAAGTTGCTTAAATTTCCTAGAGTGATCAGGGGGCTGACGGGCTCTAGAGCTTAAAGAGCAGGACTTATCCATAGACGGGTCTAATACCATGTTGTAATCCCCTAGTATCAGGAGAGCACCTTTGGCATATTTCTGCACAGTAGAGAAGAGATTCCTAATAAATGCAATTTGTCTAGTGTTAGGAGCATAGCAGGTGACAAGTGTGGTCTCAGTCCCTTCTAACTGGCCCACTAATATTAAGAATCTGCCCTCCGGGTCGGCATATTGAGAGGTAATGGTAAAGGAACAATTAGCAGACACTAATATGGCGACACCCGCCTTTTTATGAGGACCATTTGCAGTGTAGCAATGTGGATATCTGTTGTCGAGAAATCTGGGGGGGCTGATCTGATAAAGTGGGTTTCCTGGACGGCAACTATATTCGCTTTCAACTTATGGAAGTAAGCCAAAGCCAACTTTCTCTTTTGGGGAGAATTTAACCCTTTAGTGTTCAAAGAAAGAATGTTAACCATATGGAAGTATTGAGGCAAAAAGCATATGATTGCTTCTACGGGAGGAAGCAATTGCATAGTAGCGTTTACTCGCGTAAAGTGAAGCTACTTGAGACAGAGACATGGGGATACCAGACACATGAGGGAAAAGAAGAGTAAGAAAAAAAACAGAGAAAAAGAAAAGATTAGAACTGGCGTCTCCTAAAGGAGTCGTTGTGAGAGACCTGTCCAAGGTCACCTCAACCATGATGTTTGGGGGATAGTGGACTGTCACCCCTCAGAAGAGAAAAATGAGAAGTACGGAGAAGAACATAAAACATAGAGCAACTGTAACCCGTAATATAATATAACTCAGTTTTAGCGTTAGCTAACAAGACTCACGAGCTTGAACAACGTATGGGATAGAGAGGACCGCCTAGGATCAGGACACATACCTGAAGAAAGCCGTCCCTATATTAGATAAATATGCTGCCGTCTGTACAAACTTTATATAACAAGTTAGTCAAAAATAAGGCAATGCCTACCGGTAAGTGTCTATACAACTACTAAATTAAATACCACCTACAGGGTAGTCAGATAAAACCCCTGCCCCATCTGTTCACAGGAGCGCGGCGGGCCGGCAGCCGGCCCAGGAGTACATGCCACCCTAAGCCCTCTGCTAGAGCAGCCCGCTGGTCCCACCTCTATCTCTACAAAAAGGGAGCCTTTAATTAGCCTTGTGTATAAATCACCGTAAATATAAACCAGATGAGGCATATGCCGTAAAGGGATCTACAAAAAAAAAAAAAAACAGGACGCTTATTGGTGTAAGAGTTGTCTGTATAGTTTATAAAATTATTGCTGTCTATTCTAGCCCTTTAAACTATAGGTAGAGACAGGGGAGGAGTGTCCAATAATGAAGGGAGGTAGGGCCCTGTAGGAAGACACAGCAAACGGGGTGGCACTGCAATGCCCCGACTGCACGCAGAGAGACGGTGGCACATTCAGGCAGCCTAAAGTATAATGGTGTGAAATATCATTACTCTGTGAAAACATTCAACAACAGACTCGTAATAACAACATACGGATTAAGGTGGCTTATGAAATCAAACAAAGTCTAAATTAAGTTAGTGCACCGTGTCGGAGAGCTGGACCAATGGAGGCGCTACTCCACCGACGACCAGTCCTGCTGGAGTCGCCGGGCCGGAGAAGCACCCGTGGCTGTGTCTTGTAGCTTCCATTTGGACAACAGCTTCAGCCCATCCTCCACTGACGAGATTGTAATTGTAGATCCTTCCCGTTGGATTAGAAGACGGGTTGGGAAACCCCACCGGTATATTATAATTGCCTTCCGAAGGGCCGATGTAACTGGCAGGAAAGAGCGCCTTTTAAGGAGGGTTGCTCGCGAGAAGTCCCCAAACAGCTGGAGAGATCCCAGAGCCGCAGCAGAGTCCACGGAGGGTCTGGCAGCTTTTAATATGGCCTCCTTGATATGGAAAAAATGTACTCTCATCAGAACGTCTCTGGGTACACCCTCCGGGGCAGACCTAGCCTTGGGGAGTCTGTGGATTCGGTCTATCAGGAGGTCGGCAGGCGACGCTGAGGGCAGTAGTTTCTTAAAGATGTTGATAACAAAGTCATGAAGGCCACTATTGGAGATATTCTCAGGTATACCCCTCATCTTGAGGTTGTTCCTCCGCGATCTATCCTCCATGTCTGCCAGCTTCTCTCGTAGGGCGACAACCTCTTCCTCCAAGGCAGCGTGGGAGTCTATAAGATCATTATGGGAACCCACGAGCTCTCCCATCTTAGTTTCGAGGGCATCCGTACGCTCTCCCAGCTCGTCTATAGACCTCTGGCATGTTTGGAGGGAGGAACGGATTTCGGTTGTCACCTCATCTTTCATTTGGGTAAGCAATAGCTTTAGGGTGCCAACGGTTAGAGCCGCATCGTCTGCAATCTCCGCCCTGACCGGGGGATCAGATTGGGTAGCAGGAGGTGGGGACGAGGCAACCGGGGTGTAGTTGGATGTAGATGGGGAGGATGATGTTGAAGGGTTCCCCGTTTTACCCCCTGCACCTCTGAGAGATGGTTTGAAGAACGGAACCTGAGAGACCGCTTTAGACACCTTATTTCGTTTGGAGGGCATAGTTAATAATTATGTAATATAAACAAGACTGTATCCCGGTGGGGTGCACTGTGAGATCTAGTATAAGCTCATCTCACACACTCAGAGTTAAACAGAACCATATCCGAAGTTGCTCAGCCAAATAAGATTCCCACCTGAGGGGTGAACTGCACAGGCTCAGGGACAAACCATCATATTTCTCTGGGCCTCTTATCTCAGAGGTGGGGGTGGCTGGGGGAGTCCCAGAGGCAGCCTTATATTTAGTGGGGAGCACCTTAGATGTGGTGTGAGGGAGGGTAAGGCTAGTGTGTGGCCTCTCCAGCCGTGTTACTCACAGGTGGTAGAAGTTTTCCTCCAGCTATGAATTCCAAGATGGCCGCCGCCGAAGTGGGACCTCAGGTGAAGCAGGCTTCTCTCCCGTCCCCCGGGTCCCCAGACAGGTCAGCAGTGGCAGGGGAGGTAGGGGCACCTCTCTCCTGTAACCCCCGCCGGAATCAGCGTCTCAGGATGTCTCTGCGGCTCGTTAATAGCCGCGATGCGCTGCGGAGCTCCGTCGGCGGGCACAGGCAGCTACTAGAGGCCGCGGCTTCAACCCAGGTGAGGGCCGCAATCCGCAGGACGGAGTTTCTCCCGTCCCCGACTCCGCGGCACTCTCACTGCTAAGCCGGAGTGTGTCTGTGGGGTCTCTGGGCTTCCCCAGCCGGGCAAGAGTCTATTATATATATATATTTTTTGCCTTTACTTGGGCTAAATGCAGGAGCGCTGTGGTAATGCGTCCTGCTTCCTGCACAGCCGGACCACGCCCCCCTGTTTTTGGTTTTTATAAGAGCTATCTGCATAAAGACACAAAGTAATCATTTGGTAATTAAGCATAATTCGCTATAGCAATTTTTAGGGTTTTTTTTAGATTTGTTTTCTGCCGGAAACATTTATATACATTTAACAACAAAAAAAAAGACTATTTTTTCAATGATATATAATTATAACATGGTAACCGCTATCGTGTCATTTTTTATATTTAAACTACATTTTGTATAACTTTAACTTGCAAAGTGCTGTATTTTTGTGCTTGAAATATTTTTTTTTTTGGTCAGTCAACATATTGGGGGAAATTTACTAAAAATATGAATACGACTCAGTCGTATTCATATTCTTAACATGATTAAATATGACCGGCATTGGTCGTATTTTGTCTAAAATACGAATCGCAAATAGGGCAGATTTACTAATCTGCCCTATTTTCATATTCATACTTTTCCAATGGCATAGGCAGGCATATTAGGCCGTATTGATATTTAGCGGGTGAATATACGGCCACTAAATACAAATACAAGTCGGCAGCCTGCACTGATCAGTCAGATCCGTGCAGGCTGCAGTGGAAAAAATAGTGGATAAAAATTTCAAAAAATGCCGTGGGGTCCTCCCGCCAAGGCTGTAACCAGCCCCAACTCAAAGAGTCGATGCTGGTTTAAAAAAAATCAGATAACCAAACAAATAGGGGTTCCCTGTATTTTTTTAAAACCATCAATAGGCTCAAGGCCTGGACCTGGTTCACAAAATTTGGGAGACAAAAAGAAAAATGGGTCCCCCGTATTTTGTGAACCAGCACCGGGCCAAATCAGTCAGCTGGGTAATGCCACAGCCGGGGGACACTTATTATATAAGGTCTTAGCCAAAGCATTAACCCCTACTGTCAGTCTGGGAAAGGGCATCCCTGGAGGAGTGGGGACCCCCCCCCCAATGAAGGGTTCCCCACCTCCAGGGTTAACCCAGCCCGGGCTGAAGCCCAGGGCTGTCCCCGATGACCTGGGATGTGGTGTGACCAGTTCCATCTGCCGTGAGGGCCTGGCGTTGTGCTTGGCAACCATGGCGATGGATGGGGTCTGATGACGTCTGTGGTTAACTTGCACAGGGTTTGCCGAAAGCTGGTGTGCTGTGCATGTGGGAAAGCCACATTTAAAACAAACTGTATGTGTTATTTCTGATTTGAACCTGCCCATCTCCCTGAAGCCAAGACGGGCATGGATTCCACTCACACTGCCAAGTGACTGGGATGCACGAGCGTGTGAGATACTCTCACGGCACCTTCCCTACCTCAATGGAGCAGTTCAGTTGCAACCCCTACAGTACAGGTGATGCAGGAGGTCAGGTCAGTAAAAGCCTGTGTTGTCCTAAGCAGGGGGAGTGGCCTGTGGTGGTGTCCTATGCAGGGGGAGCAGCCTGTGGTGTCCTATGCAGGGGGAGCAGCCTGTGGTGTCCTCGTATTATTATACATGGAAATTTACCAGTAGATGCTACATTTCCCACCCTAGGCTTATACTCGAGTCAATAACTTTTCCTAGTTTTTGTGGTAAAATTAGGTGCTCATATTCGGGTCGACTTATACTCAAGTATATACGGTATTTAATAATAATGGTGCGTGGTCCAGCACTCCAGATAACAATCAATTACCACACTGCCATCCAAGGTAGATATAGCCAGGGAAGTATCAATTGATACGATAAGGTGGCACTCAAACTGATTTTTTCCTTAGAAGTAATCAGTTAGAAATAGCAGTTGTTGGTCTGCATTATTTCTAAGGAGAAAATCTGTTTTTAGTGCCGCCCTATTGTATCAGTTGTATATATATAAACATTACATAGTAATAAAATAATTATATGACTTACTATTTATTATTATTATTATTATTATTATTATTATTTGGAACTCGTTACATCAGTGTACGTCTCCTTGAGAATATAGTTGCCTTTTTAAATAGTCTCTTTAAAAATAATTATGACATTTTTAAGAGTCTTTCATTAATCAAATATTTTATACTAAAAACGATGACATTTTCATTTCGTTGGAAAGTCTTTATGTACCGTAGGAAAATGTTTCTCATCTGTATATTACAATATCATTTTTAAATCTAGAACAAATCAATTTCGTGTAAAATGCCTGTACCAGTAATGACCTTTTCAGCTTTTGACATGGAGTATGTACTTTCTAATGTACCCCTGGATTAAAAATGTTCTCTTACAATGCGGCTCTGTCACACACGTATTGTCAAACAACTAATTCCGGAAAATGAGGATTAATGGATTTTGATACTCACTTTGCTGGAGGCTTCCTGGTTGTTGGGAGTAGCCGGGGCAGCAGTTGTCAACAGTCGGAACAGTCTAACTAGCGTATTGTTAACCTCTCCTTGCAGTGGTATCTTGCCACACTGAAGCACCTACTGTTATTGGTTTTTACTCTATCCTGTCTTCATCAGGGACATTCGGTGAGGTAAATGGCTCAAGAGTCCCTGGCAAGTACCAGAGCCAGATCTGCACACAATATATGAGCCATGAGGCACATGCCGGCATTATACACATGTGCAGCAGTATATACTGCTGGAGATTCACTGAATTTTGATAAGAGATGTGCAGATAGGGTAGCCAGGTGAGGTACTGCCTCATCTGCCATAGATTTTTTACTCCAGAGTTTTGACTATAAAAATGATTAGAATAATTAAAAAAAGTTTTTTTTAAATATATTCTTTGTATTTTTGACATACTTTCTAAATTCAAAACGCCGGCATATATGCTAGTATGACAGGAAAGGCTGTGCCTCACCTGCCTCACCCCACCGCACGCCACTGGTCTTCATTTATTTGCTATCATTTTCTCATTTCTACCTATGGTTCTTTTTTCTGCTAGCTTGCATTTGTCAGTGAATTATTAACATTCATCTGCAACTGGCTTTAAGCAACACATCATTCATGTATTATCCAGTGAACAGGTCAACCATGTCTTGGTCAACTACTGTTGGTCGACCATGATTACGCTAACACCTAAAAATTGTCAACCTGTACTACTGCAGGTTGACATGGACAAAAGTTTGACAAACATTGCTGGACATTGAAATGGTTGAAATAGCAAAAGGTCAACACACAATTTTACAAAATCTTCCTTCGATGAAAGAAAGTTTTTTGGATCTTTCTAGAAGCATTTCCTAATCACCTATCTAATGTTTTTGAGTTATTAGATGGCTTAAACCAGAGGATCCATACCTCGGTCCTCAAGTACCCCCAACAGTTCCCGTTTTCCAGTACACATGTTTACTCACTAGACTTTATTCAGGTCCGTTTGCTCGCATGCAAATTTGCCTGCGTGCTCGATGTTTTCCAAATGTGCATGTGTGCGTCCACGGCAAATAGATGGTTCCCAAACCAACATTGCGGACAGTACGCTGGGGGGGTGGGGCGGGTTAGTCGGTGGGCCAGGTTACACACCCATGGGAATGCCCATCGTTCCCATAGAAATCGCCCGGTGACGTGGGCTCCAGGAGCAGGCAGCTGACATCACCGGATTCGCAAGTCTGGCAAACGAGCATGGCGTGCACATAGGGGCATCTGGTGGTCAACCGGAATAAGGTCCATTATTCATCATTATTCACAGACACATTTTAAAATCCATTAGATGGTGAGTGTGAAGATACAGGGTTCTTCAATCACTCAGACACCGAGCAGATGAAACCAGAAGAACGGTTTATTTTCCACAGCACGCACAAATAGACAATAAACAGTGGCAAAGGTAAATTGCAGAGTAGAAAGATATTCAGGTAGCAGGCCCAAACAGACAGTCCTTGTATAGTCACAGTCCCAGATCAGTTCCACAGGGCAAACTATCACTTAATCCCCACAGCAGTGATAGCATATAAGTCCACACGATACCTAGACAGAGCATAACCTCTTAGTCCAGGACAGTCCATCAATTCTCTCCTCCTGGCTAGTCTGCAAGTCATTTTAAAAACTTCTCAAATTCCCACGGTGATTGCATCATCTGTGGGGTTGCCCAAGTTCCTGATTGGTGGATTCAAGCATAAGGTATATCCCACCTTCAATCCACAGTTGTCCAACAGCTGCTCTCAACCCCTGCTGGGTCGGTTCCAGTAAGTCTGGAAGTGGCCAGGGATATGCAGAGCAAGATACAATACAACACAAGATTACGTTATGGGCTGATCACCCCCTGTGGTGCCGGGTTCCACTAAGTCTGGTATTGACACAAAGGAGCTGAAGGTAGAGACACAATCATAGTCGGATTACATTATGTCCTGATTACCCCCTGTGAACATTTCCTGTTGGTAGCAGGGGAATTGGATCACCCCCTGTGAAGATTGTCCCTCAGCTAACACCCTCCTGTGATAGCAGGAACAAAAGTATGGTAATGGGACATAACCTTTTGGTGAATTATTTCCTGGGTATTTCCTGGCAGACCATATTAGGGCAAGAGCGATCTGATCTGGAAATACACACAGATTTGGGGGATAGAAACATCTATGGAGAATAAGAGGGTACCGACGGACTAAAATAGTACATTAATTACTACACCTAATAAAATATAGTAATTACAGATTTACAGTGAGTATGATAACCTCACAGTGAGTGATTGCAAATGGATTTCCCCTTTTGCTGTTACCGCATTTGCAGCCGTTCGCGGGGGGCATTACACTCGGGGGGGGTGAATCAAGGGTGAAATCGGCCCTGGCATTTTGAGAATACAGGCCCATCTGCAGCAGGTGGGACCCTTGCACGGCAAAGCCGTGCAGCGAAAAGGGGTGTGGCCTCATGGAAAGGAGGCATGGCATCACAAATAGGAGGCATTACACATTATGGAACATATCGTAATGCTCATTACACAGTATGGCACACACCGTGATGCCCATTACAGACTATGACACAATCCAATATGACCATTACACATTATGACAAACACTATAATGCCCATTATATATAATACCACACGCTGTAAAGCCTATTACATATAAGTGCTGCTTACCTACATGCTTGTTGCTACGGGTTTCATTCTTGATGCCAAGGGTTTCATATTTTACGCTCAATGTTAGGGATTGCATGCTATCTGCCAGGTGGTTACATACACTATACCAGGCATTCTATGCTCTTCCAGGGGTTACATGCTGGTTGCCAAGGGGGGAGTGAGAGGTGAGGCCAGGCAGGGGAAGCGGTAAGGCCAGGCAGGGGTGCATGTGATCACATAATATTGGGCTAGCCACAGTAGTAATCTAGAGTAGCTGCTGCCTGTTGCTGGGGCTTGCTGGGCCTGGGAGGTGGACTGGTGGCCTGGAGCCAGGCACAGCGCCCAGCAGGTGACCAATTGACTGGAGAAACTTAAGCAGAGATCCGCTAGGCCGAGCAGGGCACCAGAGAAGGGTGCAGAAGGGTCTGGTGCCTGCAGAATGTGGGTGGGCTGTACTGCTGGTGGACTGGAAGGACAAGTTCAACCGCGCCACAGGTTAACTCACTGTCCTTTCACTCACTGACACTCCCACCGCACCGTTCCCATCATCAGTCACGCAGAGTCGCAGGAGGAGCCGGAGGTCACGTGATCAGTGACACACACTGTGTCCCTCCCTCCTCCTCCCAGCGAGCACCGCGGTGGAGTGTCACTCATCAGCATCGCAGACATAGTGACACTGAAGAGGACGGTCCGACGTAGTGTGTTATCGCACCGGCATGTAAGTGGCAACCCTAAATGAATGCAACTTTCTGCACAAAATCAGCCCACAAGGCCATCGGCCCTTCTGACATTTGCCAGAAGTGCCAGATGGTCAGTCCTGCCCTGTCCGCCTCTGATAACTGGGCTCTGAAGATTCACAGCCCAGCGATAAGGCCTGAATCAGTTCATGTTCCAAAGTTGCTATAGTTCCAAAAGGCTCACAAAACTAACACAACTCACAGGGCCTCTGACTCTTAGTTCTACCACATTCTTCCACATTATAAAACATGCATTGTTCTTTACATTGCCTGTGCCCTTTGTATTATTTCATTATTCTGGAAAGAAAATCCAATTGTCAATGAAGTATAAAATTACATATCCTAAAATGTATTAATGCATTAATCCAGAAACGTTTCCTATATACAGTATCCTGCTGTCTCGAAAAGCTTTATAAAACCCTGAATTGATACAAAATATCAGCTTAACAGGTATAACAATGGTTCAAAGTGATAATGGAATTTTGGTAATTTATGATCTTTTAAAAAATAGTGGTACATCCAAAGGTAGCTTTTAGTTCCCACCTGGAGCATTCAATTCAAGCCGCACGCACAATGAAAGTTGCAGTTGGTGTCAAACCTGATAAGTTCCAATTCAGCATGCCTTGGAAAAAAATACAATGAAATAGGATTTATAAGGAGTCACTTTGTCCCTGTGTATAAAAATACTCTGCATGAATACCTCTATTTGCATTAGTAAGAAACGACATTTTCCATAAAGTAGGACTTGAGTAACTTTATATATTGGAAATGTTTAATGTTTAAGTTGTTTTGAAGTTCTACATATCTGGTCTAATATAGACCCGATCGGAAGGGTTCCGATGGTGGGAAGTCTACGCATGTGTGTTTATGCGCATATGGAAACCCAGAGGCCCCCCCCTGAAAACTCAGAGTAGACTTCACAACTGGGCAAAACCATGTTGCCCTGCAGATGGGCTGATGTAATATGTCCGGAGAGAGATAGAATTTTCTGTGCAGGGTAAATACTGGCTGCTTTATTTTCGTACTGCAATTTAGATTTTAGTTTGAACACCCCCCGCCCACCCAAATCTAACTCTCTCTTCATATATAACATCTGCCCCACCTGCAGTGGAGCATGATTTTGCACAGTTGTGCACTTTTTTTGACTTGCGAATAAAGCTGAATCAGGTGCTTTATCTGAAAAAGCAATGTGAGGGGGGAATTGTATTGCAAATGAAATTCAGAGTTGGAGTTTGCAGTGAGAATGGCTGTCAGGGTCCTCCTCACAGGAGTTGCACCTAATAAAATTGACCCCTTTGTGTCAATAATAATAGGTTGTATTTGTACACAAAGACATCAAACGTTAGCAAGAAGCAAAATCGTGGTATACTGTAGCTTAGACAGCTTGATTGTTAATTGATGCTACTTTATACAGATAGCACTCTACCCCTACAATTAATGTTTATGATATCATTAACACAAGCTTCCAGGACTATAATATTGTCTGTCTATCTATCTATCTCCGTATAAGATATCATTATATATATATTAGTGTTGGGCACGTTAACGCGTTAATATCGCGTTAACGCGCCAGCACATTAACTGCGATTAAAAAAATTAACGCAGTTAACGCGCGGGGGGAGGGGGGGGGGGGAAATCACTGCAGCGGCAGGGAGTGGGGAACGGGGCTGGGTACAGTACCGTTTTTTAACGGTCTGTACCGGCAAATTCAACCTGTACCGAATGTACCGGTTTTCTTAAATAATTGACAGCCGGGCAGAGAGCGCTGTCTGTGCGCGCTGCCCGGCTGGATCTGGGGGTTTATTCTAGTTCATTCTTTCTGACAAAATCCTTCTTAGATGGACAAAACCATGTGCACTGCAGGGGGGCAGATGTAACATGTGCAGAGAGAATTAGATTTGGGTGAGTTTTTTTGTTTCTGTGCAGGGAAAATACTGACTGCATGATTTTACACTGCATTATAGATCTCACTTTGAAGAAAAACCCCACCCAAATCTAATTCTCTCTGCACAAGTTACATCTGCCCCACCCGCAGTGCACATGGTTTTGTCCATCTAAGAAGGATTTTGTCAGAAAGAATGAACTAGAATAACCCCCCTAGTCTCTACCTTTAAGTGAAAACAGTAGCAGCAGCCTGGTGGTGACCCGGTCCCTGCCCTGCTCCCCTCCGTCAGTAATATTATCAATTCCCCTTGTCTGGACAGCCGCGAGCAAATAGGAGCTCGCGGTCTGACAGCCAATCAGGAGCGGCTGCCAGATCACAAGCTCCTATTGGTTTGTGGCCGTCCAGCGGCAGGAGAGTTGAAAATACAGATGGACTAGGCTGCTGCTCTTGCTGCTAGGACCTGCTGCAAGGAGGACAAACGCCCCTTTTGTGAGTGCATTACAGAACTGATTTTGTTTGTGTACAGAGTACACAAATGCCAAGCTTTAGAATAATCACTTTAAAGGGGGGTTGGAATGAAAGACAGCATATTATGTATACAGTATACCCTATAGATATGCATCAGCCCTGCAATAGTATACTCTATATAAATGCATCAGTCCTGCAACAATATATGTCCCCAGACTTTGTACTGTATACAAGTGTTGTCATGTAAGACAATGGAATTACCTGCATATGTGTCTCTGGCACTGTGGGGCCATATGTGTCTCTGGCACTGTGGGGGGCATATGTGTCTCTGGCACTGTGGGGGCATATCTGGCACTGTGGGGGCATATGTGTATTTGGCACTGTGGCAATCCCCCTTGGCAACGAGCATGGAACCCCTGGCAAGGAGATTTTAGGTAAGCGGCACTTATGTGCCTATCAGCGCGATTAATCGCAGTTAATCGCAAAAATTTTATGAGATTAATCGCGATTAAAAATTTTAATCGTTGCCCACCTCTAATATATATATAAAATATATATATATATATATATATATATATATATATATATATATATATATATATGCATTGGAGAGCCAGCAACATCCAATAAAAATATTTATTTAATTATAGGCATATAAGTGCAAATCGGAGCAAAAAAAGGGAGGAAACGTCTACTTAGCATGTTAGTAGAAAGCCATAATCACTGCGTTCATCCTCCAACAACCAGTCATCACACCCGACAGGCTGTTTCGGTGCTACTCAGCACCTTAGCCCATGACTAAGGTGCTGAGTAGCACCGAAACAGCCTGTCGGGTGTGATGACTGGTTGTTGGAGGATGAACGCAGTGATTATGGCTTTCTACTAACATGCTAAGTAGACGTTTCCCCCTGCATTTTTAACCCCTTTTTTTGCTCCGATTTGCACTTATATGCCTATAATCAAATAAATATTTTTATTAAATGTTGCTGGCTCTCTAATGCATTTTTGTATTATGACCAATTTGTGAGCTCCAGCACTCTCCGGATCGCCTTGTGTGTGCAGTCTTGACTCATGGTCTTGCTATATATATATATATATATATATATATATATATATATAGAGAAAGAGATACCCAGCGCAATTAAGTCCACCACAGTCTTTAAATCAGGTCCAATCCACAATCACCAATGTGTGCAGCTCCAAACAATAGGATCCAACCACGAATCCAGGGCATATGTTTTGTAAGAGAAAAAATAGATAGAGCGCACAGTCAAAAAACCATATGTAAATTTGTAATAGTTTTTACTGATATTTTTAGCAGGGATAAAAAATGACATACATGGGATATAAAAGATAAATTGCCACAATACGGCGTTTGTCACCAGCACAGCGGGGTTAACCAGATTTTCAGGAACACGCGGGGTGATCAGCCCAGCGGGGTTCGTCCACCCGCCGCAGTCAGGACAGAGCCGAGAAAGTCTTTTCACCGGACCAGAGGACGTCAGCCGTCAGCAAAGGAAGGTAGCCACGCCCAACGCGTTTCGACAGAGGTCTTCTTCAGAAGACCTCTGTCGAAACGCGTTGGGCGTGGCTACCTTCCTTTGCTGACGGCTGACGTCCTCTGGTCCGGTGAAAAGACTTTCTCGGCTCTGTCCTGACTGCGGCGGGTGGACGAACCCCGCTGGGCTGATCACCCCGCGTGTTCCTGAAAATCTGGTTAACCCCGCTGTGCTGGTGACAAACGCCGTATTGTGGCAATTTATCTTTTATATCCCATGTATGTCATTTTTTATCCCTGCTAAAAATATCAGTAAAAACTATTACAAATTTACATATAGTTTTTTGACTGTGCGCTCTATCTATTTTTTCTCTTACAATATATATATATATATATATATATATATATATATATATATATATATATATATATATATATATATATACATCGATGGTCTGGCACTCCCAAAAATATAAAGCAATGTCCCGGGTGCCCTCACATAAATAGTAATATAGACATGCGACGGTGCGGCACTCCTGGTATGAATGAAGACTCGCAGACAGTAAACTGTAACAACGTTTCAGTTCATTAGAGAACTTTTTTCAAGTGTACAAAGAATAAACAGTATACAACATACCTTTATAGTAACCTCACCCAATGTGTATGCGGCTAGCCAGAGCGGGACCTCACTCCCGTCCGGTACCGTCGCAGAAAAAATGACGTCATCACGCACCAACGTGATGCATGATACAAAGTGCTGTATAGACCCGTTATATATATGTATATATTTCTCTATATGTATATAGATATGCATCAACACATTCCCTGATCATACCTCTTTAAAGCATGAGTCAGTCGGTGAATGAATGCATTAGCATATTGTGGTATTTTGTCTTTTGATCTTGGCTGAACCACATTAATGAGAACATTTTTGTTGATTCGTTGTTTCCATAGAAACAGGAGTTCTGGAAAAATATGTCCATAATAGATTGATGCGAGGAGTCAACAGTGAGAGAGATTCTTCAATATTGTTCCAAATTAACTGATGCTATTTAACTGTCGCCACAATTTCAGTCACATAATATACTTATTTCCTGAAGTCGTTACATTGATTGAGATCAACCATGTAAAGGCGAGGAGGGGATTCATGGAATAAACAATAATAATAAGAAGAATTGCCACACGCTAGTCCAGGTAGACAGAGGGCACTCGGGGAAGTAAATGCGTGGCTAAGGAATGGTGAAGGCACGAGGGGTTCAGGTTCCTAGAGCGCTGGTCAAGCTTCTCATTCAGGGGCCATCTCTGCTGCAGAGATGGATTGCACCCGTATGAGGAGGGGGTGGCCATGCTGGGGGACAGGATGGTTAGAAGGTTGGAGGGGGCTTTAAACTCAACATTTTACAGATAGAAATTATAGGCTCGAAGAACAGAGTATAGATGAATTGGTCAGTAAGAAAATGAAGGGTGGAACTTCTTATCAGGTGGAAAACTAGAAAACTAGAATAAGAAAACTTTAACACCCAAAGAAAACAATAAATATATTGTATGGGAGATTAACAAACTGATATGCTTGCTGGCCACTGCAAGAAGCCTGGCAGGTAAGACGGGAGAGCTTGCAACGTTGGCCTCCAAGGACCACACTACGACATGTTAACTGTCACAACTTAGACATGGTGGAAAGAGAAACAAGACTGGGCTTTGAACATGAAAGGCTATACCCTTCTTAGATAATATAGGGCAAATAAAAAAGGGGGGGAGTGTACCTTTATGTTAAATGTTATCTTAAACCATATTTAAAGTAAATGGCCACAGGGATAACTGGGCATAATACTGAGGCAGTATGGATAGAAATAGTTGGGAATAGCAAAGAACTAACCAATTATTAATAGGAGTACGATACAAACCTATTGACATTAAAGAGACATGGCCCTTCTTTTAGAAGAATTTTTTTTTAATCAGCAGAACAGGGGCAGGTTCCAATATTGGGGGATTTTTATTCACACATAGACTGGACCAATGAGATGAGTTCTTCAGTTAAAAGTGGGGGATTCCTAAATGTATTGAAAGACCAGTATAACACGCAATGAAAGTGCACAGGGCCGCCATTAAGGGGGTGCTACAGAGACAACTGTCCAGGACCCAGCCACTTTGACAGAGGGTAGGGCCCGGGCCGCTGTGTCCCTGCAGCAAGCAGCCACAAGCAAACGACCAGCACGCCTCCCCCCTCAACAGCGATGGGCTGCGGAGGACATGACACAGGTTTACTTCCTGTGTGTAGTGACCCGGAAGCTGCAATGGAAGTACAAGCAGTAGCAGTTTGGGATCTGACCCTGCCACCTGTCCCCTCCCCCGAGTGCTGCTGCAGTGGATAGGTGATCGCTCACTGCTGATGACCGTACAATCTTCTAGCGGAGCAACACACATGTAGCTGAGCTGCAATTTTGTCCTCTGTGGGTAACAGCCACTGGCGGGTCTGGGATGGGGTGGCCTCCAGCAAGAGATGTTGAATATTACCTCGGGACCCGCATTGAGGGGTGAATTTATGAAGCTTGGAGAAGTGTTATCTATCCCCATAAAGAACGTTATGAGCAAGGTGATAATGGTTCAGCCAATCAGCTACAATATGTAAATTGACAGGTAAGAGCTGATTGGCTGAATCATTATCACCTTGCTCATAACGTTCTTTATGGGGATAGATAACACTTCTCCAAGCTTCATAAATTCACCCCTCAGTCCTGTATGCATTGTTTGTTAGTGTGTGCATCAGTGGTGGCTCTTACAATTATGGAGGAGTGGGGCTGCGCAATGCGCCCCCTCTCCGCTGCTGTCCACGGCCACTGACGCCGTCCCCAGAAGCCGCGCACCCTTGTACCCTTTATGGGGCCAGCTCTGCCCCAAGCCTCCGGGGGCGGCTTTGGGAAATTTTTTTGATCTGCATCTTTTTTGGAATAATGCTGCACCCCTATACCCAACTAAAATTTAGATGCTCTAGCATCGAAATTTAGATGCACCCTTGTTAGTGGTTTAGACGCTGTACTTAGATGTTATAGCGTCTAATTACTAGACGCACCCTTCAGATGCCCCCTTTGTTAGCGGTTTTCCGGGGTGTCTACTTTAGATGCCACCTTTGTTAGCGGTGTGCTGGGCTGTCTATTTCTCTGTGGAACTACAAGTGCGACAATGACCTGTCAGCGCTGGGCTGCCGCGGAGTCACTACGCTGACAACGTAGTTCAAGCTGCCGCCATGAAACTACGCTGATAACGTAGATTCAAATTAACTACAGCAGTAAGGCAGCCGTTGGACTACGCTGATAACGTAGCTTCAAACAAACTTAGCGTAGCGCTGCTGCCGGCACTATGCTGATAACGTAGCTTAGAGAAGTAAGGCAGCCGTTGAGCGTACAGCTGCCAGGATTCAAACATAGCGTAGTGTAGAGCTGGTGCCGTGAAACTACACAAGTACCAAAAGAACATATCAACCCATAATCGGTATTTAGCCCAAAGCTACAATAGGTAGATTATTTTACAGGGGGTTTCACAGCTAGGATATACAACCTCAAATAATATGTTACTATGTTTAAGAAGGTGAACAATATACTCCGAAAAGGCCTTAAATGCATTTGACTTAATCAGTATTAAAATGGCTGATTATTAATCAAAGTCACCCTTCTCAACACTACCACGCACTGGTACTCGTTTTCATAAATTTATGATAAAAATGATTTTTTTTATTCTGTTGTACTGCAATACAGTAATGCAGTGGTTTCCAAAATTTTTTGAATCACTGCTTCCTAGATTATCAATTTTTAAAATGTTACCCTTAGACCAAAAGCTTTGTATTCATAAATTTGCAGTAGAACATAATATTAAATTAAATTAGTCATGTTCATATATCATCGTTGAATTATGTGTTTAGGGACAATATTTACTTCTGTTTGTCCAGCTATTTTTTATTATGGCCTTTCCACAAGCACTGGTTTTGAGCATTACTGTACATTGACAACAAATATTTTTATTTGGTCTTGGACCATCAATCCAAGGCACCCATACAAGTGGCCTAATGCACCCAAGGGTTTGGGAACCATTTAAGCAGTTGCTTTGTCTGTTTAGTTGTACAAAATAAATCCTGAATGTATTAAGAATGGACTGCACCACAGGTGCACAAGGGAAACTTACGGTAGGTCTAGGGCTGGTGACAGGGTTGGGGTGGGTCAATGGGGACAACCGTACTGGGCCCCAACCTTGTGAGGGATTTCAAGGTTCTGAAGGGCTGTAAGCATGGCAGTGGCATTACAGTGGCTATCATGGTCTATAAAAGTGCCGACTGGCCACCCATCTGCCTGTATTCCTAGGAACTTACTTGGATCCCAATCTGGTAGCCCACATGTGTTATAGTAGCCAACTCTGGTAGCCCACAGTGAGATAGAATGCAGGCTGCAGGGTGAGAGAGGGCATTAGTGTGATAGAGTTCAGGTCACAGGGTGAGGGAGGGCATCAATGTGATAGAGAGCAGGCCACGTGGTGAGGGAGGGCATCAATGTAATAGAGCGCAGGCTGAAGGGTGAGGTAGGGCATCAGTGTGACAGAGCGCAATCTGTGGGTTGAGAGAGGGCACCAGTGTGATAGAGTGCAGGCCGCAGGGTGAGGGAGTGTGTCAGTGTAATAGTTCACAGGCTGCGGGATGAGGGAGGGCATCAGTGTTATAGAATGCAATCTGTGGGGTGAGGGAGGGATTCAATGTGATAGAGGGAAGGCCGCAGGGTGAGGGAGGGCATCAGTGTGATAGAGCACAGGCTGCAGGGTGAGGGAGGGATTCAATGTAATAGAGGGAAGGCCGCAGGGTGAGGGAGCGGCAGTGTGATATAGTGCAGGGTGAGGGAGGGCATTAGTGTGACAGAGCGCAATCTGTGGGTTGAGGGAGGGCACCAGTATGAAAGAGCGCAGGCCGCAGGGTGAGGGAGGACATTTGTGTGATAGAAAGCAGGGCACCGTGTGAGGAAGGGCATCAGTGTGATAGAGCACAGGCTGCAGGGTGAGAGAGGGCATCAATGTGATATAGGGTAGGCTGCAGGGTGAGGGAGGCATCAGTGTTATAGAGTGCAGGCTGCAGGGTGAGAGTGGGCATTAGTGTGATCGAGCACAGGCCGCAGGGTGAGGGAGGGCATCAGTGTGATAGAGTGCAGGCTGCAGGGTGAGGGAGGGCATCAGTGTGATAGAGTGAAGGCTGCAGGATGAGGGATGGCATCAGTGTTATAGAGTGCAATCTGTGGGGTAAGGGAGGGCATCAGTGTGATATAGTGCAGGCCGCAGGGTGAGGGAGGGCATTAGTGTGATAGAGAGCAGGGCACTGGGTGATTGAGGGCATTTGTGTGATAGAAAGCAGGGCACCGTGTGAGGGAGGACATCAATGTGATAAAACGAAGGCTGCAGGGTGAGAGTGGGCATTAGTGTGATAGAGCGCAGGCCGCAGGGTGAGGTAGAGCTTCAGTGTTATAGAGCACAGGCCGGAGGGTGAGGGAGGGCATCAATGTTATAGAGCGCAGGCTGCAGGGTGAGGTAGAGCTTCAGTGTTATAGAGCACAGGCCGCATGGTGAGGTAGGGCATCAGTGTTATAGAGAGAAGGCCGCAGGGGGAGGGCATCAGTGTTATAGAGCACAGGCCGCAGGGTGAGGGGGGGCATCAGTGTTATAGAGCGCAGGACGCAGGGTGAGGGAGGGCATCAGTGTTATAGAGCGCAGGTCGCAAAGTGAGAGAGGGCATCAGCGTTATAGAGAGCAGGCCGCAGGGTGAGTGAGGGCATCAGTGTTATAGAGCACAGGCTGCAGGGTGAGGGGGGGCATCAGTGTTATACAGTGCAGGCTGTAGGGTGAGGGGGGGCATTAGAGTGATAGAGCACAGGCTGCAGGGTGAGGGAGGGCGTTACTGTGATAGAGGGTAGGCCACCTCTAGCACACTGAATTGGGGGCGGGCACTGACATCACGTATAGTCATCCACCGGCCCTAAACAGGAACGCCCACCATTTCTATGGGTGCACCCACCATTTTTGTGGGCACGCCCATGAAACACTGAAATGAATGACATTTTCACAGAAGGCACTTGCTGTGGTGGTTTGCCCTATTCGCATTAGCTCTTATGGTAATTCGCAAACCACCCACCATCGGAGATGGGGCCAGTGGCGGAACTTGTGAGTGGTTGGCCCAGGTGCAAAACTATAATTTATTCCTCCCACCTCCAGTCCAACCTATGTTCACAATATGCCACACAGCAGTGGTTGGCAACAGTGGGCCCCGGTGCAATGCACCGGCTGCACCAATGGTAGTTCCGCCTCTGGATGGGGCCAAATTCAGACTTATTCAGTGCGTATAGGTCTGAATCAGTCCCTTTGTTTTGCTGTTTGTTTTCGGCTCAACTTGAAGGCTGCAATTTTGCTAGCAAATCAATAGAAAGTCATACAACAGATCATTAACTCTAATGCAAAAACGAAACAATATCAAATTTTACAGCTAATATCTCTTGTCTCCGTTGGTGAAAGCATACCAGCTGTGTCTCTGGATTAAAGTGGATCTTTTTCCTCCCTGGGGAATTTGGGCATAAACACCATCCCACTTATATGTTACTTAAAGCTTTTTGGCTGACAATGACAATACCTAATGCAATCACAAATTTTTTAAAAAAAATCTATAAAATGTTTCACAAATAGGAACGCTCCTAAAAAAGGGAATTGTGGTTTAATATTGATGTAACATTTTATTTTATGCCTAGCCAGTGTTAGAGGTTAGAGTTGTTTTTTGTGTATTTCACTCATATTTTATAATAATTACAGAAATTTTGCAGCATGTGTAGGTTCAATCACATATCTTATACCTTATACGCTGCTGTCTAGATCAACAGTTATGGCAGTGGTACCCAAACTGTGTGCCATGGCTCCCTGGGGTGCCTCGGGACACATGCAGGGGTGCCCTGGGTTGGTGGTCCAGGACCAACTCAAATTATTAATGGTTCATTATTTATGAGCAAAACCAGTGCTGGTGGCTGCCAATAATAAAAAGTGTGTAAACAGAAGCAAATCCTGTCCTTTACCACATAACTGACCTTAAGAATTGCATATAAACCCAGTCTAATTATTTTATTTTTGGCTTAGGGGTGCCGTGAAAAAATTCTGATACTCTAGGGTGCCGTGATTCAAAAAGATTGGGAACCCCTGAGTTAAGGGATCGACCACTCTTGGTCAAAGGCGTCTAGTTAGATGCCTACAGATAGTCCATGGGGTCTAAAGCGACAGCGACGGGAAGTTAGACACAAGCGGGAGATTGATAGAGACACCAGTCACCACGTCAACACGAGTTTTTCAGGAAAACACTGTCATGTAACTTTAGCCGCCCACCCTGAGAAAGGAACGCCATGCCTGCATTCCCAGGGGAATGCCCAGCATTTTTATGGGGAACCCTAAAGCCAACCTCCTGCCTGCCCTCAGCCCTCCCTCCCCACAGCCAACGGTCAGGCAAGTGTGTAACTCAACAAAGCCTTGGTCAGTGCCGGGTGTTGCACTTGCACATGTGGCGGCGGATAGATGTGCCCATGGGAACGCCCAGCATTTCATGGGTGTTCCCATGAAAACACTGGACATTCCCATGGTAATGAGGCAGTGACGCGGCTGCCGGGGACGGATCACCGGATGTCAGCTGCCCGTCCCGTCCCCGCACAGGGAGAAAGCAAAGCTAAGGCTCCTGAGAGTGTCTTAGTTTTGTGTGCTCGATCCACATCGTTTGATGGTCAGTGACCATCGAATGATGTGGTCCGCCTCCTAGGCTGTGAGCGAATTCGGTGTGTGAGAGGGGGTGGATGGCCGTGTGAGCGGCGGGTGGCATTAAATTCACATGCTAAATCTCCAATATTTATTATTGTTAGTTAATATATTATTTATTATTATTTATTAACAGTTTCTTATATAGCGCACTCATTAACTCTAATGCAAAAACGAAACAATATCAAATTTTACAGCTAATATCTCTTGTCTCCGTTGGTGAAAGCATACCAGCTGTATCTCTGGATTAAAGTGGATCTTTTTCCTCCCAGGGGAATTTGGGCATAAACACCATCCCACTTATATGTTACTTAAAGCTTTTTGGCTGACAATGACATTCAGACTTAAACAACACAATGTAACTCCAAGTCAATCACACTTCTGTGAAATCAAACTGTCCACTTAGGAAGCAACACTGATTGACAATCAATTGCACATGCTTTTGTGTAAATGGAATAGACAACAGGTGGAATTTATAGGCAATTAGAAAGACCCCCCCCCCCCAATAAAGGAGCTGTTCTGCAGGTGGTGACCACAGACCACTTCTCAGCTCCTATGCTTTCTGGCTGATATTTTGGTCACTTTTGAAAGCTGGCGGTGCTTTCACTCTAGTGGTAGCATGTGACGGAGTCTACAACCCACACAAGTGGCTCAGGTAGTGCAGCTTACCCAGGATGGCACATCAATGCGAACTGTGGCAAGAAGGCTTGCTTTGTCTGTCAGCGTAGTGTCCAGAGCATTGAGGCACTACCAGGAGACAGGCCAGTACATCAGGAGACATGAAGAAGGCCGTAGGAGGGCAACAACCCAGCAGCAGGACCGCTACCTCCACCTTTGTGAAAGGAGGAACATGAGGAGCACTTCCAAAGCCCTGCAAAATGACCTCCAGCAGGCCACAAATGTGCATGTGACTACTCAAATGGTCAGAAATAGACTCCATGAGGGTGGTATGTGGGGGTTGTGCTTACAGCCCAACACCATGAAGGACATTTGGCATTTACCAGAGAACACCAAGATTGGAAAATTTGCCACTGGCGCCCTGTGCTCTTCACAGATGAAAGCAGGTTCACACTGACAGTCTGGAGATGCCAAGGAGAACGTTCTGCTGCCTGCAACATCCTCCAGCATGACCGGTTTGGCAGTGGGTCAGTAATGGTGTGGGGTGGCATTTCTTTGGGGGGCCGCACAGCCCTCTATGTGCTCGCCAGAGGTAGCCTGACTGCCATTAGGTAACGAGATGAGATCCTCAGACCCCCTTATGAGACCATATGCTGGTGCGGTTGGCCCTGGGATCCTCCTAATGCAACACCATGCTAGACCTCATGTGGCTTGAGTGTGTCAGTAGTTCCTGCAAGACGAAGGCATTGATGCTATGGACTGGCCCGCCCATTCCCCAGACCTGAATCCAAATGAGCACATCTGGGACATCATGTCTCGCTCCATCCATCAATGCGACGTTGCACCACAGACTTTCCAGGAGTTGGCGGATGCTTTACTCCAGGTCTGGGAGGAGATCCCTCACAAAACCATCTGCCACCTCATCAGGAGCATGCTCTGGCATTGTAGGGAGGTCATACAGGCACGTGGAGGCCACACACACAAATGAGCCTCATTTTGACTTGTTTTAAGGACATTACATCAAAGTTGGATCAGCCTGTAGTGTGTTTTTCCACTTTAATCGTGATTGTAACTTCAAATCCAGACCTCCATGGGTTAATAGATTTGATTTCCATTGATAATTTTTGTGTAAAGAACAACAGTATAAGTATATATATATATATAGGAAAGAGGTGAGAAGGGCGCCTTCTGGTGTAGTAGGTTCAGGTTTAATATAGATCCCTTCACCTTTAGTGAGCGATCACCCCAGTAGTGTGTACGTGTACCGTTATTAGTGGATTCCAACCACTTTTCTATGAGCGTGTTATCAGGAGTGCAACATCCAGGACTTGGGTATCTCTTATCCCCACGGATTATTCCTCTCAGAACATCATGGTGGAACAAACAACAAAGGAATAGAATAGTGTAATATTGCTAACACAATTTTAATTCTCGCAACAAAGACTTTTTAAAATGCTCGTACAATGTATAAAAACATAAAGGCTTATCTGATGTAATGGTGAGGTCAGTCAAACGTCATCACACTTTCAGAGTATCCCTCAACGCGTTTCATCCCCCGCCAATGGGCTTGGACTTCATCAGGAGTGCATTATTATGTGCTCACAGGACCATATTTATACCCTTACTAATGAGGGAGTAGGTGGAGTGTGATTCCCGCCATCAGCGGCATCACACTTCCGGATTTCGGCTGTTTGGAACGCATATGTGTCATTTCCGGAAGCCCGTGACCCGCACGCGGCTTACGGTTTGTGACGCAATTACCTTACTGTTAGAAACTAGCTCCTTCTGGGCATCGCGTTTACTATATCCGCCCGGTGGAGCGCACAGTAGTCATTTCCGGAAGTCTGTGACACGCACACGACTTCCGGGTACTCGCGTGATTTCTATTGTACTGAGTCCATTGGGATTTATATTCCCTCCGGAAACAGGGGCAGCTGAATTCCCTGTTCCCCTGACGGTTGCCTTAGTAACCAAACATACAAATGGTAATGATGCTAAACCTTACGGTTATATGAGACATAAACTGTATGTACACAGCATGAATGGAAATAGCGGCATATGACCCCATTACGGGGGGAGTGCGCCCTTTATGATCGGTATATCTCCTGGGGTTTTAGGTCACAGTGCCCTCCCACGGAGACCCCCAATACACAAGTTCGCCCCTCCTTTCGATAAACAAACAGGAATGGGGATATCTCACGCCACCATATTAAATGACGAAGTCAGACAAATTTAAAAACTCAGTATTATAAAACTTTTTTAAAAAATACTTCATAAAAAATACTTCATACAAAACATGCCTAATATTCTAAAAAAGGAAAAATAGGGTGGGTACATTAAAAAGTTTTCATAAAAAAGGTGCCAGTTCATAATTATCGTTTAACCCATTTGGTGTTAATGTATTGAGCTCATGAATCCAGAACATTTCTCTCCTTGGCCCTTATTCTGAATCGTGCGGTACGGCCCGCGTGCGGCCGTACCGCCGATGTTTTCAGTCTGCACATGCGCAGAGGTCAATCTGCGCATGTGCAGCCCAATTCGCCGCAGACGTAGTTCGTCCGCCGCAAAGGGGGCGTATAGGGGCGTGAGGGGCTTCATACCCTCATTTCCCTATGCATACGCCCCGCGTTTCATGGGTGTTCCCATGCAAACGCGGGGCGTATGCATGCTAATGAGGGTATGACGCCAGTGATGGGGGCGGGAAGCTGACGTCGCCGGATGTCAGCTCTCAGCCCCCATACAAGCTATCACACGGACGATTGTCCGTGTGGTCTCAGCTTGCGGGACCTGGTGGGGCGTGCGGCCCTGCCTTCGATGGTCGCCGACCATCGAATGCAGGGGGCAGCTCCCACCATGGTGGAGGCGTACGCCCCACCATTTTCTTGCGGATCGCCAGCCGTCCGTGTACGGACGGCCGTGGCGATCTGTATCGTGGGCGGGGATTGGTTTGTGCGGCCGGAGCACCGTGTGCGGCTCCGGCCGCACAGATCTGAATAAGGGCCATTGATAGGAGATTCTCTCTATCCCCTCCCCTAGGACCCAGAATGACTTGCTCCAGAACTTTAAATTTTAATTCATCTACATTTCCATTGTGGTATTTGGAATAATGTCTTGGAACTGTGTGGTTATCTACTTTATTTCTAATTCCCCTCACATGTTCCTGGATCCTCAGTTTTAATTGGCGTTTAGTTTTGCCAATATATTTGAAACCACATGTACACTCCAACATATAGACTACCCAACTGCTATTGCAGTTGACTAGACTCTTCAGGGTGTATTTTTTGGATCCATCATAGTTGGTGAAGTTCCTAAAGTCTGGATGTGCAAATTTGCATATATTGCATTTGTTACATTTGTAAAAACCTTTTGCTCGGTCCCAGGGCATATTCGATTCTTTCTTTCTTTGCTGTAGCATACTTGGTGCTAGGGAATCTTTCAGATTTTTCGCTTTCTTGAAAACTATGTCTGGATTAACTGGTAGTATTTTTTTTAAAATGGGGTCTGTTTGTAGAATGCCCCAGTGTTTTTTAAAAATCTTTCTAATGGCATGTTCTTGAGAATTGAAGGTGGTGATGAAATTTACCCGATCTTCTCTTTGGTCTTTAGTTTTGTATTTCAGAAGGTCTTTTCTCTCCATATTCTTCGTCTTTTCCTCAGCCTCTTCCAGAATTACTTCAGGGTATTTGTGACAGTGCCCCTGTAACGGTGTGGTGTAAGATGGTACCTGAATCTGGACTTGCCGGCTTCGGATCTTCACAGCCTCTTCTTGGAAGAACCTGTGACAGGGAATGGCACAACCCAAGGAGGACCCACAGAAGTGACACTACTACAATTAGCAGCAACAAAGATTTATTTAAAAAAAAGATACTCGTACCGGTTGCTGCAGTGCATTTACACATATATAACCATCAAGAAAAGGTGTAACATGTAAGCGTTCAATTTAAGGCATTAAAGAGATAACTATTGCAAATAGAATGACATCATGGTGATAAAAATACAAAAGAGAAGAGACATTAAAGAGAATAATATTACATCACTAAGACACTATACTGCATATATAACACTATCACAAAATATCCGACCGACAGGTGGCGCTATGCACCCTGTGTGTACTGAACTGTAGTCCCTGGTGCAAAACAGTCACTGCACTTGGAGAAAGGTCCCGCGACGGAAATCCTCACAAGAGAGAATAGTCCCTAGCTTAGTGTGCACACTAACTTGTGTAGAACATTAAAGGTTAACAATCCTCTCAAGAGGGACAAGCAAGCCACCTGTTTTAGGGTGACTTCTTGTAAGGTATTGGAACTATCCGTGCTGCAGTAATAAACAGGATACAGGATGTCAGTCACTAAAGTGGACCTCCAATGATGTGTGCTGTCAGGAGGGGATAGGACTTCAGGGGGTACCCCTGCTGGGGTGCGGGCTTGCTGTTGGGGTATAGGGCTCCCCGGTACCTTAGTTCTGGTGCCAGCTCCTGCTGGTAATGACTCTTGGCCTCTGCTGCTCTGTGGGGCTGTCCTCTGAGTGACTCCCAGATGGGTTGCAGTGTCCCTCTCTGCCTAGTTCTGTGCTGTAGGTCTCTGCAGTCATCCCTTCACATGGTGCTCACCCCTTCTTCTGGTCAGCAGTGCTGGCTGTCATTCACTGCTGGGTCCTTGCTCCCAGTGCCTGGTCTCAGATGTGTGCTTCTCTCTGCACAGCATCTCTGTCTGCATGCTTCCTGGCTCAGGATACAAGCTCTTCTCCCCTCTGCACACTTTCTCTCTCACACTGCTGCTGGGATCACCTCTGACCTAACAGCTTCCTGTCTCATGTGCAGGGGAGCTGGGACACTAGGACACTAGCTGAGTCTGTTAACCCCTCACAGACCTGCAGCTTCAACAAGAAAAGGAGGTTTTCCTCTGAGCAGCATTGGCTGCAATTAAAATCTCTTTGGGGGCACAAGAGTACACCAGGGGTGGACTGCCACACACCTCCCTGCTGGAAATTTGCCTGTCCGCAGGCAACTTAACCAGAGCCAATAAGTCCCGGACAATAAACATTTTGCAGCAACAAAACAATGCAAACAGTTATACATTACATAACCACAAGTATTACATACCTTCCTATAACCTGACTATCCAATGTGGGCTCCCTGGGTCAACCATCCCTCCGCCACAGGACTCCATCCCTCTGCGGTCCAGCTTCTCCACTGCTGTCAACGGATGGCGCCCACTCTCACGACTTGCACTCAGCTTTAGGCACGTCTCGCCTCTCCATCTTGCCTCTTCGACCTCTGTATCGCCTGCTGGATTCTGAGGGCGAATTCCTCTCCTGAGATGGTCGTATATTCACCACTTGTTACCGGCTTCCCACCGATGAAACAGATCTTGGCCTTGTCTTCTCTCTCTGGTGCTTCTACTTTGGCCTTGGATTCAGGCAGTGGCACAACTGGTTCTGCTGCTGACGGCTCCACTGTCTGTGTCACAGCCATGTGAACCACAATTTCTGGGCTTCTCTGCTGGTCTACCATTCCGACATTTCTCGGCCTTAGATTCGCCACCCGGTAATCGGCATCGTCCATCCTGGGCACATACTCCCGCGTCGGCTCTGGAAGTTGAGGCCTGGTCGCTTCTTGCCGATTCTGATGGACTGTCTCACTCCACACGACCGGTTTCTCGCTTGACCTCGTGATGTCAGGTTCTGGTGGGCGGGGCATCTGTCCTGGTCTAGGAGGATTGGTGTTCACCCTTTTATTTTCCTGCTTGACCTCTCTCTGTTCAGCTCTACTTCCGTTGTATTGGTTGTAAGGTGGAGGCTCTTTACGGTGTGGGTAGTGCCAATGCTGTTCTGGGGCGTGTCTGTTGCGCAGCACCGGTGTTCCATTCGGCCCAGTCACTTTGGCGGCCTTGATGCCCCTCCTCCCATTCACCAGTTCAAATTCGACTACCTCACCGTCGCTCAGGCTCCGGAAGCAGTTTTGAGGATCGGCATGCTGGATGGCGGTGTAATGGACGTACACGCTACGCCCGGTATCTGCACGCTTAATGAAGCCATACCCGCGTGGTACATCAAACCACAGGACACGACCTGCAATTCTTCTTGGGCTGGCTCGCGGCCTATTGGTCATCTGAGTTACACCGGATGCTCTTGACGCATTCTGGAACACTGCCGGTGGACTACTTCTCCCGTGCCTTCTCACAGTGTGTAGTCGTTCTGACCTCCATTGCGGATTCTGTTGCCATCTATGCCTTCTGCCACCTTCACGTTGCTGTCTTTCCTTTTCATCCTCCGCCCATTCCTGACGCATCTCACGGATCATCCTGGTCATTTCGGTCATCGCTCCGATGATGGCCCCAATCGAGTTCTGATTGGCTTGGGCTGGTGGAGTGGCGGTTCTTCGCATCTCCTGCGGTTCTGTGTACTGCGATCGCCACATCTTGCCGTTCCCAGGGGTCTTGTGCAATCCTGTTCGTGACGCCAAGTGTGACAGTGCCCCTGTAACGGTGTGGTGTAAGATGGTACCTGAATCTGGACTTGCCGGCTTCGGATCTTCACGGCCTCTTCTTGGAAGAACCTGTGACAGGGAATGGCACAACCCAAGGAGGACCCACAGAAGTGACACTACTACAATTAGCAGCAACAAAGATTTATTTAAAAAAAAGATACTCGTACCGGTTGCTGCAGTGCATTTACACATATATAACCATCAAGAAAAGGTGTAACATGTAAGCGTTCAATTTAAGGCATTAAAGAGATAACGATTGCAAATAGAATGACATCATGGTGATAAAAATACAAAAGAGAAGAGACATTAAAGAGAATAATATTACATCACTAAGACACTATACTGCATATATAACACTATCACTAAATATCCGACCGACAGGTGGCGCTATGCACCCTGTGTGTACTGAACTGTAGTCCCTGGTGCAAAACAGTCACTGCACTTGGAGAAAGGTCCCGCGACGGAAATCCTCACAAGAGAGAATAGTCCCTAGCTTAGTGTGCACACTAACTTGTGTAGAACATTAAAGGTTAACAATCCTCTCAAGAGGGACAAGCAAGCCACCTGTTTTAGGGTGACTTCTTGTAAGGTATTGGAACTATCCGTGCTGCAGTAATAAACAGGGTACAGGATGTCAGTCACTAAAGTGGACCTCCAATGATGTGTGCTGTCAGGAGGGGATAGGACTTCAGGGGGTACCCCTGCTGGGGTGCGGGCTTGCTGTTGGGGTATAGGGCTCCCCGGTACCTTAGTTCTGGTGCCAGCTCCTGCTGGTAATGACTCTTGGCCTCTGCTGCTCTGTGGGGCTGTCCTCTGAGTGACTCCCAGACGGGTTGCAGTGTCCCTCTCTGCCTAGTTCTGTGCTGTAGGTCTCTGCAGTCATCCCTTCACATGGTGCTCACCCCTTCTTCTGGTCAGCAGTGCTGGCTGTCATTCACTGCTGGGTCCTTGCTCCCAGTGCCTGGTCTCAGATGTGTGCTTCTCTCTGCACAGCATCTCTGTCTGCATGCTTCCTGGCTCAGGATACAAGCTCTTCTCCCCTCTGCACACTTTCTCTCTCACACTGCTGCTGGGATCACCTCTGACCTAACAGCTTCCTGTCTCATGTGCAGGGGAGCTGGGACACTAGGACACTAGCTGAGTCTGTTAACCCCTCACAGACCTGCAGCTTCAACAAGCAAAGGAGGTTTTCCTCTGAGCAGCATTGGCTGCAATTAAAATCTCTTTGGGGGCACAAGAGTACACCAGGGGTGGACTGCCACACATTCTCTCTCCCTAAACCTTTTCTTATAAAGTGCAACTTGTTCTTCATAGTCTGATTCCTCTGTGCAGTTTCTCTTGATCCTTGAAAACTGTGAGAGTGGGGTGTTGGTTTTCCACTGTTTCTTATGGTTGCTTCTAAAATGCACATAAGAATTGGCATCCACTTCTTTCACAAAATTCTTGGTCACTACTTTCTCCTTATCATTAGATAGTATAAGGTCTAGGTACTCCACACTCTCTTCACTGATTTTGTATGTGAAGGATAGGTTGTAATCATTTCTCTCCAGGTCTTTCATAAAAATCTCGAAATCTTCTTTTGTCCCGTTCCATATTATCAGGATGTCATCTATGTATCGTTTGTACAGTACTATCCTGTCTATGAACCTGTTATTCTCATATATATTCTTCTTCTCCCAGCTACCCATATGCAAATTGGCGAAACTGGGAGCAAAGACTGTCCCCATTGCCGTTCCACATGTCTGTATGTAGAACAGCTCTAGAAATTTAAAATAATTGTGGCTCAAAATGAATTTCATTAGAGTACATATAAACTCCTTGTGGGTATTATCCAAACTTTGATCATTGTCCAGGAACTCCCTACTAGACTCGATACCTTTTTCATGTTTAATGGAGGTATACAGCGATTGCACATCTACTGTGACCCATAGGTATCCTTCTTTCCATGTGGTTCCTTCCAAAGTTTGTAATATAGCCGTAGTGTCTTTGATATATGAGTTTAAAACAGGTACATACTTTTTCAGAAAAACCTCGACATATTCTGATAGACCGGAGGAGACTGGTGTTTTAAAGGGGGAGAATTACACATCGTGAGATCAAGAGGATAGAACTTTCCTTGATCGGGAGGATCCACTCAGCGCTTGTACCACCTTTTTTCCAGTATATATATATATATATATATATATATATATATATATATATATATATATATATATATATATATATATATGCACACACACACACACACACACACATACACACACTTACATTTAAGATACAAATCTCAATGCAGGAAAATCACAAGGTCTCTTTTTTGCAGAAATCAAAAGTTCCAATAGCATGATAACTATCGCATGGGCAGGAACACCAATTTAATTTTTGAAAAAATACATAGAAACATGCAACAAAATATCAGGGGGAAAAAATGTCCCCCAATGTTATTTATTTGACAACAACACCGGATATTTTAACAAAATGTAATCAATGTTTTGTGCATCACTATTTCAATACAACCAACACCAATCACGCTCAAGGCGTGGGAGCAGCGCTAAGAAGCAATTTGCACACAAATGTTTACTGTATTGTAAAAGATTTTACTGTTTAAAATACAAATCAAACAACATAAACTTAAAATATCACAGTATAAAGACAATTGCCGACTGACAAGTAAAAGGTTCTTCACATCACATGATTGATTTCAGTGTGGATTGGGCCCAATAAAAATGAATATTTCGGAAATTTCAGGGGGGTTTGGGTGGGAGGGGAGAGAGGAAAATAGGTAGTCACGGGTAAGTGCACTTTACCAATTTGTTGAGGTTGTTAGTTACCAATGGTTTCCACTCAGGTGGTATTGTAATCCTCACAAGGATAAACTGCACTTTATCAGTCGTTGGAGGAGAGTCGGCTTCCGCTTTAAAGTTGTATCCCTCGTCTGTTTGGAACTTGAGGGGAGAAGGGGTGTCGAGGGGTTGGGAGGGGATTTTGTCACCCCAGTAGAGCTAAAGCGGTGTCCGCCGAACTGTGGGAAGGCAGTTTGTATGGTGGTAAGTTACTCACTTAGAAGGTGTCCTCCTTGGATGGCAAGCTGGAATTATGCCGCTAGATGTTGGAGGGAGGAGTATCCACCATGCACTGAGTGGGATGATTCCCAAATGAAGGGACACAGTGAATCCGTGGTGAGGATGCACCTCAGATGGATGAATCCAATTGTGGTATGGGGGTCCACGCGTACAATCCTGGAGATGGAGAACAAAAAGTCCAACCTGACGCGTTTTGCTGCCAACTGCAGCTTTATCAAAGGTGATAGCGAAACTTGTCAAGCGCCTGCACATTCCTTGGATTTATTCCTCGTAAATCAGTTTTCCCTATTTCAATACAACACAGAATAAATGTTAGCAAAAAAAAAAATCGTAAAAACTAAAAGTCCATACTTACACACTGAGCGACTATGCCCAGCATGTATGCACAGCGATGATGACAATCATCGCTAGGTACTTGTTTCCTAGCAGGGCACCCAGAGGCGTAACTCTGGGAGGCAATGGAGTCATCTACCGCCAGACTCCAGCTACCAAGGGGGCACCTCTCCTCCCCTGCCTGTTTGAATCAGTTAATTGAAAGCCATCAATGTCGCTTTTGGGGCTGACTCCCTTTCCTAACATTATTTTTGCAAGTGTCACACCCATGACCTGTCTTACTGTAGACAGACACCTTACTGATTAAGATATTGGGGGGCACCAATATTTACCTTGCCTCCGGGCAACTGGGACAAACTTACGCCACTGAGGGAGCCCACTAAGCAAGTTGCTTAGTGGGCTATTCTGCGTAGGAAAATCGCATCGCATGGGCCTTTTTAGTGGCGTGCGATGCGATTTTTAAATGTAATTTATTCACGGCTCTGTATGCCCCAGGGGATCTCATCGTATCGCACCTCCCGGAAAATCGCATGCGATGTCATTACATTAGCTACACAATAATATGATTGTATGCCATAAAAAGAGGTTTTAGGCATCCCCCCCCCACTATCCACGCCACCCCAGGGGTGGCGGAACCTGTCCTCTGACCCTTTCATACCCCCTCTATCCACGTCGGCATGGAAAAAAATTCATATAGTGTGGTGAGCGCAGCGAGCCACCGAGCCCGAAGCGTGGCGAGAATACATGTAATGTAATCCGTGTCCCCACGCTTCGGGCTCGGTGGCTCGCTGTGCTCGCCACACTATATAAAATCAACTCCACGCCGACGTGGATAGTGGGGGCATGAAAAGGTTGTAGGACACACTCTGCCGCCCCTCGCGGGGCTTGCTGTGCTCGCCAAGCTTCGGGGTGACGTGGATAGTGGGTGTGGGGGGGGGGGTGCGTAAAACATCATTGTATGTATCATTGCCCGTGCTGCACCCCTTCAGTGGAACGCACTCCCTCACTCCATTAGACTCTCCCCGACCTTGCAAAGCTTCAAACGGGCACTGAAAACTCACCTATTCATCAAAGCGTACCCTTCCACTGCATAAACCAGCTGGTTCTCCGACCCCTTGCCTGTTTCCTGTTTACATCCTGCTATCTAACCACCACCCCCTCGCTTGCACCTCTTGTAATCTGTCGGTCTCCCCTACCTACTAGATTGTAAGCTCCTCCGAGCAGGGCCCTCTTCCCTCCTGTTGTCAAAGCCCACTTCTCTTCACATTTCACTCACAGCTCTCCTTTACTCCAACACTCAGTGACCATCTTCATACTCATCTCCATCATTGGCCTCAAGCCTCTAGTTGTATGTTGATTGGGTCCTCACTACTTACATTTAAGCTGTAATGTGTATTGAACTGTGGTGCTCTTTATTTGTACTGTATTTTTGTTATTAATTCAATGTTATGCCAAGTTTTTGTCCCCCTGTATTGTTCCTTTGTACGGCGCTGCAAAACACTTGTGGCGCCTTATAAATAAAATAATAATAATAAAGTATGTCATACAATGATATTATTGTATAGCTAATGTAATGGCATCGCACACTCTATAAAATCACATGTGATTTTGCGGGAGGTGCAATGCGATCCCCTGGGGCATACAAAGCAGTGAATAAATGACATTAAAAAATTGCATCGCATCACATCACACGGCACTAAAATGGCCCATGCGATGCGATTTCACTACGTTACGTACGTAGGAAATCTGGTCGTCCTGCTAGGAAACAAGTACCCATCGCTGCGGGGAAATAAATACAATACAAAAAATAATCAGAAACACAGAAAGAGGAGCATGCTAAAGAAAATCTCTCCGAAGTCATGGTACTTATTTTGTGGCAGCCGTTCAAACATTGACAGAGCTGGAAGCAAAGACAAATTCTAAATGTCATGACAATTCTGTAACAAAATAAATAACTACAGGTCATGTTCACAGTTGAACTCATTTATCATTACTGCTTGTAGGGTATGTGAGGGTATAAATCAAACTGGACCACCATGTTTACATTCGCATCGGTACCCAAAGGGGAGTGGGCTTAATTTACCTGCAGACTTGTGTGGTGATAGGCAAATTTGCGTGAGCGCAGGAACATGCAGTGTGCGAACGGACAAGCAGACACAAAGCTAATTTTCACCCGATCGTGTCAGTCATTTTAGTGATTCAGTAGTCCTGTTTCAACATGAAAGTGTCCACATACACAATGCGTAAATTTGTTACACAAGCAATCTTAAGGTGTAACATATATGCACACATACTGTATAGAACATAAGAAGCATGAAAGAGATATATGTGTAACCTAACAAACTACTTACCAAGGGCCTGCATTGAGTATATGTGTATAGTTAGCTGGTTAATGAGAGAAACTTGTATGGTGCATGGGTGTGCACTGTGTGCAGGTGCATGTATTTTAGCTATTTTAGCTATTGTGCGTGCTGATTGGTGGTGCGAATATCAGTCCGGTCTTCTCACTCAAACTGGCATTAGTTAATCAGTGGTGTTGGCTTAGAGAAAGATAACCTGTTTTATACAGCTCCAGTGAGGTTCCGGAACAGTTTTATAGTAGCTAAGATCCAGGTGTCTCAGGACCTAAATGGAAAATATCTTTCTCCCATCATGTCAAACTACACAGTTTACAACACAGTTCCTCACACAGTTCTAAGGTGGCTCCACCAATGCTTAGTATCTCCGCAGCCATCTTTGGATAGGGCATGAAGCCTTAGTAAGAATAGTCTGTGCAGTAGTACACTACTATTTAAAATATTTCCACCTTTCAGAGGATGGAGTTCCTCTTGCTTTTGAATTCCAGCCCCAGTCAAATTAATGGTTAGACTCTAATCATGATTTAGAAGGTTCTGTAGGAGCCAGTAGAATAACCCTGACCAGATGACTATATAGAAGGCATAGCCATATGAAGAGGGGTAAGGTGGATGCAGAGCTTACTTTACTAGCTGTCCCTCTTATGCAGCAGCAGAATGTGAGCAGGACAGTATTCAGTGCAGGCAGAGACACTGGAGTGTCAGGTTTATTGAGCTACCAATGAATCTTCCCGACTAGAGATAGGAAGGGATGTAAGTGACAAAGGATCCCAGCTTTTCCAACTCCCCATCTGGGTGATTGGACATTATTAAGCTATTAGATGACATCTAATATACACCATTGGTTTAAATTTACAATTCACAATCCATACATCCCAACATTAATCAGTCCCGGTCGTAAGTTATAATTTAAATCACATGTGGAATTACACCTTTCTTATCAATTACATAGTTCAACACAGGTGACTAATATATTAAGAGTGAAGTTCAGGTAGAGCGCATTTGACCCTACTGCAATGGGTTATGTTGGGATATATGCATAAAATACCCCCCCCACCACACACACACACACACACACACACACACACACCTTCCACCAGAGCTCCTCTGTCTTTAGTGCCTCGGGCACCCCAAAGCTTAATCCAGCACTGATGGTAGTGGTACGGTACTGTACTTTAGTAGACAACATGTCTTCAAATGGACCTTTCATGAGGTTTGAAAGACACAGACATTATAGCTAAACCTTGGGCCTGATTCATACCCATTCATTGGGACCATGTGCACGTGTGGTCATCTTTCCGGTCGCGTTCCCAAGTTTATTGACGGGTGACGGGTATTTGGGGGCTGAACGCCGGCATTTTCAGGGAGTGTCCAGGCATTGCCCAGTCATTGGGAGGGAGGGCTGCTGACATCAGCGGCAGTGATTGCAATGTGATTGCAGTGCTGAGTAAGTCGCCGCTGCCATGCACAGGGGTGGGGGTGGGGGGGAGTTTGGAACTCTGGCGGTGCAACATTTACCTGATCACTGGTCTCTGAACCAAGCCCATAATTATGAGGAATTAAAAAGGTTTGCTCGTTAGCCTTTACTTGGTTGCTATAATGACATAGAGTACTTACTGTAAATATATTATAATTATAACCCTATGCAAAATATTAATAAGTAAATAATTAGCTCTCTTACTTTGAAAGTTAAGCTACTTTGATGAACATAATTCCATGAATAGAAGGATGAAATACTGTAACACCCTTCCCCTGTAGAAATGGACAAGACATAAAAGCATTTTTATGTCATGTTTCGAAGTTAAAGTTTTCCATTCTGACCTTGAATGACAGATTTTTATTACGCACAACAATGACACCAGTTTATATGGAAATGGAATCAAAATTGCAGAATCATTTTAATCTAATCCCTATTGCACACATGCATAACAGTACTATCAAATATAGCTTTTATCCCCAAGGAAATAACCAAATGCACTTATTTTCAACACAATCTTCTCGAAAAAAAAAAAAAATGACATATTATTCTCTATGAAGACGGAATGTTTTATATTAGAACATATTGAGTCCCGTAAAAAGGAAAAAAAAATACAGCAGGACAAGGGCTGTGGGAAGCCACGGAAATTCTGTTTGCCGAAAGTCAACTGAATTTCAGTTGAAAGTTTTAAGATGTAAAGCTACTGTACATTGGCCTTTATTTATTTATCTTACTGTACATTGGGATTCACTATGGTTCACAATGATTTGCCAAATTCCAACTCTAATTTGTCCCACCCTCTTACTCCTACAATCTCTTGGAAAGAAGAAAGTTTATCAACACAGTTGATTGAAAGACAGGGTGGACATTTAATGGAATAGTGCAGGATGTAACAATATTTAAATGCAGTCAAACCTAAAAAAAAACTACCATTTTCAAAGATTTGATTGCACGGTCCACATGTCCCTACAATAGCCCAAACTTTTGGAGGTTGATCCTGATAGACAATGATAGGAAAGATCCTGTTTGAGTAGATGGAGACTCCAATGGGGAGGGCCATGACCTTCCTCTGAGTCTGGGACAGGTTAGGAAATCATTATCACTCTTCAATGATGATTAACTATTTGACAAGACATTGCAAGCCATTGAGGTAACAGATGTGGATATGGCAGGGCCATTATTTTGGGGTATGATATACAGTAGGAGCAAGTTTCATCTTTGCTCCTTTGTCCAAGGCTAGCCATGGCTAGCCATGGCTATTCTATTGTTCTCAGCTGCAATACAATACGTATTGCAGCTGAGAACAATAGAATAGCCATGGCTAGCAATGGCTAGCCATGGCCAAAGGAGCAAAGATGAAACTTGCTCCTACTGTAGATGTAAAGCCTCTCAGCCAGCCCTGGGAATTGCCATATTCCGTTAGCTGGTTATTGTTGGCGAAGAGGCGCTCCATCTGATGGCGATGTACGAGCGTCTCACACGTGTCCCCTTCTTAACAGCGTCGGGGAGCACTTTCCCTGCCCATCTCTCTGCTTCAGGGAGATGGACAGGGATTGGGGGGAGTTGGGAGCAGCTACTGAGGGCATCAGGGGAGCTGCAGGAAGCGGCGGAGGGACCTTTTGTAACAGGACACGCAAGCATCACATGCACGCATGCCCCCTTCCGGCGGCGGTGGTTGGCATTTCCATCGCCAGGCGGAGCTCCTACGTGCTTCATCTGTATTTACATGTCTGCTTTGAGGAGCTCCTGCGGGGTTGGCTTGATACCTTGCAAAGAAAGTCATTAAATATTAGCACATGTGAGCAGAGATGTTTAAGTATTAATGTCTGTGAAATCTGCTGAAGATTCCCTTTAGATCTCTGTGATTTTTAAGTAATGCACCAGGCCAAGAGACATATGAAATGTGTATAGATAGAAAAGTAAAATAACTATATCTATAAGTGCAAACTTATAAATATCTATAAGTGCTAAACTTATTAGCCACTCACTGGTCATCTCACAGCCTGACTACTGCAACGTTCTTCTAACTGGCATTAATCGCTCCCCTCACCTCTGTCCTCTACTCTGTCGCTAGGCTTATTGTACCCTCCCACAGCTCCACTTCTGCCACTCCCCTTCAACAAAATCTTCACTGGCTGCCAATCCCTACAGAATCTCGTTCAAACTCCTCACCATCACATACAAGTCCCTCTCTAACTCCACTGCTCCCTACATCTCCAACCTCATTTCCCTACACACTCCCTCCCACCCTCACTGGTCAGCCAGTGACCATTTACTCTCCTCTACCCTGACCACTCCTTCCTATGTTCAACTTCAATATTTTGCCCTTACTGCACCCCTTAAGTGGTTCACTGCACCCGCTCCATTATAATCTCTCCCTGACCTTGCAAAGCTTCAAGGGGGCACTAAACACCCAACTGTTCATCAAAGCATACACTTAAACTGCATAACCTAGCCTTGAGGCTGCTCTTCCAGCCTCCTGCCTTGACCATCTCTGCTTGCTTCCATCCTGCCTTCAGGCCACATCCTGCTTACTTGCACCTCATGTAATCTGGCGGTCAATCCTCAGATCAGGTCACTCTTCCCAATTTGTTGTCAAAGCCCTCCTCTCAAATTTCACTTACCACTCTCTCCTGCTACCTGTACAATAATAATAATAATAATAATAATAATAATAATAATAATAATAATAATAAAAAATAATAATTTATGGGCACGGAAAACATCCATGACAAGCTTATTGAGGGCCAAGGTGGATTTCCATGAAGTGAATCAGCATTCCTACCACTCTACATCTTGCTGGCATCAATAGTAGTGGAGCCCCTAAAAATGTAGATGAGAGATTGTTGGATGACTATGTTCAATGTCAAATAAGGACACATGTATATACTACATTAGAAAATGGGCTGGAAATAATTTTCTATGTCAAATTTGGATAATGACCATTGTTAAAGCTTTTTCGTCAGTGGAGTCATGATTTCTTCATCATTGTGACACATTTGTAATTTACTGTACCGGTTCGTGGTGGGATTTATGATCCAGTCATTAAGGAAAGTAGGGAAGTGTAAGCATTTGGGACATGGACCAGCTTTGGTAAAAGTGACATATAGTATGTAGAGGACAATTGTGCCAGTATAAAAGTTATTTTCAATAGAGAGACATGGATTCTGTGAGGGGTAGGAGGGATCCATCCATATAGGGTAGAAAAGGCTGGTTAATCACTCATAATTCTCAGAGAGAGAAGTCAGTCTGTGGCCAGGTTGGGTTGTGGCCTAGATTTCCATCTGATGTGGGGTTTGGAAAGTGAGTCTGGCATCAGTGACAGTCAGGAGCCCAGTATGTTCAAGGTCCAGGAGGCTAATGTAAGCACTTGCTGGAGACTGGAAAACCAACCAAACTATTTGAATGAGATAGAGACAGGCCAGTGAGCCCTGAATCTGAGTAGGTTACAAAGCCGGAGTTCAGGCCTGCAGGAGTATCAGTTACTGGCCATCACATTGTCTACCCAATGAGGACTGGGGGAGGTTTAAATGTCTTTCCTAGTGATGGGAGTTGCTTTCATGGCCTGAAGTCTGCGAGAAGTGCAGTTGCCTAGATGTGCAGAGCTCACAATAAGGGTAGAAGATTACATCATTGCATTAATTGCTGTAAACATCTGTAAATGAAACCTCATTATATACAAGTCCCTCAACTGCCGGGAAAGAGAAGTATTAGAACATTATCAATTGTGCACTTGTGACAAGATGTCCAGCTAAATGGATACATTTTCATTGCTCATTGTACTGCAGACATTGGCCCACAACACAATTTTACAATGTTTTTTATTTCAAGAAAAAGAATCCATAAATGTTGTGGGTGGTCAAGGACCATTATTGGAAGAAGAACAATGGGTTGCATTGACATGATTCCTCCACAGCCGGATAGATCCCAGACATCACTATCATCAATCATGTTAATTAGTAGTGTTGCATGGGGGAGCTGAACCTCTCCACCCCCCCCCCACACACACACACACCCTCAACTCCTTTCTTATGTAGAGATTGTAAAGTGGTCAGTGCCTGGATGCTGCACTGAAAGAGGATCCTGTCATTTGGTTTTAGCAGCCATCATCAAAGAACAGCTGCTATCATTTGCAATTGCAACATTTATATCCATTCAAAGCCAGCGGTTGATAAGTGCTTGAAGGCAAGACCTGTTCAGTGGCAGTAGTTTTTGAAGGCCCCCAACGACAGACTCCTTTCTCTGACCTTTATTCATGGTCTGTAGTTGTTTTACTGTATCAATTATTCCAATTACAATTATTTTGGTTGAGCCTACAGAACAACTAATCTTCTCTTCCTTCCATCAACAAAAATGATACATTAACCGGCAATACATGCAAATGTATCACTTGAGTAATTCAAAAACTTGTTAACATTCACTGCCAGGTATATGCATTAATCATAAGCACTGACACACATTTTTTTCTATAAAAAATAATAATAGTCTTCACCACAAGGTCATGGACTCTCCGAAAGCAATATAAAAAGTAGTTTCAACCTCAAGTGCGTGCAATCAATTACAATTTGGGAACATCTGATCACGAGGACCACTTGACCTGCTGCATTTAGTCTCTCTGATTTACTAATCCATGCTTGATATCTCCTAACAGGATAACTAATCCCGAAGCAACATTCAGACCTGTACTACACAATATTCTTTTACAGAGCAGCTTATGCCTGAGAATAGAAAAGACCATATCCTGTATTGGATCTTTATTCCTGAGCTTGCATCCTATTGGATCAAGTGACAGGTAAACCTATGTGTCTATAGAAAATTATGTTGCTACATTATTTCAAGGCAAGACAATGTAACACCAATTTTTTTTAAGGACACTTTCCGGAAATTTTGAAAACATCAGGATGCAGAGGCTGGAATACCGCCAACATGAGTTCAAGCTGCCAATCACTTATAGTCTGCTGCCATCCTGCTTTTACCATCACAAACTTGTACTATACATGGGTAGTAGGGGCCAGCGCATGCTCAGATGTTCAGTACTTTGCGGCATTCACCATAGACCCTGTCTTTTGCCACATGGTTATAACATTTTCAAAATGTTGTACTTTTGGTAAGAGGCTTCTTTCTTTCAACCCTGCTAGTGTGTACAGACCACTTTGTGTAAACGTTGAGGCTGATTCAGATCCATTCATTATGGGACAAATTTGCCCCCATCCCTGAGTGAACAGCTTTGGCGAGTTTCACACATGCCGGGCCATTTGTACCGGGAAGGGAGGGATGAAGGCGGGTAGAGGGCGGCAGCAGGGGAACACCCAGAATTTTATGAGTGTCCCCATGAAAACCCTGGCGATTCCTGAAGCAGGCGGCTGATGTCACATGACGTCAGTGTCCACCCCCCCATTCTGCAGAGAGCGGGCATCTGAAAAGTAAGTATGGACTTACTTTTCAGAGCAAAGGCTGCTTAAATCATTAGATGGTCAGCGATCATCGAATGATTTCTCCTCTGTTTGGCTGCATGCATGGAGATGTTCGCGTACATCGATGCGATGGGATTCGGGTGCCAGGGGGCGGGCGTCCGGCGGGTGGCATTTACCTGTTTGCTAGGCTGAGATTACACACAGCCTAGCAACAGGTCTGAATCAGGCCCATTATGAGATAGTCTTCACATGGACAGACCAATGCTGGGTGTTGCAGAACATATCTACTGTATGTCCAGGACCACTAGCTTGTACAGTATCTTCGCACCAGGCTGAGAATTACCAGGTAGACCCTGCCTCTGTGTGATGGGGTTTGACGCGTCCCTCACTCAGCAAAGAAGAAAGGACTGGTTGTCTTCCACAAGGACTTGCTGGAGTGCAAGTCCTTGGAATGAATCGTAAATGCATTTCAATTGTCTACGAATGAATCGTAAATGCATTTCAATTGTCTACGATTCATTAAAAATATATTTACTTACAGTGAACATAGAACAAGGAAAGTCAATGACCATCCATGCTAAGGCATAGAGTTTCCATGAAACAATGAACAACACCAAGTACAGAAGCCAGTAGTTCATATAATCTGAATAAATAATAATAATTAAAAAAATAATCGTGAATGTGCAACGTGATTTTGGCCATGATCTGGTTCTTCTTGCCGTCGTGATGTGAGTATATGGAAAGAGTTCTACTTTTTACAGTGTTTTCTCTCCTGTATCATTATAAAAATAAAAATACATGAGGTTAGTTTGACAAGTCAACTGAGCAGAGATGATATGAAAGCAATGTGAAGGTGTTTATTCAGTCCTTGGTTTGCTTTGGCTAGATGGACGTATTCTGTTTGAAAATATATTCCTTCAGAACATTCCCTCTGTCAGCATAGCTCTTGTGTGTTTGATCTAATCATAGAAGAAAAGTTATGCCTAGGCTCAGGTGCAGAGGTTTGCCAATGAAACGATAAAAGCAATTCAATTTAGAAATGGAAACAGAACATATTTTAGAGAGAGATTGGAAATTTGAACCTTTGGTCAACAGCAACAGAAATACTTTTCAACTTAACTAAACAGGAAGAGGTGTCACATGAGAGACTTGCAGTATAGGATCTCGTTAGTACCGCGGTGGCCAACATGCAACAAGTCGGAATCCAGACTTGCATTCCGACGGCATCCTGATTAGTGGTCAGAAGACTGGGGCTAGAATCACAACATCAATGAGTATGTCAACCCCAGAGTCCCAACTTTTGGCATCCCGAACGTAAGTATGTGGGTGGATTGTTGATGTGCAGGGGGAAAGAGGGGAGGTGGATAGATTTAGGCACTAGGGGGACTTAGTGTTAGGTTGTGTGTGGGGAGCAAGGTTAGAGTAAGGCTGCAGGGGAGAATGGATAGGTACAAAGGTTAGGGTTAAACACTAGTGGGGAAGGTTAGGTTCAGGCTGTGGGAAGGGAGAGTAAGGGTTAGGTAATGCCAGGATGAAAGGATTCTCCACCAGACACAAAGGGCCCAATTCAGAATAATTTGTTAGGGTCCGAATTCAGCCCCATCCCTGATGTTTGAGTATATGGGACTAGCTTAGATGAGGATCACACTCGCCAGGCCATTTGCTCAAGGAAAGGAGGGCCGGGGCGGGCAGGGGGTGGGCGCAGGGATACACCAAGTGTTACAAAGGCGTGCCCACAAAAATTGTGAGTGTGCCCATGAAAACGCTGAGGGTACCCCTGAAAACGCAGATGGGTCGATGCCTGCTAGTGTTGGGGGATGATGTCACATGATGTCAGCGGGATGCAGTTAAAATCCCGGCTGTCGGGATCCCGGCGTTCAGAATCCCGACGCCGGAATCCCGACCGCCGAAATCCCAACCGCCGAAATCCCAACACATTCTCCCTCCGTGGGTGTCCACGTCACCCCTGGAGGGAGAATAAATTAGTGTGCCGAGCGTAGCGAGGCACCGGGCCCGCTTCGTGGCGAGCGGGCCCGGTATATATCCTAATACCCCCTTGTCGGCATTTCGGCTGTCGGGATTCCGGCGTCGGGATTCTGAACGCCGGGATCCCGACCGCCGGGATTCAGTACTGAATCCGATGTCAGCACCTGCTCCGAATTCGCCCATCTCCAGCACATGAACAATCAGTACTGGAGCCCACCAAGGATGCGTCCTCTCCCATTTGCTCTTCTCTATCTGCACGAATGACTGCACCTCAGCTAAGCAGTCAGTGAAAATTATCAAATTCTCAGACAACACCACTATCATCGGCCTAATCAAGGATGGTGATGAGACTGCGTACAGGCGTGTAGTGGAGAAGATGACAAAGCAGCAGCAACAACCTCGATCTTAACCCCACCAAAACAGTTAAGATGGTGTTCGACTACAGGACAAAACCAAATGCACTGGTCCCGCTAACAATAGCCAATGCAGTGGTGTCATGGGTTGAATCCTTCAAATTCCTAGGGACAACCATGTCCAGTGACCTAAGATGGGGATTAAACATAACCACAAACATTAAAAAGGCCCAACAGCGCCTGTTCTTCCTGAGGCAACTCAAGAAATTCAACATCCCACAGGAGCTGCTGTGCGTATTCTACACTGCCATTGTGGAGTCTATCTTATGTTCCTCGATCACAATCTGGTACGGTGGCGCAAATGAGAATGACTAACAAAAACTGCAGAGGGTAATGAAGACTGTGGAAAGGATCATAGGGACCTTCCTCCCCTCGATAAGGGATCTGTTCTCATCCAAGGTAAGGAAACTAGCCGAGAAGATCGCAACGGACAAGCTGCGTCCCGGTCACAACCTGTTCGACATCCTACCATCTGGAAGACGGTTCAGGTTCGTCCCCACCAAAACGTCCAGATCCGCAAGAATCTTCTTTCCGTTAGCCATCCATCACCTGAACAATCCAATCAAAGCGAATGCAATCCCAATATCAACAGCCAAACAACATGACCATAGTTGGCGACCTGACCACCATAGTTGTAGTTAGAAATGGAATGCATGTAATGTCTTAATGTAATGTATGTAATGTCCCCCCCCCTCATCCCTGCTTGATGCTGCACTGTAATCCACAAAAAAATTCCTAGTGTGCGCAATGGCCAATACATGGCCAATAAAGTTGATTCTTTTCTATTCTAAAAGTCAGTCTTGAATGTAAATGGAATTAGTAAATGGTGGTCGATGTTGAATGACCATCGAATGATTTCTCTTCCATTAGGCCGCATGGGAGTGGATGTGTATGTGAACACATCCACTTGCATGCTAGCAAACGGACTATATGCATATTCCTAAAAAAATAGGGTTCACTTCAATGGTGGATTAAGCATCTGCTAGGTGTTGTTCTAGATGAGGCTTCTCATTTAGGCCTGATTTATCATGCTTCAAAAAGTGAAAAAATGGACAGTGATAAAAAACAGCCAATCAGCTCCTACCTGTCATGTTACAGGCTGCATTTGAAAAATGTCAGGTAGGAGCTGATTGGCTGGTTGATCATCACTCTCCATTTTATCACTTTTTGAAGCTTGATACATCTAGCCCTTAAAGTGTACATTAATTTATCAGAATAACTACACAAAAGACTACCAATGAAACATGTGCATAAGTAATTTGTTAACATAAGCAAATACAGTGTGATAAATTGGTTAATAATAACACAGTAGCTCTAAAGTAAGGGTTAAATAGCAAATATATTTAAGCTACACTTCACCTCGAATATTAGTACTGCAATTGGCAGCGGATGTGCCATCTGATAGTTTGACTGAGGCCAACCCAAAGGAGTAGTACAGTAGTTGCAGTGTTCAAGGTAAAGTTTAAACTTAGGTGTTCCAAACTTGACCAATATTAAAGTTGACCTTAAGACTATTCTGGTAAACAGTGCCACAGTTATAAACTCCAGTGCACAATGAATGTTGGTTTGTCTGGGCACATAAGGACTTTGATGCATATTTACTGTATACTGTATTCCTTATTATAGGTAAAGCTTGTCATTGGTGGTGCTTCCAAAATTCAGTCGGAAGTAACTCTAGGTTTACTGTATTATGCAAAAATGCGAGAAGAACAAAATGTATTCCCGGGCCAAAAGTTGTTTTTTTCTTTTAGCGTCTTTTGTATAATAAATCTACAGTTGGTTCTGATGTTCCAGAGAGACAGTCAGTTGGGTGGAAGGTTCCTTGATCAGTCGATGAGTTTCATTATCCTAACAAAGACCTTTCGCCTGTCCCATCTGTAGTGACTACTATATTTTCTACCAGGGGGGATTGATTCTGCACATCACTGCCTGAAAGATATGTGTAGGCTCAGTCTGTAAAAATACATTTATGGTGACCAACATACCTGTAATTCAATAGGATTAATTGTAAGTTTATAAATTCTGATGTTACAGTATGTCAACTCTTCATAAAGGTCTCAGACCGAAATGCGCTTTAACTGAGGTGTGTTAACAGCCATCTTTTATACCTGGACCTATTACTAACAAGAACTTTTTATGTATACCTTTCCTTATTTTTGAAAATTTGGGGATTTTTATTCTTTCGTATTTTTTGTAATTTTAGAGGAAAACTTTTTATTGTGTTCCTTTACATATCTTGTATATTTTTAAAGATTTTTCATGTGAACTCCTGTTTTTATTTTATTTCATTACCCTTGGGAACTGCATTTTCACTGAGGGATGCTACCTCAAAATGTGCAGTTCCATTCCCCCTTTCTTAACATTGGGGAATATCCAAAAATCAGCATCACTAGAGTGAACAGTAGATACCTTGATGAGCTTTGGAAAATCCCCAGACAAAGTGAGTTGGGTACGCAACACAAGTCCAACCACGATTAAAAGAAACCCTGATAGGTGTCCAAAACCTTGCTTCTTGTAAGTAAGGTATGCACAAAAGAAGGTGAAGGTTCTAAATGCTGTAAAGAAAAGACAAGCGGTTAAATAATTTTATTAATGTGAGCATGGGTACGCCCACCAATTGTTTATAAATCACACTTCACAAAAGGTGTCTTTTTTTCTTGTACACAAAATGGTGAGCACATCTGATAAAGAAGGTTTGTGTGGGAGCCAGAAGACCTGACCATGCAAAGATACCTTAATATACCTGAAAAAAACCTATTCCTAATTTGAGTAGGTTACGCACATCTGAGTTACCTATTTATTTATTTTATTTATTTACAGTTTCTTATATAGTGCAGCAGACAGACTTGAAGGTAAGAGGGCCCTGCTGCAAGCTTACAATCTACTTAGAAAGGGTGAATGATCCAACCCCCACAGCACCCAGTATTAAGAAACCTTTATAAGCTTTCACCCACCCCACTTTTGTGTCAGTGGGGGTACGCCTAACCATTTCCCAACCACTATTTCCAATTAAAATACATTTAGGAAAATAAGAATTACTATTGGAATGAGAAAAAATCCAGCTACAGCTTTCATCATGGATAAAGAAACCTTTATAACCTTCACTCAAAGACAACAAACTGTAAGTCCGGTACGTCACTGAAGTAACTTGTAAAATCTACACTCCACAAAGAAAGAAACCGAGATAGGCGTGTCGGCTCCACAAACTTGTGTGAGTTTGGTACGCCACAAGATAAAATGAAAATATACACAATTGTCTGTACAAACAACACATCACATTGGTAGTGTTTTTGTTTTTTTATATGTTTTGAGCACCCACATGGACAATTGCCCAGCACGTCATAATATTGCCTTGAAACAACAACTGAAAAAGAGCGGGATTCAACAAAGAACACACAACTGTGATTTTAGATAAGAATTTAATATTGCACCTTGATGTTTGTGGATTGTACAAATCTCTTGTTTTGTTCATGTATTAGGAAATGAGGTGACATTTCATGTGTAATCTAGCTTACTCAGGCAGCATAGAGTCATAAAGGTCAAAAATCCCCTAGAACCCCACTTTTCCAGCTGTGATATACAAGTTTGGCTAGTTTATGGACCTGATAGCCAATGTTCTCTATGTAGTGCACGTTAATACAGCAAATGATGATGGTCCTCCTGAGATCGTAGCTCCTGGTAATGTACACTAAGCATGTATTGTTGCATCTAGAATAGAGAAAGGTATGACTTGTTGGTCCTGTGACCCTGGTTTCTGCTGTCTATCTGTCTTCCCTATGGCAGTGAACGTATGGATGAGAGAGCGAGGAACAGAACACGTCACTGTGTAGCGAAGTGGTGCTGGGTATGAATGGCCCATGTCTAGTAATGGCATATATAGCTATTTGATCTACAGTATCTAGTCTTCCCAAATACTAACTGGGCCAACAATGCATAGCTTCCAAGATCAGATGAGTTTGGGCACATCCAATGAGGTAGGACTGTAGGTGTTTCCACTCAATTTAATGGCATCAGTATCAATGGGGTAACCACAGAGCACACACTCACGTTGATATTAGTGAAATAATAAATCACAATATATATATATATATATATATATATATATATATATATATATATATATATAGTTATATATATATATATATATATAAAAATACAGTAATGCTGGTATCAGAATCACATCATGTATTAGAGTTAAAAAATATATGTATCATGAGTCACCAAGGGGTGAGTGAGATTACAATTTTTTTAATACAGGTTATAGATATGAGCTGCCTGGTGAAAAGCCCATCCAGAAAGTGCCAGTATTCGCATGAACTGGCATGCGACATCTTTCCTGGTAAATATGTATTTTTTTCATTCTAATGGAACATACTTGGATTTAGCTAATTGTGGTTTTTCTGGCTCCAATGTGAATTCACACCCTTGCGCGTCAACCAGAACCCGCCCTGCAAATGGTGGTACGCCCGTGTTTACACGCAGGGCCTGCAAATAGATGCTTTGAATAATTTGGAACATGCACACATGGGTCACTTAGATTTGCGTGCACCCTCAGGAGGAAGTGGGCAGGCAGCTGACATTCGGTGATGTCAGATGGCTGCCCCCGGCACCGACGTCACGATCTGATTACCATGGGAATGCTCATGAAACGCTGGGCATTCTCATGGTCATGACTATCCACTACTGCCCCGTGCCCTCCGGCCACAGCCTTGGGTGTGTGCACCCAGCAAACACTCTGTCAGAAGAGCTGCAGCGTATAAGCCAAACATCAGTCCCCGTGAGAACGCACGCCGGCTGCAAAGGGACCAGAATAAGGTCCCATATCTCTAACCTGTGTACTTGATGTCCACATCACCTTAGTATTATGAAAGACTTTGGTGAGGCCACTAAAGGCATCCAGAAACACCATAGTCTTAAAGTAACACGGTAAAGAGAATGACTAGGACAAGTTGGCGATAGAATAGTTGAAAAGAATAAGTTTCAAGATAACAAATAAAGACCAGGATAAGACTGGGAATTAATAGCCACAATAATAAGGCCCAGGGCATAAAGACCAGCATAGATGAACCAATCACAGGGAAGGCACCAGTCAGACGAGCAAAAACAAAAGGGAGACTGGGTTCAGGCAGAAGGATAATACTATAGAGAACAGAATAATGAGAAACAAAACTTACTTTAAAAAATAGTGGAACCCTGGAACCATACACGAAGGAGCAAGCACGTTAAAAAAAAATGTACCGCAAAGGCTCTGATGTTCTAGATGGATTTTAGATGCCTGGGCTGCTGGAAGGAATAATCACCAAGCCACAGTATGAGTTTCCTATCAGCCAGGAGTTCCATCCAATTAGCAAAAAAGACAAAAAAAAAACACAATGCACAGAATAAAAGTAAACGGAACACTCCATCTACTTGGTGCCGGATCACAAAGTGTCTGCTTTGACAAGTTTAGTTTGCCTTATATAACGTTATCACAGCGTAGCTTGTTATAATGAGCTACATGTACAGAGTCAGGAGAGCCAAATTCCAAAAACTGTGTCAAATGCTGTAATTACAGTATATCGGTGCACAGCTGGGACCGGCAATAGCCAGAACCAGATAGAGGTCAGTATGACTGGTCTTAAATATATAACAGCATACTTCCCAAAAGAAATAAGACAGTGATAGAGACAGCTGCCACCCTTCCGAAACAACTTTAACTTTAAAGTCTTATCACTGTGAAATGGCTTTTTGTGTTGGCCTGTGCTATCATGAATGACATTATTCTTGGCTATTTCACAGCGTTCCAGTCGGGAAACCATCATACGCTGGACATCATCTATATTCCCCTCATTCTCATTTAGTTTAAACAAATCATTTACGCAACAATGCACATGCTGACAGTAATGGTCCTTATAAGGCAAAATGAAAAGCAGCACGGATGGTGTAGTGGCTAGCATTACTGCCTCACAGCACTGAGGTCATGGGGTTCTATTCCCGCCATGTGTTATATATACGGGGCAGTACGGACGGTGTAATGGTTATAGCATTACTGCCTCACAGCACTGAGGTCATGGGGTTCTATTCCCGCCATGTGTTATATATACGGGGCAGTACGGATGGTGTAATGGTTACATTACTGCCTTACAGCACTGAGGTCATGCGTTCGATCCCCACCATGGCCCTAATTGTGCAGAGTTTGTGTGTTCTCCCTGTGTTTGCGTGGGTTTCCCCGAGTACTCCGGTTTCCTCCCACACTCCAAAAATATACTGGTAGGTTAATTTGTTTCCAACAAAATTAACCCTAGAATGTCTGTGTGTGCGTGTACATGTGGTAGGGAATATAGAGTGTAAGCTCCACTGGGGCAGGGACTGATGCAAGTGTTCAAATATTCTCTGTAAAGCGCTGCGGAATATGTATGAACTATTTAAGAAACTGATAATAAATAAATGCAAAAATCAGATATAAAATCCCATCCCAAATTGCATATCAGTAAAACATTGGTACTTTTATATAGACAAATAAAAGATTTACTAATATATAGACATACAGGTACTGTATAGCCATACTCATTGTGACACCAGCATGGCCGCACCAGCGACTTGGGTCCTTATTCAGTATGGATCGCTAATTAGAGAAAAAGCAGTTGCCTGCTATCAAAAATTTGCTGCCGAGAAAGAATAGCCGCCCCTTGCAAAATTTGTGAATGCATTGAAAATAGCTCCTCAAGCATGGCTCCTGCATGATCAACATCATTCTCTATATACTATTAAGCTCATGGCAATGTCTCTTAAGGTGGCTGATGTGGCGACTCCTTCTGCATTGGTTCCCACAAGATCATTCGAGTTGGAGTCTTCTGTTGTGTTTCTCCCCTCTAACAATTAGCTTTCTCAAGGGATAATTCGCTTTCCATGGGAAACCTCTCTACATAACCATGTGCTGGTAAGCAATAGTAAGATGGCATGAAAAAAGGGTGACATATATGACACATATGGAAAGTCTTAAGGAGAGCATACTCACTGTGACAGGTAGCCGCCGCGGGTCACGGCAGATCTGGTACTCACCCGTCCGTGCCCTGCGTTGGCTCCCTGTGGAATTGTGGCGGCCGAGGTGCATTGCAGGTGATGTTTGTGCTTGTCCCGGCGGTGTGTAAGCTGATGGGAGGAGAGTCTGAGTGGCGTATTGGTGGTGGATGGTGCTGGCAGGCCAGTGCCACCATCTTGGTTGTGGGCAAGACTGGTATTGGCCAGGTAGGGCTCTCTTCTGACCTCATGGTCTGAGCAGCCAATGAAAGCTAGCCCTCAGTCATTAAGAGGGATCTGCCCTGGCAGCTCAGGGCCACTACAAAAAGTCAATTTGGCTGTATGCATTCTGCTAATCCCTTGCTTCCCGCTCGCTCCTGTTTCTATATTATTCAGTCTGCCTAAACTTTCTCTGGACGTCCTTGGACCCTGCTTAGTAAAACTTTGCTCCATTTCCCAAATGGTGATGGTTCCTACTTGGTTTGATTCTCAGATAATTTGCTAACTGTGTCCAGCTCCATCACCTGAGAACCAGTTCTTCTTCTCTTTCGGCACCTGTCCTGGACTATCAACTTCCAATGTCTTCCAGTTCCTCTTCACAAAATCCATGGTCAATCATCAGCCTCTTCAAGTTCATCATACCAGACATTGGCCCTTATTCTGATCGGTGCGTACTTTCCCGAATTCCTTCGGTGCGGTCCGCACGCCACGCTGTGCGGTGGCGTACGGCCAACGTCCGTAGAAACGCCCACGTGTCCTCCGCATTCGGACGGACTCACTCTTTAAGAACAGGGCGTGTGTACGGACGACATACAAACCGTGCGTGTGCAGTGGAAATGTACAGATTCTGCACGGTCTTCCCGCACAAGCACGGTCTTACCGCGTCAGAACGTACGAGAAGCTGTCCGTACGCCCCGATGCGGAGTATTTACGCTCAATCCCACACTTTTTTACTGAGTACACACAGCGATCACATGACCCACTTAGGCAATTAGGCAACCTCCTGAAAAAGGGATTGTTATCAATTTCAATCAATTAAATGCTCATCTATACTGACCCACATTCCTACTACATTCATGACACACATTAACCCTTACAGCATGTGACCCTAACATACATCTATATACACTATTTACATTTTGCTTATTTAAAAGATTTTAAACAAGTTACACATATACTTTTGCATGTTAGAAAAAAACACTGACAACTTTGAACTTTAAATAACTATTTATTATTATAAACATGAAAAAAAAGGGTAATAAATTAATTTTCCTCATCAATGAGGCAGTCCATTTCGGCCAACATCTGCCGCATCAGGCCTCGAATTCTTAGGAGGGCCCCACGGCGACCCTCCTCTGCTTGGGCAGGCTCATCTGTGGAGGAAATACAAATAGAAAAATGAATAATGATATTCATGCATACATTTAACATAGTCAAACCTACATTTTAAACATGCACCGTGACAGGTGTGTGTGTATATGTATATATATATATATATATATATATATATATATATATATATATATATAGACACATATATAACTATATATATGACACATACACCTATACATACATGCATACATACTACATGGAAAGCCGGATTTTGGCCCTCTACCCTTTACTCTGTAGAACACCTCACAGTCATACTGCTCCTTCTCAATCCAAACCTACCCATGACTAAGCTGTGAGAAGCATGTCACGCGCTGCACCAATAACAATTCTGCAAACAAAGTTCAGTGTCTGTTATATGATGGAGCCTGGCAGGGGAGTTACACAACTCTCAGGAATGCACAGTACATTGGTGCAATCAAGCATGGCTTGCCTGCTGATGGTCTGCTCCATAAATCATTGTCATAATGCCAGTTAGGTGAAGCTGCAGCACTAACCCACTCCCATGCACAAAATCATTACTAAGATCAAATCATCAAACAATTATGGTGGCAAACATACATGCAGACCGCAGGTGGTGGTTAGCTACAGGAGGGACCAGGGGCACTGACCACTTGTTACTCCAGTCTAAGCCACGCCTGTCCATACTCCATTTATGCCATACTGAATCTAGTTTGGTCAAATTAAGCACCTGTAAACTATACTCACATATATGAGGCTACAGATTGTACGCTTGCAGCAGGGACATGTAACCCTTACATGAGCACGTCATCACTTTCTTCCAGAATACAGATTAACTACACTGGTTCATTGACAATTAAATCGACCTGAAAGCCATCCCCACAACCTGTGTCATTAATATGTGTCCTGGATGAAAGGGATGGTTTGCCCACCCTATCTAGCCCCTACGTGTGTCTGTTGCTACCCAGTTTGTTTAATCACTTTATAGTATTGAAAAACACAATTGAATCACCAGTGCTACATAGCAAATAGTAGATGACAAAAGGAAAAATTAATCCTTATGTATACATACCAATTTCTGGCGCCTGGACGACCTCACAGGCCTCAAAATCGTCCTCTTCCTCTTCATGAGGGGCCTCCACTGCTGGCACCTCCTCCTCTGGTGGCACCTCCTCCTCTGTTGGCAGCGCCTCCACCGCCCACCCATCCTCCTCCTCCACTTCGTGTGCCACCTCCTCCGCCATCCCTTCCTCCTGAGGCACCTCCTGGGCCCTTGGTTGGCCAACCTCCTCCTGGCCCACCTCTGGCTCCTCCCGGGCCTGTCTTGCTCGATCCCGTGCTGTGTTTGGGAAAAAACAAAAAAGTGCTGATTAGGGGTCATTTGTATTAAGCCTTATCAAGCTATAAATGCAAAGGTTATAAGTACAGATAATTGTACAGGCAAACAGCTCCTTAGTGGCCTTTACAAAACACAGCCTGTAACATGGCAGGTATGCTGTGACATTTGGGCCATTGTAAGCATCACAAACATTAATCCTACTCAATGACATATTTTATCACCATTACAGGGTGTCAACCAGGAAGTAGCACACATATAGTGTATGCCATGTTTCACTCATGATCAGGCTGGTGGCCTTATTGCCTTAAATAAGGTCATGTAAGCAATCATGTACAAATGGCCATTTAATGTATAAACACTCACATCTCGCTATGCTGGCCCTGATTTGCTGGAGCAAATCCGGCTGGCGTCGTCTCAAGTCGGACCACCGCCGCTCCAGCTGTGCGATGGTCCGCCGCACCTGCGTACGGGCGAATATGCGGCGGCGGGCCACCGCATAAGCATTCCGCTTCTGCCTGTTTGTAATGAAGGGCCCTGCACGGCCCAGCCTGGTCTCCATAATGGCGACCAGTGTCCTTAGCTCTGCAGGGGAAAAAGGGGCTGCTCTGCCATAGGCCGCCATCTTAGCAATGGCACAAATCAAACCATCATGTGCTGTCATTGGTTGATCAGAGTGATATTTGGTATTAACTTTATTGTTCATTTTTACACTAACAGCGTGTATGCGCCCGAACAGATGGCTAACCCATTGCATCGCACACCCATCCTAAACAGACAGTGTAAAATAAGATGGAAACACATTATATATAATCTCTAACATTCACCAAACATGGGTATAAGCAAAAGGTGAAATAGTCTGCATCACTAGACACTTACACCTAACTCAACAAGGTACTAAACAGCTATTTTATAATGAAAGCTATGCAGCAGAAACATAGCAAATAGTGGCAGACCTTTTGCCAAAATTAGGCCATGCTGCCATGTGTACACTTACCTTCTACTGGCCCATACTACAGAGGTGGAATTAAAAGTAGCTAGCATCCAGCCTGAATTTGGAGTGCTTTCACATGTGATTTGGATGCTAGCACTGATTACTTGTGGCTAAGTGGTGGACTGGATTTACATATGGAATGGGTAGTGTCAGTTGTACTACATACCAAACAAGTGCACAGTACAGATGTACATTCAAATATACATTTCATGTGTGACCTCAGTTTTATTTGGTCTTTGGTGTTCAAATCTGCATTTAGCTACTAAATCAGACTTACTCAGTTTGCCAGGTTTTTGTGAAATATTTATCCACACCAAGGGGCGTGCCGTATGCGCCGCACGGTTGACGCTGCCGTACGGAACGCAGCCGTACGGAACGCAGGTTGCAGCTGATTAACGCCAATTACAGATATAGTATTTAAAGTTGTCCTAGAAAGGCAAACAGTTGTTGCAAACATGGCTGGCTCAGAGTCAGAGGAAGAACAGGTGGTGCAGAACCTCTTGTCCCGCATGGAGTCCAACACCACCTATGTCCCCCTCAACCCAGAGCAGCCAGATGGGCCATCAACATCAGGCCAATCAGCAGCTGGCCCATCCTCAGCATCAGCAGAATCATTGGTAACACAGCAGGTGGCTTCCCAACAGAGTAGCCAGCCCAGCACTTCAAGTACAGCAACCGGTGGCCGTGGCCGTGCCAGTGGCGGTGCCAGTGGTCGTGCCCGTGGCCACAGTCGGGCAACAGAGGAACCAACCACAAGAAACATGGCATATGAACCGCAGGAGCTTGACATCCTGGTGACCCGGGTACGTGATTTGATAGAGTGCCCACCGGTAAAGTTGACACACACAAGAAGATGGAAGATCTGGGAGGAGATAACAGCGGAGATTAATGCGGTGGCTCCACAAGTTCGTGAGGCGGAGCACGTTAAGAAGAGGCAAGTACATGTGTGTTACATTTGAGCAGTACAAGTCCAGTAATGTTTACATTCAATATTAGATGGAGTTGGTCAATGGGTGGTCACGTTGCTTGGAGGCACAGACATGTTTGCCATGATATTGATTTGATAGTTATTGTAGGGTGACTGTGGTTGTATCTTCTAAGGGTTGTTTTTCAAAATTAATATAATCTAAGTTTGGTGTCAGGAGGCACATGTTGTATTATGTTTCAGATTGCAATGGGTGCTACAGCAAACATGAGGAGTGACATGTATTAATATGTACACTTTGATTGCAGGTGGCACGACTTCAAAGGGAACCTCAAGAAGAAATTGACCCAGCGGTGGGAACACAGCCACACCTCTGGGGCTGGCCCCATGCCTGGCAAGCTGAAGCTCACCCCCCTGGAAGAGATGGCACAGTGCTGCATTGCAGTGGAGGAGGTCCGGGGGGTGAGCACAATAGACAGCGAGTCCCCAGCGGAAGTGATGGCTTCTACGCTTGAAGGTAATTATTTGCCAGGCCATAAGTAGATGTTTTGAATTTTGCATGGAATGTGTGGTAATTGGTATTTTCTCGTTCAACAGCATCCCCACCGCTTGGTCAAGAATCTCTTGAGGAGGTGGTGGAGTCTGTGCCACCTGGCCCCAGTAGCAGGCCCGTGCAGCAGCAGCCGGCAATGTCCGCGGCTGAATTGTCCACGTGGGGGCATGTGCTTGAAAGTATTGTGCAGCAGGGAGACTCGGCATCAGAGCGGGTGCGTAGGGCCAAGGAGGTGCTGCAGGGTTTGACCACCAGCCAGCAGAGTATTGCTGCGAGCATGCAGGCTATTGCTGCTAGCCTGCAGGTGCTGGCTGATCAAGCCCTGCGGCAAAATGAACTCCTCCTCCGCCATAATGAATTTATGGTGGAGCTAGTTACCACCAATAGGGTCCTAATGTCACCCGTTTCTGGTGCATTACCACCATCATCACTCCCTGCTGCCAGAGGGGGAAGAAGATCCACCCCCTCCCCAGCATGTGCTCCACGTGACACACCATCTGACTGTGGCCGTGGGCGAGGCCGAAGAGCTGCTGCACGTGGCAAGGAGCCTGCCAGGGGCAAACGTGCCCGCAAATGAACTTGTGTCCCCATTAATCTCCACCGTTATGTCTTCCCAAATCTTCCATTGAGCTGTATGTGTCAGCATCCTGTGTCAAAATCCGTGCCGAGGGTCACCACATTTGCCCGCGGTTCAAATGTCATGTTTGGTTCCCCTGTTGCCCTGTTTGGCCTAGCATTACTGTGTACTGTACTTGAAGTGTTGGTGCTCTACTTTTGTTGTGAAGCCACCTGATGTGTTCCTAATGATTCTGCTGTGGCTATTTATTATATATTATTTACTTTTAGTCCTGTTATGGTACCATTTATTTTGTGATGGTTTTGAAAATATTTTCTATGTTGATTTAATAAATGTTATTTTTGCCCCCAAAATGTCTGGATTAATTGATACATGCAGAAGTGACATGTGTATTAGTATTAGTAATATGAAGCTGTGTTTATTATTTGCAGTGTAAAAGTGTGTGCAAACTGCAGCATATATGTGTGTGTGTTTAGTAATGGTCCATTTAAGGTGCATTGGTTTCAATTGAAGCAGTGAGAAGCGTGTAATTTACAAGTAATGAGTAAATTAGGTGATTGTATTGTGTTCAGCTGACATTGGTTGAGGTGCGTCCGTCCTGATTAGGCGTTCCGAATGCCTAGCGCATGACCGAGTGGTGTCCGCTAAGCAATACTAGCCTTTTGGACACCGCACATTTCTTCCCTCTTTGTTCGCGTGCATTCGGTGTGCTGTCCGAATGCACGCCTACCAAAATAAGTGTACTCCCCCGTGTCCGCCCATGTTTCCGCCCAGTTTAGCCCACTTTGAAACTACGCCCCTGTGTCATTCCGCATGACGCCCATAACACACCCATATTGGCCGAGTGATTGCGGTGCACATTTCTGTACGGTATTAGTGAGAACAAGTACGGAGACCATGCGTGGCACATGCGCATGGCGTTCCCCACGCAAGCGCAGACGGCTACAAAACGCAATCCGAAAGAATTCGGGAAAGTACGCACCGATCAGAATAAGGGCCAATGTCATTTATTAACCATTTCCCAAGCCTCTTCCAGTTATTCCCAAGAGACTCTGTTATTCAATCACAACCAATCTTTTTAAGTTACATCATCGGACCCCTGCGCATCTCTGCTAGTTTACTTACTTGTGAGACTCACGCAAGAAGCAATGTGTCCTTTTTAGAATGTTTTATTTGGTACTTATGTATTACACGGGTGCCCAATTAACATACGTACGCTTGCGGAAGGAAATTGCATTGCATCGCACCGCATGTCCCGTTTTAGTGGCATACATCCATGCGATGCGATTCCACTAGTTTATATGCTAGACGTTGCTCAGTTACCATAACTATGTCATCATTATTAATAATCGTAATCATTATTAAGTAAATTGGCAGTTTAACGATAACATGTGTCTGCATTAGTGTCAGATGTATTGTATGGCTGCTGTGAATGTGTTCTGATAGAGTTTATCTTACTCAACATTATATTACTTATACCATAGCATAATTCTTGTCAGTACAGAGTATTATAAAGACCCATATGTACTAGCATTATATATACTTATCTTGTGTACAGGAAGCTGAATGGGTTAAAATATATATTCCTTCTGAGTTTCAGCTTCTGTAAATAATTCAAGGTTACTAATGACACCCATATGGGGAAATACACTCTGCTATGTCATCGGAGATGGCATAGTAAAGTTACGTCAAACCAGTTATAGACTTTGTAACTCCACACTAGGGGAGTGTTGCATGTGAACATGTATGTATTTGGTAATATCCCCACCCATAAGGGGGAGGAATTATTTGTGTTTCATGGTATAAGTATATGACCAACGAGCTAAGGAAATCCTGTGAATAAACCTGTTTGAAAGAGACCGTCTGCAGTCATTTCTAAAGCTCTGAGATATCTGCGTGCTCTTGAAAGGAAGGTCGCATTCCGAAAGCTATCAGTTCCTAAAACTCCCCCCCCCCCCACTATCCACGCCACCCCAAAGCTTGGCGAGCGGCGGCGGAACGCGTCCTCGAGAACTTTTCATACCCCCACTATCCACATCGGCATGGAGTTGACTTTATATAGTGTGGCGAATGCAGCGAGCCACCGAGCACTAAGCGTGGCGAGCGCAGCGCGCCCCACGAGGGGATGTGAAAAACATGTAAAGTTATCCACGTCCTCTTGCAGGGCTCGCTGCACTCGCCACGCTTCAGGCTCGGTGGCTCGCTGTGCTCGCCACACTATATAAAATCAACTCCGCGCCGACGTGGATAGTGGGGGTATGAAAAGGTCGGGAGGACGCGTTACGTCGCCCCTCACGGGACTCGCTGCACTCGCCACGCTTCAGGGTGGCGTGGATAGTGGGGGGGTGCAAACACAACCCCAAAAAAATGACATGGGTGCTTTCACAATGAAGCACCCATCATATCTCATAGCATGGGTGGCCATACAATGAAATATCACATTGGATCGCACAGTGTGTTTGGTGCCGTGCGATCACATGTGATATTTCATTGTATAAACACTCTAAAACGCTTTATATTAACTACATGGGTGACCATACAATGAAATATCGCATCGGATCGCACGCCGTGTATGGTGCGGTTCGATCCCATGCAATATTTCATTGTATAAGCACTTAACATTAAATAAAGGGACATCACATCGCATCGCATCGGATCCCACGGCCCCATGCACTGCGTGCGTTCCAATGCGATGCGATTTCACTACAGAGTATGCTAAGTGTAATACATAAGTACCTTTTATTTCATTCTGAAAGACGTTATTTGGGACTTCTTTATTTAATCCTTTATGTAGAGGTCCTTCATTATATCGACACGTTTCAAACCAACTCCATCTGCTTCCGTGGTATTTCCTGATCCACTCATGAGTTCATCCAATCCTAATATTGTGACACTTGCACAACTCATGATAATTTAAAATCAGTTTTTGTGTGAGGAGCAAAAAAGTATATTCTGTTCAATCTCTGCAAATAGTTTGCCAGGTCACACATAGTTTTGTACTTTTACAAGTGACATTTTCCGTTTCTCAGCATTACAAAAGACACCCATTATATTCAAAAATGTCCTCCTCTCCCTCTTCTGCATTGCCTGATAAGTTTCTAAAGTTCTAACGTTGACAAAAATCTTCTTTGTTCTTCCTTTTCTTAACATACCGTATTGAAAGATTTTTTTTTTTCTAAATAGAGGACACTTTAACGGCATGTAGGCAAAAAGGGAGTTTTATCAGGTAATGATGCCTAACGGTGGTTTAAAGACTTGGTTTAAGGTGAAGGTTTATGGAGAAGAAAGTAAGTAGAAAGGAGTACACTATGTATGACAGTGATCTAGTGTACTTAAAATGTTATGTTATTTCTTGAGTATAGATAATGGACAGCATATGTTAGGTGAATACAGGATTCATTGGTGAAGTTTAGAGATACGGGTGATGACTTCAGCAAATTAATACTGCTTATTAATTTGGGCAGGTTCTGAAATTTACTGTTGAAATTCAGTGATTTACAAATTAACTGAATGATTGAATCCAATATTATCTGTAAAATTTTAAACAATTAGGACCATGTGGACAATTGGACAACTATGTCACTGTTTGCAACCAGAATTGATCAGCGATAGTCAATCAAATGAACACAGTTGCTCTATGATTACTGTATTTTCTAAGGTGGCGTGTCCTAATATAATGATCCAGGTTCACGGGACCAACACTGTTCAAAGTAGCTTTGCTCCTCATAAGGAGCCGAGTGAGATGAAGGGTTTGGGACAGTTTATATTCGGGGTGGAATTCATACAGATGACTAGAGATCAGGGTGTCGGAGATCAGAATACTGACACTGGCACCCTGAAGGAGGGAATCCTGACAGGGGTCAGGTGAGTATAGTTACCCTACTGCTGCCCCATTTAACCCTCTCTTCTAGTAGTTTAACCCTACCCTCCTTGTATCCTGACCCTAACCTTCCCCACTAGTGGCTTACCTTATAAACCCCCCCCCCCCCCCCACCACTCTTCCCTGGCCTGGCAATAACCAACCCCACATACTCCCCAATCTGGATGCCGGCTGTCTGTATTCCAGCGTTGATCATGTTGTGGTTCCAGCAATGGTCTTCTGACGGCTGACTGCATCTCTCAGGGGTGCTTCTTTTAATGAACAAATATCACTTCTATGCTAAAGGACAGGGCAGCACGGATGGTGTAATGGTTATCATCAATGCCTGACAGCTGAGGTCATGGGTTTGATTCCCACCATGGCTCTAACTGTGCAGAGTTTGTATATTCTACCCTGTGCTTGCTTAGGTTTCCTCTGGGTGCTCCAGTTTCCTCCCACAATCCAAAAATATACTGGTAGGTTAATAGGCTCCCAACAAAATTAACCCTAGAATGTCTGTGTGTCTGTACATGTGGTAGGGAATAGATTGTAAGCTCCACTGGGGAAGGGACTGATGTGAATGTTCAACTATACTCTGTAAAGCGCTGTGGAATATGTGTGCGCTATATAAGAAACTGGTAATAAATTAATAAATAAAGGACTTGAATTCTCTTTTGTCCCATGCATGTTGCACTCTTTAAAAATAAATAAAATCTTGTTATCTGTGTTCTGGTCATTCATTTTTCCATTTATTTATTCTATTCTTATCCTGTACGGGATGTTATCTGCATTGCTTTGACCATACTTGTACATGTACAGTAAGAGCCTGGTTCTGGTTCACTCGCGAAAACAAACTCCTTATTAAATTAACAAAACCATGTGCACCGCAGGTGGGGCAGATGTAACTCTCTCTGCACTTGTTACATTTGGGTGAGTTATTTTGTTTCTGTGCAGGGTAAATACTAGCTGCTTTATTTTTACACTGCTATATTGATATCAGTTTGAAGTACAAACCCCACACAAATTTAACTCTCTCTGCACATGTTACATCTGCCCCACCTGCAATGTACATGGTTTTGTCCATTAAAGGAGTCTGCTTTTACAAGTGAAGCAGAATCAGGCCCTAAGTGTGTGTGATCTTTGCAATAAAAACATGTATTTTGTATTTTTTTTAAATTATGGTGTACCCCATCCCTAGATCCTCATCCAACCCCTGCAAAGCTGGGTATAATGAAATCCAACTGACGTACACTTTAGGAATGGAAGTTGAATATGGGAAGCTGCATAGGACAATGGGCCTTATTCTGGTTGAGTCGGTCCATTCCGCATTCTTTCGGACGGCGACTTTTAGCTATTTGCGCATGCGTAAGCAACGCAATGCGCATGTGAAACGCAGTGTCTTCGCACTCGTTCTCAGAAATTCCATCTAAAAATGTCCACCGAACACCCTCGGGAAATATGGCGTAATATGGGCGTCATGTGGGCGTGTATACGGGCGCGGTAGTAAAGTGGCCGAAACTGGGTGTAAATCTGGACGTAGATGTGGGAGTGCACGAACAGTGGTAGGCGTGCATTCGGACCGGACACCGAGTGCAAGCGAACCAACACGGCAGAAATCTTCGGTGAATACAAGCATCTTTCACTTCTCAGAGGGCAATGGTTCATGCTCTAGGCATTTGGATCGCCCAATTAGTACGCCTGCACCTTAAATACTCGCAGCTGAACACAATATAATCCAGTCCTCTGGTTATTAGTGATTATTTAAACACTTTCCACAGGTTTAATTGGAACCACTAAATCATTGCTGGCTAAATGGGGCAATACAAAATAGTCAACGCCAACTCGGTGCGTAAGGGCAGCTTCCTGTCCGTTCGGACGCAGTAGGACTGTGCTGAATCTTTGATTTCCGACCGCACACGGACGTGTGGATGCAGTCCGAAGACACTCCCTCTTCTTTGAAAGTCCATCCGAATGGATGCGGACAACATGTAGGCGTGTGTTCTTTAAAGGTCCGACGTGCATTGCGTTCGGTCATTTCCGAACGAACGTGCATCCGAAAGAGTGAACTAGAATAAGGGCCAATATTCCCAAGCTCCCAGCCAGGGCTGGTATTTGTAAATATATTGTAAGTTGTTTTACAGTAGTATTGCACTTTGATTTAGATTTATTTATTTATTTTTTGCTGTCATCCCCCATCATTTTCATAGAATAGATTTGGGACAATTCAACCAGCTCAAAAAAGTTTCAAATGTTAAAGTTTGGCCCAAACAGACAACAACCACAGTACATGATTTTATCTGCTTTAGTTTATAGAATACAAGTTTAACAGAGAGTTTTCCAACGACCCCTCCCCATCTGCCTAGACTATGGGTCCAATTGATACTCATTCATTATGGGCAAACTCCATGAGCGAACACCTTCGGGGAGTTCCACACTCGCCAATGCATTTGCTCAGTAAGGGGAAAGAAGGCGGCAGGCAGGGGAGGAAGAAGGGGAAAGGTCAGTGTTTTATTGGCGTCCCCATAAAACGCTGGCGGTGCCCCTGCACGGGGATGCCTGCTTGGGGGGGGTGGTGGCTGACATGACTTGATGTCGGTGCCCGTCCCAAATTTGGAGGGCAGCGTGTCAATGAAGAGTCAGTCCAGTCTGACTTTTCATTAAGAACAGCAGAAAAATCATTTGATGGTTTGGTCAGGCGACGGGCTCAGAATAGTGAATGCCAGGCCAGGGATTGACTGGACCTGATGCAGGGGTGCGGGATCTTACCGTGCCATAGGTTTTCACCAGTGACCCCTCCAATTGGGATATGATCTTCACTGATATGAACACGCTGGTCATGGTCCCCTGAACAGGTTCCCCATATGGCACTGGCAGTCTCGGGAGGCTTAGTCTCTGGATTATTTGTGATTATTTTAGCAGGGTCATACACTGGGAGCAGGCAATGGATAGCCACAAGGCAAGCCAAGGTCTTACACTGGAAGTCACTGGATACGGTACACTGGGAGCAAGCAATAGACTAGTCACAAGTATTTGGGATTAGCGTCCCTAATTAAAAAAAAAAAAAACACCCCACCATTACCTTTATGGCAGGGTGCGGGAGCAGCCGGGATCTGTGCCACCGGCACTGGGTAGCTGGGAGCAGGACTGCCGTTCGGGGAGCTGGAGGTGCATCTGGGAGCATGCAGTCACAGTGTGGCTGTGGGCGGGCAGTGCGGCTGTGCTGCTGTTCAGCCTGTGCAGTGTGAGTGCTCAGATGCTGCCCGGTATTAGACTGCACATGTGCAATCTAATCCAGAAATCCCCGGATTGGAAACTAAGATCCTGGGAATGAAATCCCAGACGTTTTGGGCCGAATCCCGGGATCCCGACGATCTCGGGATTGGCCACCCTAGTCACAAGGCAAGCCAAGTTCATACACTTGTAGTCACTGGATATGGTACACAAGTATTAGGCAGGAGAGTAGAAATAAACTTCCTAGACAGAACATTGGGAAGACCATTTCTATATTAATTCATGGCATGAATGATTTAATTAAATATTGTTGAATCCATGTGCTGGTTAACTCTAAGCAAGTCAGTGTGTTTTCAATTCAAATTTCCCTAGAAATGGTACAGGAGAGCAGACTAATTGAATACTCCAAATCATAATTAGAAATAAATGATGTTCTTACGTTACTGAGTTTGGAAAGGATATAGCCAAGGGCTGGTGTAATCAGCCATATTTCATTTATTGCTGCCCATAATCAAACATACATCATTCGCTTAATGGCCCTAATCAAACACTTGTATTGCCAGTGAAAGCTATAATATACTAACGTCCCAATCATATCATAGAGAACTCTGATGAGATGTGATTAGGACGAGGCCGTCAGCTCACTCTGTACAGTAACACATGTTGCATTTTTGAAAACTTATTAAGGGAAAGTGATCAAATATATCTCTTTCTCCACATTATAATAAGAGAATGGAAAAATATTGCTTAAACATAGTATTCATAATCTCTGCTGCACCAATTCTTTTTTTAATGTGTGTGCGTCATTTTATATGTAACTTTACAATACTTAACAGTAGAATAATGCAGTGCTCAGCTTGAGAAAATCAACCCCCTAGAATAGTCTGTCACTAAAAGGGTCTGTCACTTTTGCAGGCATTACATTACTAGTTAATATGGGATATGGTCAGGATGCCAGGTTCAATATACCAATGCTGGCATTCCAACTGCTGTCATAAAATCGGGGCGGAGTTTTGAAAAGAATCAGGATGACACAAACTGACTGCTAGCATCCCAATCGGTAAGTATGCGGGCACTAGTGGGGAGAATCGTGGCGATGAGAGGGGCAGTGGAGTGGGTACTTTTTGCACAGGTTTGGATCTGCTGGATGGTCCCGCTCCCCCATTGCAGGGAGCCCGGCAGTGGGGAGAGAGATGACAGGTTGCCGCCGCAGCACAGCCTGTCTCCCCAGCTCAGCACATGCTACAGAATGTCTTATCTCTCTCTCTCTGGGTGTGCAATGATGATCCCACACCCGGCACAATTTATGTTCGTTTTTTCATGAGGCGTGGCCATGCCCCCTCACAGATCCTATGCCCCCACCTGGTGGTCACACCCCCTCCATTTTACCAAGGGGCCTGGCTGACCTATCGGCGCCCCTGAGGGTGACTTAGGGTTAGACTGTCGTGGGCAAAGGTTAGGGTTAGTTTGCGGAGATGGGGGGTTTAGGCAATGGCACTTAAAAGGGGGGTTAGTGTCATACTGTGAGAGGGGGGATTAAGGTTAGGCTGCTGCAAGGGAGGGTTAGGGGGGTAGGGGAGAGGGTTAAGTTAGGAGCTCCTGTCTGGATTCTCTGTATCGGAATTCTGAGGTCAGCCTATGGACCGGCGCCATCCTGACTGTTAGGATACCATATATATCCCCTTACCAGTCCTTCATAATGACAGAACAACAAAGCAGTGATGCCATCATCAGTGGCTGTGTGCTACATTGGTGCCATCTAGTGGTCGATGGTGTGCAAAACACTTGAGTTCCCCTGTAGAGGTGAGGAGCAGTGCTAGCCTTTTATTATATAGGATTACAGTAGCATGATCATGCAATTGTGCTGACGTGTGATAGGACAGAGTGTTGCACTAAACAAGTAGAGGTTATTGGTCTTGAAAATGTAACATCGTGAACTAAATTAGATTTTGCCCTCTTATATAGGTTGATGTATTAAGCATGGTGCCTGTTTGTGTGCTGCATCAAACTGATAAACACTGGTGTGAATACGATGCGGAATTAACAGGGGTCTATTCATCAAAGATGCAAAGTGAAAAGGCCTACATTAGTCATAAGTTGACTGCATGGTAATTTCACATCTCTCACATGAGATTTCCCATGTGAAATACTACTGTACGCTTTTAGTCATGTTTTCATATGCATTAAAATGCCTGGAGCCCACTGATGAGTATAGAATTATTTATGACACTTCATTGTGCAAAATGAAGCAGAAATTCATGTGGTTCTTTTCCGAACTGATTTCATTTGATGGACCCCATACTGCTTGTATCTAAAAACAGGATATGTAACACAGAGGACAAGTAAATGTGGTTCTACAGTAACTAGCAGAATAAAACACAATACAGCTTATTAGAAAAAGTATTTCAGGTTCAGGGTTTTAGGCCGGGATGTACAGTATCAAACGGAAAATGTCGTAAAAAAAAACCCGTTTTCTGGGATTTTACTGCATTTTCAGATGTATCAATGCGAGACCGGCACGTTTCTGCTATAGAGGGTAAATGCCAGCTTTCTTGGCGTTACCTATGGGGAAACCTTTTCACATCCCCTGCCCGAAACCGCCTTAGCCATGCCCCTCCCATTAAGTCACACCCCATCCCGTGAAGCTACAATAACTTTTTATTGTCTATGACACCAGCTGTGGAAGGGGTAAGTGACGCAACAGCACATCTGTAAGGCGCAGTGTTTCAAATATAATTATATGTTGCATGGTTTTGTTTTATTTTCATGCAATGTATAAATTATTAAACTAAACCTTTCAAATCTCAAAATATGGATTGGAAAAAACAAAGTAATTTTTTTTTAGATGCTAAAAATAAAAGGCTTAATTATCATTATACAATTATGGGGGATATCACAGCGGTCAATAGGTCTCTTCTCCCGATAGCCACTGTTACCGGGTATTATGCTTTGCAAACCTACAGATGGAGCACATCGCAGCCAGCTCAGTGAATCGCCAGACTCCCTGAGCTGGCGCAGGCTGGGGGAGAGGTGTTCCATCTGACAGGTATCGCGCAAGTGTCTCACATGTTTGTGCATTCCTTCAGCACGGCGGCACAGAGTGAGTGAGGGCAGCGGGGGGCTATGGGCAGGGCTGGTGCCACCACTAGGCAGCTTTAGGCATTTGCCTAGGGCGCCGGCCACTGGAGGGCGGTACTGAGCTGCCGAGGAGAGTCAAGTATGGTACCAATCCAAGAAGAGGTCCCAGCCCGCAGCTCCAATCACAGGTATATCAGTGCCCCCACCCCATGCTACACTGTTACCCTGTGCTCCCCCTACCTCATGCTACACTGTTACCCTGTGCTCCCCCCTACCCCATGCTACACTGTTACCCTGTGCTCCCCCCTACCCCATGCTACACTGTTACCCTCTGCATCCCCCCTACCCAATGCTACACTATTACCCTCTGCATCCCCCCTACCCAATGCTAGACTGTTACCCTCTGCATCCCCCCTACCCCATGCTACACTGTTACCCTCTGCATCCCCCCTACCCAATGCTACACGGTTACCCTCTGCATCCCCCCTACCCCATGCTACACTGTTACCCTCTGCATCCCCCCTACCTCATGCTACACTGTTACCCTGTGCTCCCCCCTACCCCATGCTACACTGTTACCCTCTGCATCCCCCCTACCCAATGCTACACTGTTACCCTCTGCATCCCCCCTACCCAATGCTACACTGTTACCCTCTGCATCCCCCCTACCCAATGCTACACTGTTACCCTCTGCATCCCCCCTACCCAATGCTACACTGTTACCTTGTGTGTAGAAGACAGCGATTGTCCATAGCTGTCACGACAGCCGCCGCAGTACTAGGTAGCAGGGACGTGAGAGTCAGGAGCAGGGACTGGAAAGCTGGCTAGAGTGGACATGTGCAATGTGCAGCAGGCGGAGGGGGCCCCATGGTGTGCAGGAACCTCTTCAGGCCGGTTGGTCACGCAGAGCTGAGGCGGAAGCTGCGCAGCTGGCTGCGGGAGATGCGGGATGAGAGCAGCTGCAGGTTGGACCTTGACTTCCAATCCCCCACGGGCGCAGGCTCCGTCAGAATGGGGCAAGCGAGCATCTCGTGCACCCTCTTCTGGTGGTTTATGCACAGTGGCTATTGGCGATAGAATCTAATGAGAGCTACTGCATCTGTAAGTTATTCAAAGCAGAATTCGCAATATGCAGCCGAGACCTGCGATAACACATGGATTGGGTCCATTTTTCGGCCGATAAAAATGTCCATTTACCGGATACTGGTAAAATGACCATCGTCATTATTTGCAATATCTTCCCCTTTTTTATCAGCATTGGGGGTAATACGATATCCCCTATATGCTTCCTAATATTACTATAGTTTTATTATTAATAGTATTATTCATTTAGAGTTTAATCCATGGATATTTTGTAGTGTATTTCTTATTGCACAATACACTTGGATCTTCTACTATACTGTACATTAAAGAATATAATAAAATTAATGAGTTGAAGAGAAAACCCGCTAACAGTCCCATGTATAGTACAGAGTTGTGTTAGACTTTTGCAAGCTTAATTTGTGCGGTGTTTTAGAACAATCAGAGACTTTTACACAAAACAGAGTTTGGGAAAATAGTGGATTTATTTGTGCGTGCCAGGAGCAGCACATTCATAATTTATAACGCAAGTCTTTCTTCCCTCACCGTGACTATTTGCAACATTTTTACAGATCCCTGCAGTAAAATGGGACACGCTGACACATTTGATTTGAATATCGTATAAATGGAGCACTTGTAGGACCAGAAACAAATGCAGTCAGTACCAATCATTATTCCTGGTCAGGAGCATGGGTTAAAGTATTTATTAGTAGTTTGTACAGAACGCACTGTTTTCATAAATATTTTAGAATATTTTGCAAGATGTATGAACTCTGCCTTTTGCACCTGTCTCTTTTAATTGCTTTTTTAAACTTGTGTTTTAAGGGTATGGAAACACAAAGAAGAAAATGCAATATAAAGAGTACAATAGCCCCGTAACTAAATTGTACAAACATAAACAACCCAAAATCATAAATTTGTAAAAAAAAAAAAAAAACAGAATAAACTCAAATTAGGGTATAAAACACAATACTAATAAATAACAAATAACAACGGGAAAGCAAATCAAGGGGGAGGAAAAAAAAAATAAGACGAAAATTTAAAAAAATTGGGAGGTTAGAAAGGACCAGGCAGAAGGGACAACCAAGAGATACCATGAGGACTAAATTCTGGGAAAATGAGGTACAGAACATAAGCTCAGATTGCCACAGGAGCTTCTCATACTCTTCTACACGGCGATCCTCTTCTAGACTGCAACACATCGTGAGAAGAGCGAAGAAAATCGCAGGCACAAACCTCCCTACAGTTGAGGACATCTACCATGCCAGGGCGCTGAAACGAGCAGGCAAGATCATTAAGGATGCATCCCGCCCTGCGAATAACCTGTTCAGGAGGCTAATGTTTGGTAGAAGGTTCAGCTTAAGGCCTACGAGGACTTCTAGGCACAGGAAAAAAAAATTCCCCCCAGGCAGCAATCCTAGTCAATTCCTCACTAGTCAAATACTCAGTAGTGTGATATTCCATCCCCATTTCGCTCAAAATATACACTCTATTATACAGTATTGTATTATATGTATTGTATTGTTCTGTTTGTCACAATGGGGGAAATTTACTAAGGGGAATTCGTAAAAAATAAGGTGTATTTGTATCCAGAATTACACCAATTTTTACACATTCATATTTTCGGTATTTACTATCCTGAAAATATGGCAATTCGTATTCGTATTGATGGCACATTCGTATTTGTTTTTACAAATGAATGAATACACCATTGATAGAATACAACAGGAATCACCATTCAAAAGGATGGTGATTCCTAATTTACTAAGCAGCGTATGCAACATACGCCCGTTAATTAACGGCAAATAGCCGCTAATTGCCGGCCAGAAAAAACATGAAAATACTCTTCATTTTCCTGCCGTATTTGGCAGAAGCCTGCACGGATCAGTCAGATCCTTGCAGGCTTCAGTGTAAAAAAAGATTAAAAAGAAATACATTTAAAAAAAAAAAACAGCGTGGGGTACCCCCTCATGGCCGTAACCAGCCCCAGGCTCACAAAGCCAGGTCTGGTTGTAAAAAAAGCAAGACATTGGTTCCCCCAGCACACTGAACGGTATTAGTAACCAATCTTGAACACTACATGATAATAGAATTCAGAGATATTGGTTACATATACCTGCGCAGGTGTATGATATGCCCCCAAGCCACGTCAAGACTTCTCTGTATATTGGGGGTCCCTAGCGCTATATCTAGGTGCAGGGTGCGGCACCCCAAAAACTATCATAAGCTAGGAAGCCCAGTGCGACACGCCAGTGAGATACTATAGTGTTAATAAAAATGAGTGATAGGAAGCCAAAGCTATATATATATATATATATAGAGAGAGAGATAAAGTAAAAAATGAAATGTAATTAAAATGAGAGAGATAGTGTTAGTGAGGGAAAAGTGTTAATAGAATGTAAGGGCGTGCAGCACTAAAGCCACCCAGCCCAACCAGTCCAGGGGCACCGCACCCCACACCATCGTTACCCTAAACTGGGTCTACGGTTAACCAGCAAGGAGCCACATGATAATGGCTCCTTACTTGATATATCCAAACTAAGAGCTACCTACCTTGGAGCAACCCCAGACTACTCCATGTGGCATATCAGGACCTGCATCTCCGCCTAATGCAAGATCCTCACTGCCTCTAACCGTATACATATAGATAGTGGTAGATGCTCAAATTAGTTCAGTAATACCATTCAGGTGCATACAAGGGAGGGGTTAATACTGAGTAAGTAAAGCAAGACATTGGTTCCCCCAGCACACTGAGTGGTATTAGTAACCAATCTTGAACACTACATGAACACTCTCTCTCTATATATATATATAGCTTCGGCTTCCTATCACTAATTTTTATTAACACTATAGTATCTCACTGGCGTGCCGCACTGGGCTTCCTTGCTTATGATAGTTTTTGGGGTGCCGCACCATGCACCTTGATATAGAGCTAGGGACCCCCAATATACAGAGAAGCCTTGACGTGGCTTGGGGGCATATCATACACCTGCGCAGGTATATGTAACTAATATCTCTGAATTCTATTATCATGTAGTGTTCGAGATTGGTTACTAATACCATTCAGTGAGCTGGGGGAACCAATGTCTTGTTACTTACTAAGTATTAACCCCTCCCTTGCATGCACCTGAATGGTATTACTGAACTAATTTGAGCATCTACCACTATCTGTATGTATGCTGGTTGTAAAAAATCAGGGAACAAACCGAGTAGGGGTTCCCCGTATTTTTTACAACCAGCACCAGGCCCAAGGGCCGTTCCTTGTTCCCAAAATATGGGGGACAAAATGACTAGGGGTGCCCCATATTTAAGAACCAGTACCAGGCACAACCAGCCAGCAGGGTAATGCCACAGCCGGGGGAGAAACTTTTTATACAAGTCCACCCGGCCAAAGCATTACCCCCTGACCGGTCAGGCTGTCCCCGGTACCCCTGGGCTGTGGGTACCGGGCTGATGAAAGTAGTAAAAAATAGAAACAAAACTATTGTCTGATACAGCATGTGGGGCATGAAAAGGCCCACTGGAACTTGTAGTTCCACAGTAACAGAAATAGTTAAAAAAACACACTGACACACACATGAAAAATAAAACTTTAATACATACATAGCCCATACATACTAATACTTAGGTCCCCGTCCATCGGTCCTGGGGTCCGGGAGTCCTGGGGTTTGGGAGTCCTGGGGTCCAGGGATCCTGGTATCCGGGTGTCTGAAGAAATCTTTTTGGGGACCTGTGGAAGGAAATTATTCTTACCAAGTTCCTCTGACATAGATCAGTCCTCTTGGTTCTGCTGGCTAACACCAGCGGACTGAATGGGAGAGCCGCTGAAGTTTCATCTTCAGCGCCTCTCCCCGAATGATTCTATTGGCTGCCTAGCGGCCAATCAGGAGCCGAATTTCTCATATAGGCAGTCTGCAAGGACCAGTCATGGATCCATTCTGGTGGGGGTTTTTTTTAACACTCTGCAGCCTGCACGGATCTGACTGATCCGTGCAGACTGCCTACACAAATTCGTATTAGCGGCTGAATATACGGCTGCTAATTCGAATGGATACGACATTGGGGATTACAAAGCAGTCATAACAGGAATTTGCAAACGGCTGGAACAGCCATATGCATTTGTATTCATTCGTATTAAGAATACAAAAAATTGTATTTGTATTTTTAGTAAATTTCCCTCAATGAGCGGTAGTTATCGGGAACATATTCCTGTGTATTATGCATGTTGTACACCTGGCAATAAAGTGATTCTGATTCTGGTACAGAGTTGTTTTGCAATAATTTAATAAATTCCATTGAGGCCACAAAATTAACTCAGGCCTGAAAGGCCACTAATACATGTTTTATTAGCATCATTACCGGGAGGAAACAAAGGGTGAATCCAAATGGGAAACATATGTTATGGGTGAAAATCCAAGTTCAAGAATACTCATCCCATACAGTTAAAGTAGGCCAAACTGAATTTATGGAATAGGTCTAGGCCAGTCTGAGTGATTTAGGGAACCAGAGGATGTCATCAACCCTCCCAGCATAGCATTCTCCAAATCCAATCCACATTTAAAGGCCCCCACACACTAGAACGATTTTTTGGCCGATTGTCTGATTTCCGACCTATCGTCCGATATATCGGTGGATTTATACCGATAATCAGCAATAATCGACCGAATAACCAACCCCCGCACCCCAATGCCAAAACATAACCCCTACCCTACAATCTAACCCTAACTTCCTACCCCCTTCACTCCACAGCATAACCTTTAACCCCACTTTGTAAGTGCCTAACACACCCTTTCTGCAGCCTTACCCTAACCTACCCCTTCCTGCTTCCTTACCCTACAGTAGGTCCCCCTACTAGTGCCTAAACCTTACTCCACCTTGCCTTGCCAGCTGCTACTGCTCCCAGCATAATCATCGATCAGGTTGCCGACTGTTGGGATTCCAACATTGGCATCCTGACCCTTTAAAGATACAGCACCCTTCGGTGCCTCAGATTGATGAACCATGACCAAATCATTTATGGTCATCGTGAAAAAAAAAGCTGATCCTCTAAGGCGCGGTGATGGTCATCCCACAAATGGATATAAAGATGTTTAAAATAATGATGTTTAAAATAATGCTTGAATTTTGAAACAACTAAAATTTTTGAAGCTCTTAAAAGTAAGCTTTCAGGTACGTTTCTTTCTTGTAAGAAATAAATCCAATTATCAAATAGATTTAGAAGGTATGTCTGCTATTTGTGCAATGCAAATCAATAAAGTATGTTTCTAAACTGGTCGGAATATACTGTTCAGGGAAAAAATGTTTCACGGCAAATTTGGCAGATGTCCCAGATTCCTCCCGTACATTAGTCCAAGGCGAAACGTCCATCTGTAAAGCATGTGTGAAAACATTATAAAATATAGTGTAAATCAGCTTTAAATATGACTGTATTTGGTACATATTGTTCATGAGGGATTAAAATTAATCTTGCTGTCCATACAGCCAACACTACTGTACATGAACACAGTCACTTGCAATTTTCAAGATCGTTTGGTAATGTACTGTATGCCCAATGGTCATGTGAAAATAATAATCCGAGCAGGCAAAGAACCTGCTGGGGAACACGAGAGGTGATATAATGCTCCTCTGGTGCTTGAAATGTGGTGCTGAGGATTCTTAACAACAAGACGTCATACTCTATAAACAAGATCATTATTTACAGCGCATGGGAGATACCCACAGGTCCTATGATCCTTTACAATGTCCACAAATTTTCCCGAGAGGTGACAATAGTTAAACTACTAATAGTAAACAGGTCAATCCCTCAACAAATCAACACATAAACAAAAATGTGTCCCCTGAAAATTATGCATACCGAATTATGGAGCGGTATAAGGAAAAAACATTTTTTAAATGTCAATAACTTTATCATGAGTGCCTTGTTGAACTGTATGCATCAACTGAGAGTGCAAAGTTGTCCATCCACTTAAGAGATGCCATTGCAAGAGAGGACAATCCAAAAATGTTGGCCAAATATTTTTTAGCTCCCATATTCTCACACAGGTTGAACAAGGCACACGAGCAGACGCGGTACATCGATACGGTGTACAAGTCGACCTAAAACGAGAAAAACCCAGGTCGACTTTTTGACGTGTTGACACTGTAAATGTTGGCATTTTGATTGAGTAAACATTTTGGCCATGTTGGCATAATGCATTCCGTCATTTTGATAGTGTTGGTATGTTGACGGACAATAGTGGTCAGTATTTGGATGGTCTATATTTTGACTGTCGGTGAATCATACTGAACCCTGCCCACATTGTCAGCCTGCCAACTTTTAACCCTGGACACACCAACTCCAGCATGCCACCCCCTCTACCCACTCCCGGTTACAGGAGAACACACAGGCGCCTTGGCCCACTGGGATTCTTCTATTGCCTATCTGCCCCTGGAAGGAGGAACAAGACAGCATGCCAATAGCATGGTCAGTAGCGTTCTGACACCTGGAACTATCGATTTTGACAGCTGCGGGTGTCAATGATCATTCACCAGAACAGGGATGGCACTGTCCCTGGCTGTGGCGGCTGCCAGTTCTCGTTATAATAGTAAGATTTTGCAAATTCTCAATATTTTGGGGTTAATTCAGAACTGATTGCTCGGGTCCAAATTTGTCCCCATCTCCGATCGTTGGGTTTGTGCATGCGCGATTGTGCGCATGTTTAAACCTCGGGAGCGAATATCTTAGACAAGTTTCAGGTTCGGCGAGCCACTCTCTCCTGGAGGGGGTTATGGTGATGAGGGAGAGGAAGCAGGGGTATTCTGAGAGTTTTATGGGTGTTCCGCTGCATAGGCAGGTGTAGCAATGCCTGCTGGGGGCGGGCGGCTGACAACATAAGGCATCAGTGCCCACCCCTTTTTCGGCCATCTCCATCTGCGATAAAAGTAGGTATAGACTTTCTTTTATCTGCAAACGGAGGAAAAAGCATTCTATGGTGAGCGACAATTAAATGATTGGTAAGCTTACACATCCCCTCACATGCAAGTGTGGTGATTCGGGTGGTGGCATGGCATTCGGTTGGGTTGCGGGTCAGCGTTTGGCTGCTATGCTACGATCATATGCAGCCTAGCAAACTGATCTGAATCAGGCCCTTTGTCCGACTCAGGAGACACTTTTAAAGTATTGTTACATTTTTCTTATGTTTTCATAAGCAACAGATTTTTGAGTGCGATATTTAACCTTTATTCGTTTCTCCACAGCTATTGATATCCTTGCAGGAACCATTCCCTGCAAATAAATGTACCTCATCCGTGTTGATTACTATGAATAATGTCAAAATTCAGCGTATGCCTCGGTTGGGGAGGAAACTGTCTGGGGAAATCCAGCTGATGTCTGAACTACTGTATACTTTTATTTATTTTTATAATTTATTGTCACATAAACCTTTTGCACACTCCTCTCCCTTCCCCTGACCTCTTCCCCTGTTTATAAATCTTGATCCGCGCTTACTATTTATAGATGAAGCTGTCAACGTAAAATGCTGAAACAGAATAAAAAGCAAATATATACATACAAAAACAGAGATTGTGACTAGAATCACTATTGTGATAATCAATCAGCGAAACACGCGTCAGATCATGAAAACAGTTGACATACATAAAACATGTAATGAATCATACAGAATAATTTTGAAGTTTCAACTAAAGCAATGATTCAGACCTGCTCACTAGGCTGCGTATGTCCGTTGCCTAGCGAGCAAGAAAAACGCCACGCCTCCGAACGTTGATGTTGCCCATAGCAACCAATCAGATCCTGTCTGTCATTTTCGAGGATGTAACATAGTTGGAACAATATATCAGTCATCGATGGTTACACTGATGTTTATGAAAAATTATATTATTCTAGTACTGTACTTTTAAAAAAAAAATGTAATGTGCTGGATACAGAATATTTTAAATAATTGTTCTTAACCTCATTCATATAAAAATCAACAGGTTCTGAGTATTTTTGGGAAAAAAAATCATTATCCGGTTATGTGGTTAAATAAGAACACAAAAGGACACATTTCTGCAAAAACAGGATAACTAGTTATTAGTTGATATTTGAATATATGCAAATTGAATACACTGTCGAACATCTGCAATATTATGATTTTGCAAAAGGCAACTCAAAGCCATAAAACTGCAGATGTTTCGCAATAGATTTAAGTACTGAGCATATTTTATTTGTCCAGTATAAGGTTGCATTCCAGCTGGAAGACCAACTATTTGTCTGCTAGATAAGAGGTGGAATTGAAATTACCATACAGTGTGTGCAGCTTGTTTTAAGGAGATACGGTCAGCATCCCAGTCGTTGAGACGCCGGCAGCCATCGCTGCCATCCAGATGCCGGCACTGAGGGAGATACTGATGACAGAATCTTGACAGTGTTGCCAACTCTGAAACGTAAAACAAGCAACTGATGACCAAAAAACAAGCCCAAAACAAGCCCAATCTAATCCTAAAAAGTCCCAAAACAAGCCCAACTTACATTTGACTATATTTTACGTATTATTTATACAATCTACATGTAATGTCTTTACAATGATATTTTATCAGCACAAAACTGACTTTTAAAGAATACTATAACACTTCCTGCTTCGCCTCATTCATGAGGCAAAGCAGGAAGGGACATCGACAAGATGTATTAACATCTTGTCTGCCGAAGCGGGCGAACACAAACTTGCGCGCTGACTTCTTCCCCATGGCCGGCTGTACTGGGCATGCGCGAGACCTCACTACTCACGTGAGATCCCAGCGCAGCCTGAAGCCAGCAGCAGGGACAGTGATGTCACTGTTTTGGGTATAGGGCTTTGTCACCCTGCAGCTGTTGAAGCGGATAGCGGCAGGGGGCGGGACAGCCAGCGCTGTGGACCGTTCATACATTTACCTTACATAGCGGCCTGTGCACACCGGCTCCTTCTTACATGGGGGAGAAGCGGGATCAGTGCACATAACATGCACTGATTCCCCCTTCTCCCCCATAGCGCGCCTTCATACATCTGCCCCAATATGAGATATTTTACTTTCATTTTTTTCTCTAAAGAAAAATCTCAAGTGAACATTGACCTTTGTACACACTGAGAAATATTTACCATACACGGTGCAACAAGCGATGTACATTTTGTACTAGATCGCATGCGTTTTGAATGCGCTGCAATGCAATCTAGTGAGCACATACTTGTTGTGCTGTGCGATGTGAGCGGGATAAATTGTACCATGCGTGGACATCTTAAGAAAAGATAGAACAATCTTACTACAAGCATCATTGCTAAAATCAGATTAGCCCTACTGAATACGCACAAGCCGCAACATAGATAATGGGAGTCATTACCATTTCTAAAAGCCTAGTTCTCACCTGTGTTTGTCCCTTATCTCTGTGCTGAATAACTGAATTACAGAGAAGCCCAAAATAAAACAAGCCCAAAACAAGCTACTAAAAAAATTATAAGCCCAAAAACAAGCAACAAGCAACCATCAAAAAAATAAGCAACTCACGAAAAAAACAAGCCCAAATCCGCTTGTTTCAAGCTGACTTGACAACTATGAATCTTGACTGTCCACATCCCAATTGTAAGTATAGTATGCGGGGTGGGGTAGTATTAGGCCGTGGGGGGGAGGGGTGTGTGTCAGGGTTAGAGTAAGGCCCTAGAAGAGGGGGGGTTAGCGTCATGATCCGTGGAAAGGGGTTATATTTAGGCTGCAGGGGGGAAGGGTTAAGGTGGGTTGGAGGAAGGTATGTACTGTATACTTACTTGATCTATGACGAGATTCCCTCCATCGTGATGTTGGCGCCGGTATTCTGACATCGGTATTTATGCCTTTTTGAGAATCTATTCCCTTCTAAAATTGAATTTTTACATTTTACTATAGTTTTTATTTGCACATTTGTATAGGGCATGTCAGATAAATACTATTTATAGTTGTTTAAAAGGCATGGGGACCTTTAATAAAAGAAAAGACAATATCAATACTCTACTGTTTATGCTGTTTTTAAAATGTAAGTGATTCTTATAAAAAAAAGAGAAGATGGGGGAAATTTACCAATATGAAAAACCTAGTTTTTCGTATTGGTATTTTCCCTACGACTGCATACGACTGTTTAAGTCGTATGCAAAGTCGTGTTCCGGAGGGGGATTTACAAAGCAGTCATATACGACTGCTTTGTAACCCACCGATGTCGTAGGAATTCGTATTAGCGGCCGTATATACGGCCGCTAATACGAATTATTTCTAGCAGTCTGCACGGATCAGTCAGATCCGTGCAGGCTGCAATGTGTAAAAAAAAATAGAAAAATAAATAAATTTAAAAAAAAAACGGCGTGGGGTCCCCCCCACAGCCGAAACCAGCACCAGGCTGACAGAGCCTGGAGCCGGTAATTAAAAATCAGGGAACCCGACAAATAGGGGTTCCCCGATTTTTAACAACCAGCCCCAGGCTCCTGCTCTGGGGCTGGTTCCCAAAATACGGGGGACAAAATGACTAGGGGTCCCCCGTATTTTAAGAACCAGCCCCAGGCAAAACCAGCCAGCAGGGTAATGCCACAGCCGGGGGGAGACTTTTTATACAAGTCCCCCCGGCCAAAGCATTCATCCCTACCGACCAGTCAGCCTGGCCAGGGGCCCTGGGGGAGTGGGGACCCCCCCAATAAAGGGGTCCCCCCCCCTCCAGGACTTACCTGACCAGGCTGAAGCCTGGTGCTGTCCTCGATGCCCCTGGGCGGTGGGCATCGAGCTGATGGTATGGTGTAAAAAATAGAATAAAAACCATTGTCTTTTACTGGTGAACTATGAGTCCCAGCAAGCCTCCCCCGCAAGCTGGGACTTGGAGAACCACAAGTCCCAGCCTGCGGGGCATTAAAGGGCCCGCTGGGTCTTGTAGTGCCACAGTAAAAGAAAGAGTTAAATAAACACACTGACACACGTGAAAAATAAAAGTTTAATACATACATAATACATACATACTGATACTTACCTTTCTTGATCCCGTAGGTAGCCCTGGTCCTGATGTTCTGTGTCGTCCATGTCGGCTGTCTGCGTCGTCCTCCAGGTCCATGTCGACGGTCCGTGTCGTCCTCCAGGTCCATGGCGGTGTCCGGGTCCGAAGAAATCCATGTTGGAGCTGTGGAAGGAAATCCTACTCACCTGGTCCTGCGCTGAAGAAGTCTTCTCTTGATCCGACGTAGTCCAGGTAATCTTCATGCTGTCGCCGGTCCCCGCTGTCTGCGCTGTCTCTGCATCGCGCTGAGGAGAGATGCTGAAGTTTCATATTCGGCGCCTCTCTGAAGAAAATCCTTCTGAAGAAACCGCCGTTATCGTCTGCGGAGAAACGCGTCAAGGACTGTCACTTTGTGACCCATACCTATCCAGAGCCCTCACTCATCACATCTTGATTTCCCTGAGAACGACTGCATCCTCTATAACGCACAGCTGCCACCTACTCAAAGTGTCTGCAAGCCGTTTAACACTGGAGAAAAAGGTCCTGTCACAAACATCAACAGGTCAGTGAGGCTTGCTCCCCGCTCTACCCACAACAGAGGCTCGCCACATACAGCTAGAGCCTAAGCGGGTCGTAGCGAGCTCACCTATTGAAAACCTTTCTTCTGCGGCAAATAAGTATATTTCACATTCACATACAGAGGAACATTGCAGCCAATATATTGTACAGTCTGTACCTCATGGTGATTAGACACCTATCCAACTCTCAGGGTGTCCTGTTATTTTCACCAATCAAAGTTTAAAGTTCTTTTGGCACTGACAAAAATTGCCATACACGTATCTTCTAAAAAGAAATTTGGAGGACTATTTTTTTTTTTTTTCAATTAATACACACACCCTGGTGCGCACAGGGTTGTGTGTCTAAGAAAATTTGAAATCTCATTATATATTCCTAAATTGAGTGATTTGGAGCCGGATACTATTAATTATATCTTGGTCATTTATTGTGACTTTTTTATACAGTATGAGTTATTTCTAATTGTGTATTTCTATATTTATTTTTATATGTATTTTTTATAATAAACTGTAATCAATTTTTCAAAAATTGTGTGGCGCTCTCTAAACATCTTCTATTAATTTAAATCATTGTTATATTTACTAATTTAGATAATTTATTCTACTAGCAGGCCAATCAGGAGCCGACTTTCTCGGCTCCTGATTGGCCTGCTAGGCGGCCAATAGAATTCAGTCTGAGGAGAGGCGCCGAATATGAAACTTCAGCATCTCTCCTCAGCGCGATGCAGAGACAGCGCAGACAGCGGGGACCGGCGACAGCATGAAGATTACCTGGACTACGTCGGATCAAGAGAAGACTTCTTCAGCGCAGGACCAGGTGAGTAGGATTTCCTTCCACAGCTCCAACATGGATTTCTTCGGACCCGGACACCGCCATGGACCTGGAGGACGACACGGACCGTCGACATGGACCTGGAGGACGACGCAGACAGCCGACATGGACGACACAGGACATCAGGACCAGGGCTACCTACGGGATCAAGAAAGGTAAGTATCAGTATGTATGTGTTATGTATGTATTAAACTTTTATTTTTCACGTGTGTCAGTGTGTTTATTTAACTCTTTCTTTTACTGTGGCACTACAAGACCCAGCGGGCCCTTTAATGCCCCGCAGGCTGGGACTTGTGGTTCTCCAAGTCCCAGCTTGCGGGGGAGGCTTGCTGGGACTCATAGTTCACCAGTAAAAGACAATGGTTTTTATTCTATTTTTTACACCATACCATCAGCTCGATGCCCACCGCCCAGGGGCATCGAGGACAGCACCAGGCTTCAGCCTGGTCAGGTAAGTCCTGGAGGGGGGGGACCCCTTTATTGGGGGGGTCCCCACTCCCCCAGGGCCCCTGGCCAGGCTGACTGGTCGGTAGGGATGAATGCTTTGGCCGGGGGGACTTGTATAAAAAGTCTCCCCCCGGCTGTGGCATTACCCTGCTGGCTGGTTTTGCCTGGGGCTGGTTCTTAAAATATGGGGGACCCCTAGTCTTTTTGTCCCCCGTATTTTGGGAACCAGCCCCAGAGCAGGAGCCTGGGGCTGGTTGTTAAAAATCGGGGAACCCCTATTTGTCGGGTTCCCTGATTTTTAATTACCGGCTCCAGGCTCTGTCAGCCTGGTGCTGGTTTCGGCTGTGGGGGGGACCCCACGCCGTTTTTTTTTTAAATTTATTTATTTTTCTATTTTTTTACACCGAAGCCTGCACGGATCTGACTGATCCGTGCAGGCTAAAACGCAAATACGACATGAAAATGGTGTTCTATTTTCCTGTCGTATTTGCATGCCTGTTTTACACCACTAAACAGCCGTATTATCAGTACGGCTGCTTAGTAAATCAGAAACCACCATTCTTTTGAATGGCGATTTCTGTCGTATTCTATCGATGGTGTAGACATTCGTATTTGTAAATACAAATACGAATGTTCCATCTTTAGGACTACGAATTGTTGTATTTTTGGGATTGTAAATCCCGAAAATACAAATTCGTAAAAAAAAGGTGTATTTCTGCCTACGAATACACCTTTTTTCTACGAATCCATTTTGGTAAATGTCCCCCGATATATCCGAATTGATATAGCCACATCTTTATAATTAAGCCCTAAAAGATTTTGCTCATTTTGTGATATATTTTAAACAATTGTTTATTGTGTATCGTGTATTGTGCATTGTTAAATAATAATAATAATAATAATAATAATAATAATAATAATAATCATTAATGGCCCCCATCACCAGTGTTGAATGCTCAGTTTTGACTATCTTGTAAACCAGGCATACAACAGCATTAAGTATGTACGCATAATATCATTCGCCCGGGCTTACCGGGGCAATGATGATATTGGCAGTAAAGCCCGTCTTGCAGTGTGTACAGGGCTTTACATTTATATGAGAACAGGAAGAACCCATCCTTGTATACATTGTATTAGGTTGTAAGTTTCCAACTCCCATAAGTAAAGTAGGGATGTCCTTCAACCATTGATGATTTGAAACTATCAATGGTTTATGGCCGATGAAGAATTGGGGGAGAACCAGGCGGTTTCCTTCCATCAATATCAAGCATAAACCCAATGGGTCAGGACACAGAGCATTGCTCTGCCCCCCAACACCCTTGAAGCCCTGCTTCCATGTTTTGATTGGCCCACAGACAATGGATGACCATCGATAGATAAAAACATAGATGGACAAGCATTGCATAGTATAGGTAAGTGCACTTTACCGATTTTGTTGGTGACCTTTTGTTCCAATGAAATCCACTTTATGGGGATGATGGTTGTCCTCACTAGTTGTTGCTGCGTTGTATTGGCCGTTGGATGAAGAGAACTGTGGGCTTCCGCTTTAGCTGGCAATTTGCCTTAATGGTCTATGTTGGACCACAGTTACGTATGCTTTGTAGGCAAGAAATCTTTTGGACCTTTAAGATGGATTGTTTGTTTCCTAAAGGTCTGAATGAGGCAATGGAACTGAATATTGTACTGTAGTTCTTTGTGCTTGAGTACATGTACCGCCTGTATTTCATTCAATTTAATGTAATTAAATCATGTCTCACATCTGTAGAAATATCCTAAAGAATTAATTGATTAGGCTTGCTTTCCGCTTAATTATGTTTAATATATAAAATAAGTAGTGCGCCCACTGGGAAACAGAGCCTTCCTCCGGTCCCTGCCGCCTCCCCCGCCATCGCCGATCATCGCCTTCACTGCCCCGAGCACCCCCCTAACCCTGCCTGTCTCCCTGAAGTGGAGACGGGCAGGGACACACAGCGTCCCCGCCGAGAGACTGGGACGCGCATGCGTGTGAGACGCATGCACTTCCCAGTTCAGGGAAGCCCCTGCCGCCGGGGCTCAGTGGGGAGGGTCTGGCGAGCCCTGGCCAAGGATGGCAGGGGCTCCATCTGTATATATTTTAATTATTATTTATTTTTATTTTTATTACTTGAACGATGTCTATCTATATTAGTATGTCCACAATAGTGCTCTTTGAGCCTGTGCCGGTTACGGCCGTGGGGGGACCCCACGCCGTTTTTTAAATTAATTAATTTAATACAAATTAATACAAATGAATATACCATCGGGGATTAGAAAGCAGTTGTATTTGACTGCTTTGTAAATTATCCCCCGGAATATGAATTTGAAAATAGCCTTATCCATTTGTATTCATTCGTATTAAAAATACGAATACGAAAAATCGTATTCATACTCTTAGTAAATTACCCCATAGTGTCAGCTTGTTGGGAAAGAGGAGCTACGAGCACCCATGACAATATTGTCCATAAATAATATTAGGCAGCATGGGTAGTGAAATGGTTAGCATTACTGCCTCATAGCCAGTGGCGTAATTATAAATGGTGCTCCCCCATGCCAAAACATTTGTGGCGCCCCCCCCCCCGAGCTCCTCTCCACCGTGTTTCCCCAGCATGTGACGTGATGCCATCACACGCATAATGGAGAAGCTGAAGCAGGAGAGAGGAAGAGAGACCAGCAGACACTGCTGCTTCCCTTGGCACTGACGCATCCCAGGCCACCGTAGCACACCCATCCGCCCTCCCACCCATCTTGTACACAGTAGCCAACAGCCGGCTATGTGTACAGTCAATTGAATCAGTGGGGGGAGATTTGTCATCTTTGCCATGGATGCACCCGCACTGCGGGTGACTCACCTCCGGTGCTCAGCCTGTGGGCAGCAGCATGTCAGTGCGTCGAGCCGGTGCCGGCGCCCACACAGACCTCCCTGCGGCTTGCTTCCCCAAGCGTTAGCTGGGGCTGCCTTACAGTAGTTATGCCACTGCTCACAGCGCTGAGATCTTGGGTTCCATTCCCACCATGGCCCTAACTGTGTGGAGTTTGTATATTCTCCCCATGCTTGCATGGGTTTCCTCCGGGTACTCCGGTTTCCTCCCACACTCCAAAAATATCCTGTTGCTGTGGATTAATGGGCTCCGCACAAAAAGTAACCCAAATATGAATGTGTGTGCGTGTACGTGTGATAGGGAAAATAGGGCCTTATTCTGGTCCGTTCACAAGGCCATGTGCGTTCACATGGGGCCGATGTTTTTGCTTTGCGCATGAGCATTTCTGCACATGTACATGCACTGGGTGCATGCGTCCACGGCGAACAACCTGTTCACTGGGTGCACATACCCATCTTTGTGAACGGAGGTTGGGGGGACCGGGGGGGGGGGGCGGCGGGTCATCCCATTAGCATTTGGATGTTCTCATGGTAATGGGCTGATGACTCGGGTGGGGGGTCACCGGGTGTCAGCTGCCCTCCTACTTCCCTCTGAAACTGCAGGCAGATCTAAGGTTGCTCTGCGTGCTGGTTCCACATCATTTGATGGTCAGCCTCCATCGAATGATGTGGTTTTACTCTGCGGGCTGCAAATGGATATTTATGTAAAACATCCATTCGCAAACAGTGCAAACGTACGCGCATTGCGAATTGTGGTCCGGCGTACCACCATTCTCAAGGCAGGATCTGGTTCACTCGCAAGGATTCAAATTCACATCCGAGCACATAAACCAGAATACCCCCATAGAGTGGAAGCTACACTGGATCAGGAACTGATGTTCAAATATTCTCAGTAAAGGGCTGCGGAATATGTGTGCGCTATATAATTAACTGGTAATAAATAGAATTATGAAACGCTTGTTATAAATGTTTTTTAGCAATTTCTAAAGTCCTGCTCCCCTGATTCGGTCATCTGTGATCATGGAGTGAGAATTGCCTCAAATCTAAACAGTGGGAAATGTCACAAACAATGCAACAAAAACCAACAGGAAATAACATGTAAATAAAACATAAGGTCGGCAGCCTCTGATCAGAATAACAAAAATACAAACTATCTGAGCGAATGAAACTGGCTGATGCCAAAGTTACTGAAACGGTTACACTACGCGCTTGCATAATCGTTTGACATTTTACGCTTTCCATTGAGATCGGCTAAAGGAGGGTTTATTTATTCTACCATTGGACATTGTTTATCTAAACACTAATAAATTATAAAGCCACAGGGAGGCAGCATGTCACTATACTGGAGCCCTGCTCCCTATACTGTGCTATTTGCACATCAAACTTTGTAATGAAATTGAGAACACAAACATTGGTTCTGTAAAGCTGAATGAATCGGAAACCCTACAAGCGGCATAATAAGTTCGGAACAGCATACTTTTATGGTAGAATGTTTTTCAGCGAGATCTTGCTGTTACACTGAGAAAGAACATTACCTCTGGTTACTAGAATATCCAAAATATCCTTCCTTGATCAAATGAAAGCATTCTTAAAAAAACACTCACAGAGGTGCGATGTTCATTATGGTCTTTGAGTTCTGCCCTTTGGGCCTTATTCTGCGTCAGAAGCAAGTCCCAAAAACTGACGCGTCCACTCTTTAGGCGCTTATACACTAGGAAGGTGGCTTCCAACCTTTTACCTCTCCCGTACCCTTTTATTAGGCTTTTCATTTATGAATACCCCATTCCTCGGGATGCGGTCATTTGGTCTACAGCATGATGGTCGACAGTCATTAGGTCGACACCATTAGGTCGACATGGGTCTAGGTCGACATAGGAAAATGTTGACATGGTTCTAGGTCAAAAGGTCATTAGTTTGACAGCTCCTTAGTTCGACAGGTCATTAGTTCGACAATATCTAGGTCGACAGTCAAAAGATCGACATGGGGTTTTTCCACTGTTTTTTGAGCCGACATGTGCCGACAGGCGGTATTTCATGCCCTGACATCCGCTAGGGCACGGTGGGAAAATAAAATAGTGTTCCGAGCGGAGCGAGGCACCGTGCCCGACGCATAGGGAGCACAGCGGTCAATGCGAGGGTATGCGGTGCACTTGAAACTGTGTCCATGTCGACATGCAGGTAAAAAAACTGTGAAAAAGCCATGTCGACATTTTGACTGTCGACATAGACATTGTCGGACTAATGACCTGTCGAACTAATGACCTTTCGACTTAGAACCATGTCAACATTTTCCCATGTTGACCTAGACCCATGTCGACCTAATGGTGTCGATCTAATGACTGTCGACCATCGTGCTATAGACCAAAGGATCCCAACCCCATTCCTCTCAATTTGAAATATCCACAGTTCTTACGATTGTAGTGCTAGTGAGCGGCAAGCATATGCTTATGTGTGTTATTTTATTAAGGAGTAGCGTAGGAGTAGTTTGCGGTCAGGAATAGGTCCTTCCGGCAAACTATGACTGTAATTCATCCTGCCAAACATTGTTTTTCTCTTTTTTTTGAAGTTTTATAAAGTTTATTTTTTTTTAAATATAACAGTACATAAACAATTTTTGATTTCACTATCATTTGCTGTAATGTAGCTCGAGATGTCTGCATACCAAAATGTACAAGTATAAAAGAAAAAGAAATGATAAGTTGGGAGTAAAGAGAAGATAGCGTAAGAGAAGGGGAAAAAAGTAATAATCAATACTTCAAAATATCGGATGATTTGAATACTAGCCACAAAATGCAGGTAGAGCTATACAATAATATGCAGGTAGAGCTATACAATAATATGCAGGTAGAGCTATACAATAATATGCAGGTAGAGCTATACAATAATATGCAGGTAGAGCTAAACAATAATATGCAGGTAGAGCTATACAATAATATGCAGGTAGAGCTATACAATAATATTTATCAGTCTTCATGTGGGCAATTTACACACACATTCCTAACAATGACCTTCCCTGTCCTATTTGCTAAATTTCATATGATTTATTAAACTGGTACTTACCTGAAAGCACCTCCCCTACCTTTGATATCACATAGCAGATGCTGTCAGATTACAGTCTAGTAAATACACACAGCGGCATGAGCAATATGACATTGAACGATAGGTGTGAAGACAATAATTATGGGTGTAGAGTGCCGTTCTCCCAACCATCTGCCCTTGTCTCAGGAATAACCCTTTGCAGCATAGAAAATGAAGGGATCGCAAACAAATGTGTCCTTCATTGAGGACACATGAGAATGAAAACATCTCTAGCAGAGAAAGCTAAAACAAAGCATTTCATAAAACAAACTCATTGCAAGAATTTCTACGATTCCGCACCTACAACTTCATTGTCAATAGCGTCCACAGGTAATAAATTGTGCTCACAGCAACAAACACACTCTAACTAATGATGCTGGAATCACGAGGTAATGAGGCTGACATTGCTGCGGCAAGGAAGCCTGACTCCTGGACATGAAGAATGAGTGAAGAAACATGTCAAGGTAAAAGCAATCAATCACATGTATTGGAGAAATTATAAAGTGTCTCTAATAATGACAAATAATCAATGTGTGTTGCTGTACTTATAGTGTAAAGTTAGGGGGGGGGGGGGTGGTTGCCTAAATCCCCCTCCTCTTGGCAAGTAGCTCAAATTATGGCAATGATATATAAGATGATTACCAGAGCTGCCGCCACATTGTACAGTGTAAGGACAGAGCAAAGCTGTTGAGCAATGTACAGAGGTGGCAGCTTGTTTTACCTAGTTTTCTGTGTGTAGAGTCCTCAATCAGTGCACTGGACAAGAGAGCAGCTGCCAGGAAGAAGAGACAGGAGCCTTACCATGAGGTGGGAGAATGTGTTCTGTGAAAGTGCAGTACTGGCTATATTATGTTTGTGTATTTATTCTTATTCTTATCATTATGGTATGTTATACATTTTGTAACCAATTATTATTATTATTATTTTATTTATTAGCAGTTTCTTATATAGCGCATACATATTACGCAGCGCTTTACAGAGATTTACTTATTTATATTATTGAAATGTTTCAATAATAGACCATACAATATATTGTATTAATTCTATGCAAAAATAGTGACCCCAATGGGATGTTTATGTATATCCATATACAATTGCTTCTCCTGGTTTCCAGAAGTCCTTGTAGGATGACTCCTTTTCTCAAAAGAAATGAAGTGAAAGCGGTCCATATGGTTTATTTTCCCACATTTGCCGCTGCCTTGAGACTGACTTATATTGTTGCGACCGGGACGAAGACAGGGCGGGCGGCTGACATCATGTGACATCACCCGCCCACTCCTGGCAGTCATTGGCCTGCCCATACACCCATGTAGATGCTGGTGTTCCCATGGCCCATTGCCGCCACCGCCCTCATCCACCGCCATCCCTCCCTCCCCACTGTGAATGGCCCGGGGACATTGTAAATCACCGAGATCACCATTTGCAGTCGGGGGTTTGCACATGCTCAGAAATACACATGTGCATCCTCCAACCTCGACCATCGGGGCAGGGGCTGAATTCAAACTACATGTGAACCAGAATTGGCCCCAAGATTTTTCTATTGAGGATTAAATGTGAGCTATGTATTATTAATTTATAAAAAGTATGAATCATTTTTTATACTTACCGTATTAAAATATTTTAACTAATAAATGACCGATTCATCACTGAAATGGTTGTCTTAGCAGCAGTTGGGATGTACTTTTTTTCAAAGGCAAATTTATTTGCTTTGTATCATGAAATTTAAGAACCGATAGCATGCCCTCTTTACACCCGGTATTCCCTCGCTAACTCTGTTTGTGGTGATTTATTTATATTCAGGTCTGTTTATATGTCTGACAATGCAAAAGAAGTGACTCTCAGCTGGAAGTATTTGTCTGTTTGCTATTTCCCAAGGAGAGCGCTACCTGATCTGTGACTCAGAATCAGTCAGTCATGAAGTTCCTAAATGGTCATGTGATGGCAGATAGGGAGGTGGGAGGGGGGAAACATTGGATATCCATACTGACCAGTGAAGAGTTCCATTGCCTTCATACTCACTACATCGTGGGGATTTTTCTAGTTGAATCGCTCTCCTGTGCGTTCGCACAGGGGAGCAATTTTTAGAGACTGCGCAAAAATTTCTATGTGCATGTGCAGCCTCTTTCTGTGAGCTGGCGCGGCAAATTGATTATTGTTAAAGCAGTGGGGGGTGTGGGGGCTGCGGCCCCATGAAAATTCACCGTGGACGTCAGCAGATGTCAGCTGCGCATCCGCTTCCCGCACAGGGCACTTGTAGTTCTAGGACACCAGAGAGGGGTCTTAGATCTGTAAGCACTTGCAAAATCATTCAATGGTTGGCGATCATCGAATGATTTTACGCACGCAAGGCTGCGAATGAATGTTTATGCTAAATATCCATTTGCATGCGTGAAGGGAAATTGGCGCACAAGGGGACGACGCTCGTACGGGCACCGGGTGGCATTTAGATGACCCACAAAGCTGTGAATTTCACAGCTTTGTGGGTCAATCAGAATCCCCCCCCCATATGTCATGCAACTATTTATAGCATGTTCAAAACCACAGATTATGACCAACTCTTTGGGGGTCATTTTCCTAAGATCGAATGTGTATGAATGCAACTATTTAAACCTATTTATGGCCAGTACTCAGCAGCCGGCAAATTTACAAAGAGCCAAATTTGGCCTTACACATGAATAACCCTTCGATAGAACGCAGCCGCAAATGGTCATACAGTTCTATTGGATTGTTTAATTTACTATTATTCGTATGGCTGAATTCGTCCGTGAATTCAGCTCAGAATATGAATGGAAAACAGATCACATTTTTCCATCCTTATTTTGCTGAAGCCTGCACGGATCAGTCTTATCCGTGTGTAAAAATAGGAGAAATAAATAATTAAATAAACCGGTGTGGGGTCCCCCCCACGAGTAAAACCAGCAATCTTTGAGCGAGTGCTGGTTCTAGTAATACAGGAGACAAAATGAACAGGGTCCCACTTTATTGCATAAGCAACCATTGGGACTTGGACTGTTCCTGGTTTAAAAATAAGGGGGACAAAAAGAATAGGTATTGCCCACATTTTATAACCAGTGCCCAGCTCCAACAATGCCGCCACCGGTGGAGAATTTTTATACAAGCTTCCTCGGCCAACACATTAACACCCTGGACAGTCAGCCCTGGCTGGGTCCCTAGAGGAGTGGGGACCCCCCCAATAAAGGGGTCCCCCAGGCCACCCCCAGCCAGGACTGAAGCCGGCCCTATTCTCAGCACCCGGGTTATCCATATTTGGAAATTCGGCAGGCAAATACATATGACTTCACCATCTGAAAACACGAATCCTGAGAACTTGGCAGCTTTTTAAATGTGAGACTTCTCAGGTGGTATTTTTTGTCCTACCACGGCTGATCCTGCTCATCAACATTTGTTCCGTGGTTGGCCTTCTTAGTACATTTCTATGTAAAAGTTACTAATATTAATAGTTACTCTGATAAGTAGAGATGTCTCTCCCGTTCACCCGTGCTAAATCTTTTTCATGATAGTTTAAGCAAAACAACCTTCAAAAATGTTGGTTTGGTTTTTCTTTGAAAACTGATTAAAACAGACTTTGCCATCATGTAATTTGGGCCTGTATATGTATCTACTATATTATTAACATTTCCAGTCAAAAGCTCACAATATTGTCTAAACTCAAAGTCCTAGTTTTAAAGATAACTAATATCTCCGAGCAGCAAATCACATACCCAGACGAGTACAGATAAATGGAGGGGATGCGGTCAAAATCCCGGCGGCTGGAATCCCGGCGGTCAAAATACTAATGCCGGAATCCAGACCGCCGCAATGCCGGCACTTTGTCCCTCAACGACACCCATAGAGGGAGAATAAATAGTGTGCCGAGCGTTGCGTGTCACTAAGCCCGCAAGGTTTTGGGGGGGGGGGGGTGTTTGATCCCGCCCCCCCCTTGTCGGCATTGCAGCGGTCGGGATTCTGGCGTAGGTATTTTGACCGTTGGGATTCCGACCGCCGGGATTTCAACCTGATCCCAAATGGAGATTGACTATTTATGTACAGTGGTGGCACTGTAGCTACAGCAGTCAAGTAACTGATTGGTTGTTAACTATAAATAAAGCAAGCATAGAGATCATTCGCACTGTTCCATCTAAAAAGAGTGGCATGAAAATGTTAACTGCTTTTCTATGAAGCAACAAGCAAATTGTGAGCACTTACTGTGTATTTTACTAGATATTTAATTATTCAGACTATCCAGATCCTAAGTATGAGATTCTTGTACAATAGGTTGGGTTTGATCCTATAAAACCTTTTGAAAGATTGTAGACAGCTGTATATTTTTATTTCTCTCATCAGTCTGTTCATTTAAATCTATTTTCTTGTACTGTCACCATATATATTAAAAAGGATATAGTAGCTGTTTTGTTTATTGTATTTCTCTCAGGAGAAAAAAAAAACTTGTTTTTGGTTTGGTGTTTTTTTTATTGTATTCATTATTTCAAATAAACTATTCAGAAACAGTATTAAAAAATGTATGCATTATTATAAAATGTATAGAAAAGCTGGTGGAAAAGAAGTTTAGTGTAATACACTGCCGTAAAAAAAAACACACACAATCTTATTAAGACATAAATAAACAGTGGTGCGCAATAAAATTGCCATTGACCCCCTACACAGACTTTCATACATTATTTTAAAAGGATACAGTATGCACAGTTTAACAAATCAAGCATATAAGCAACAGGGACTGGTTCCTTTGTGGCTGAAGTGCTTGGTTTGTTTGAGCCCCCAAAAATGACAACTTCTTGGTGGTTTAATTAAACCAATTTGCTTAAGGCGGCTTAACGACTGTTGTTATTCATCATCACATTTGGAAGACGTCATTATAATCCTCATCATCGCCACCCCCCCTTTTTTATATCATTATCACCCAACATTAGCTCATCCTCACTTGAATCCACCATTACAGAAAATGTTTGCTGCAATTTGTGTTACATATCTTTCTCATAAAATTTGTGCATTTCAATTTACTTTTGTAATCAATAGTTCTTGGTAGCAGCCTCCAATGATGATCACTCACAAGGTTCCTGGCTGTGCTAAACACTTTCCAAGTACACACTGGACAGTGTACAGCTTAAGATTTCCAAAGTTCATTTGTAAACAACAATCAAAGAGACTGTGGGCGAGATGAACTAAACCTTGGAAAATTATCAAATGGAGAGTGATAAACGACCAGCCAATCAACTCCTACCTGTCATTTTTCAAACCCAGCCTGTGACATGGTAGGTAAGAGCTGATTGGGTGGTGGTTTATCACTCTCCATTGTATCACTTTTCAAGCTTAGTACATCTGGCCCTGTGTGAGAAGCCAATTTTAATGTTGTTAATAAATTAATTCTGCACCATTATATCAATGATCACTCTTATCAGACAGTCATAGCAGAGATGGAAATATAAGTGGATAATTCCTTTAAGCCTGAGCAGATGTCGTAACTTGGTTTCACTCTGGTGCACTGAGTTGACATATCGCTATACCTAATGGGTCGCTTGGAAAAGGTCACTTTTTGTAGCTGAATTTACAGGAAAGCTAAAGTAGGAGATGTCATCGTGTCAGGTGCCGCTTCAGCTGACAACTTGCTTGCAAGAATCTCTCGGCATCTCTTAAGATCTGTGCTGCTGGAAAAGAAAGTATCTATGGTGGATTTAAATAGAAAATGTGCCAAAATGTATTGATCTATATGCAAGGTGCAGGGCCGCCGACAGGGAGGTGGCAGGGGTACAGCTGTACCGGACCCCGGCCTCTGGAGGGGCCCGGGCAGCTGCCCACAGGGGCACGGCACCACCCACCCGCACAATGCATCTCCCACCTGGCGCCTGCGGCCAGGCACGCACAATTCACAGTGCAGCATCCCGGTAACATTTGCATGATATATAGACTGCGAGGTGGCTCACAAAAGAAGTGGATCAGTAGGTTGACATCAAAAGGTCAACAGGCTTTAAGTTGACACACTCCAAATGTTGACATGGAGTTAGGTCGACAGGGCCATTAGGTCGACACAAGCATTAGGTCAACATGGGGAAGGTCGAAATGAGTTTTTTCACTTTTTTTTTGAGCCGACATGGGCCGACAGGCGGTATTTCATGCCCTACCATCCACTAGGGCGTGGTGGGAGAATAAAATAGTGTGCCGAGAGCAGCGAGGCACCGTGCCCGAAGCATGGCAAACACAGCGGTGCACCCATACAGTGTTCATGTTGACTGTGTTGACATTCGGTACAAAAAGAAGTGAAAAACCCATGTCAACCTTTTGACTGTCAACCTATCCCATTTGGACACAATGCCTTTGTCGACCTAATGACCATGTGGATCTAAGGCCTGTTGACATTCATATGGTTGTCCTAATAATACACACCCAATCTAACTCTCTCTGCACATATTACATCTGCCCCACCTGCAGTTCATATAGTTTGGTCCATTTGTGAAAAAATGTGATGTGCTTTGCAATCAGAACTGAAATAGGGGCCAATTTAGTGAGGTGGTCAAAGTTGAGTGGACCAGCAGACAGTGATGCGTGAGTGGCTCACTCGCTCGCGTGTCCCTGTCAGCAAGGTGGCGGGGAGTGGGGACATGGTGCTTGCCTGTCCATCCTCGCTTCAGGGAGACAGGCAGGGCTTCTGACAAAATGGGGTGCATGAGCGTCTCGTGTGCACACGCTCCATTCTGTCACACTCCGGCAGTTGGTGGGAAATGGCGCATGGCGATAGAATTGCCAGGAGCCACTCTATCAAGAGCGGCTCCATTTGTATTTGTCCTGACAAAAATAGAGCTGCTAAAAAAATTTTTAACAATGCGATTACACAAACATCATTGTAATAAATGTTATTGAGGTTAATAATACTCTAGTTTTTTTGTAATTTTTTGTGTCATGACCAAAATCCAAAACTAAAATTGCATGACAAATTAGAACCAAAATAAGCCAGGAGATGAATCGTTGTGTTGATAAAATCGAAATTAGGTGGAATTTGGTAGCAGCTACAGTAGGTCCTCAATTAAATATCTAAAACCAAATGCATTAATCGCATGCTAGCCATCTTACCCCTCTTCCTTCCTCATACAATTCCTTAGTCAATCAATCAAACAATTAAATTAACTTAATCATCAAAAATTATTTCTTGCACAACTGTGGAGAGAAAGAGAAAGGAGAAACAGCGGTTGTACGATTGGATGCACACCTTTTATGGTATAGCTGGATATTTTCAATTTTTAATAAACTGATAAAAATGTCCCATGTTGTTTTTCTTGTCAGGGGGTTCGTGACAAGAAAAACAACATGGGACATTTTTATCAGTTTATTAAAAATTGAAAATATCCAGCTATACCATAAAAGGTGTGCATCCAATCGTACAATCGCTGTTTCTCCTTTCTCTTTCTTGTATACATTATTGGTTGTCATAGATAGCACCCCAACCTAACAAATAAATTTGAACATACTGTAAGGTGGAATTATAAACCGATAATTTCGGTTTTTGAAAAAAGTAGTGTGCGGACCCACTCTCCCTGTTCCACAACTGTGGAGAGAAAAGGCCATAAAATATATATTTTTAATATGGTTATTTTCATCCCAATGCCTCCATTGATTAAAATTTTCAGAATCAAACAATTAACTTTGAATCAATCATTCTGTCCTTTTTCTTCCTTCAACTCCATCCCTCGAGCCTCTGATTTAGTTCTTGATTAATGAAAACATTTTTGGTTATTTCTATGGGGTCAGAAAGTTTATTAGTTACCACAAAAATACCAGGAGTCACCGGCCACTCCTCTAGATGTAAATGTACTTTTGTGGTAACAATTTTACATTTGTGTGTTGAGGTGACAAATCTTTTCCAATGGTGAACTTATTAGCAGCTCTAAGTGCGTTATATATATTCTGTTTTTCTTCTTGTCAGAAAGTGTATTGACTTGCTATCCTGTCTGCCACTGCAGTGCATTTTATTTTTCGATGTGTCATGTTCGAAATCAAACTGCCCTTTGTGTCTGTCACCCACTGCTACCGCTTTGCTTTGTCAGCCAACTGACTCGGTGCAACCTTCTGACCTAATCTGGATGAAAACAATATAATGAGCTGTGAGGTGGTCAAAATTGACAGGAAATTACTTTAAATTAATTGTATTGAGCTTATGCTGGCCATACATCAGACCAACTTTTATCCAACCATCCAACAAGTTTGTTTGATGGAATAAAAATCTGGTACGGGATGGGAGCAAATGTCATATGGAATTCATTCATTTGCTAACAAAATCTGGAAATGGAAAAAAAAATCTTTCATTCAGACAACGTACTGTAGTTAATCTGTTTCTTTCAAATAATTTGACTGAATGTTTTTGTCCATAGTCCTGGGTTTGTGATCAAATTGCAGATTGCCACATATAGGTAGAATGTTTTTGGATAAAATCGAGCGCTCCAAGAATGCTGCTTTCTTGTTATTACAGAAAATCTCACCCTTGAGATGTAGAAAATTCTGAATACGGATGGGGGGGGGGGGGGGTGTAACAAGATGGGCGCTTCCTTTGTAATGGTCTTTTGTAAAAGTCCATTAAAAAAGGAAGGGCCCATCTTGTTGCACCCCCCATCCGTATTCAAAATTGTTGATTGCCGTTTGCTCCCAAACAGTACCAGATTTTCAGTACAATTAACCAACTAGTTGAAAGTTGTTCTAGTGATTGGTCAGCATTAGTAATAATGTAGGAGAAAAAAGGCCCAAACAAATTCAGATAAAAAAAAAAAAAAAAATCAAATTTTTGCATTAAGTGGATCTTGTACAGAAATGGAAGTAAACTGGAAGCTGATTATATCATTTACAGATCTAGCTGCCCACTTCCATCTAGCATTGTGTGCAATGCACCAGTGACTTGCTATCATAGTAGTGGTCCTCCAGTAGTTATTGGTGACCCATGTCCAGTCATCAATCTTACAGGGACGTTGAACCCCTCAATGTTGTTTAATGTTGTGACAAGTAGACTAATTGTGATGGGCGGCAAGTGCTGCTGAAAATGAAATCCACTCTTTAAAGCACTTATAAGCTGTTATACTCTGGAAAGCGGAAGTGGTTGAAAGGTCTAGCGTCTAGGTAGACAGTAAATAGGTCCACACCCAAAAAGGTCAACAGGCAATAGGTCCACACAGGCAAAATGTCAACATGAACTCAGTTCACATTGACAAAATGCCAATACGCACAATGTCGACGTTAACAGAATGTCCACACAAGAAAAGGTGGACATGGCAGTGGTCAACACATGAAAAGGTCAACTTGTGTTTTTCCCCAATGTTTTCATTCTTTTGCTTTTTCATTACCATCTTTGTGGACTACAATTGGGAACTTTAAAGTGGGAGAGAAGCACCAGCTAATTGTTGACAGGTGTCGACATTGACACCAAAATAAATCACGAAAAAAAATGTTTACATTTCCATGTGTTGACCTTACCCATGTCAAAATGTTATATAGACAAGTAGAACAGAAGACTCTTTTTTGCCGAAATTTTGTTTTTGTCTACCTTTTGATCCCGTTAACCTATTGCATGCAGATCTTTTGTCTGAGTCGACCTATCCCACCTTGACCTTTTGTCTGTTTTAACCTTTTGCATGCCGATCTTTTGTTTTGATCTATTGACTGTTGACACTGTTCACCCTTCAATCCACACCTCTAGGAAGCATGAAGATAACCCATGTGCAGGACATGTATGAGGTTGCCAAGATCAAGCAATATTAATGGACCTGATATCACAATCTTATTTTGTTTAATGTGTCCCTTTAACATAAGCTACAGTACTATAATACAAACTTAAAGGGAAAGGAAGAATGTTCTAGATATACAGTATCTCTAGAAAATCTGACAACTAATTAAATGGGCTGTATTCACATGCTAATATCTTTTGACATTTCAGGAACTCTCCTAACCAGAGAGGGCTCTCGAGGCGCCGCTACGTAGCTCGCTTCTGTATTGCACACAATAGTTAGAGTTTGTTACTGTATAAATAAAGTATTCTTTATTGTAGCCAATTGATCATTTAATGTTCCTATTTCAGATCTTATCTGCAACATCTGGATTGTGACATTTCCTTCACATTTTGCACATATGTTATTTTGTTTTACAAGTTGACAGACTTATTTTTTTTTAAATCAAAGTAAATGTAGTATATTGGCAAACTCTAGATATTAAACAGAGTTACATTTTTACTGGTATAGAATAAAACCACATGGAACATAAAATAAGAAGGTCCATTGTTCTCCTTGGATGGGGTCAATGCTGCTATCGCTCTTGTTATCTCCTCTCTTTACTGTATTCTCAGGTTAAGAAGCAGTTAAGATCCCAATGGGTGGAATGCTGGCAGTAACAATATCAACAAGGGCACCTCGACTTGCGGGCAGAAGGCTAGTGCCGGGATACCGACATCCATCTAGATGCCGGCACTGAAATCTTGACTGCTTGACTGCGATCGTAAGTATGCAGGGCGGGTAAGGGCTAGGCCGGTGATGGAGGATTAGATTTAGGCGCTAGCGGGGAACTTAGGTATAGGCTGCAGGGAAGGGAGATCTCGGGTTAGCCTGCAGGGAGATACTGTAGGTTTGGGGTTGTGCACTTAGAAGAAGAGGGTTAGGGTTAGCCTGCAGGGAGAGAGGTTTGGGGTTATGCACTTAGAAGAAGAAAAGGGTTAGGGTTATAACGCCTGCAGGGAGAGAGGTTTGGGGACAGGCACTAAGAAGGGGGGGGGGTAGGGTTAGGCTTTAGGGAGAGAAGACTAGGGTTAGGCACTTAGAAGAAGGGGGTTAGAGTGAGTCTGCAGGGAGAGAGGTTTGGGGTTAGCTATGGACAATGTTGGGAGGCATGCCATTAGGACTGCTTCAAGATATTTCCCAGGCCGGTTTTAATTCCCAATTCGCCCCTGGGTGGGTCAACTCAATGACCCATCCCCGCCACATATGCATATATTGTGCATACAGTATATTATATTATATAGTAGCTCTGTTATTGTAGTTTTATTCTGTGCATTATAATGTAAACTGCACATAATGGGCGATATTCAATGTGAATACCGGCGACGTGCAGCGAATCCTGTTTAGGATTCGCTGCACATTCGCCACGTTCCGGAGCCTCGCCGGCTCCGGTATTCAACGAGTCAGGGGCTCGCTGCCGCTGACCGGCGAATATGAGCTCCTGCGGCGAACACCGCAGGGAGCCTGAGGACGGTGGCAGGCAGGGAGATGGAAGTCTCCCTGCCTGCTCCAGAACGTTTGTGGGGGGGAGGTGGGCTTCCCTGGGTGCCAGGCAGCACAGGCTGCCCCCCGGGGGTGCCAGCAGGGGACCGGGTATATTCACTACACCCGATCATGCATATGTAACGATCGGGTGCAGTGAATATATGAATATCTAATGAGCGGCTCGGCTACGGCGCCCCCTGCTGGCTGGTCAGTGTAAAGCACATGAATAAAAATAGCATGCCCCTCCTCAGAATAAAATTCCTGATTTTTTGACACCAAATGTAAAAAACAAAACACTTTATTTTAAAAGTTCACATTCCACTTCACAATAAAAAGATAGAGATTGCTACTCGGTGAATCATGGCGAAAAAAACCTTGAAATGTATTCGCCATGTGGTCATTGAATAGGGTGATTCACCGTTTTTGTCAAAAATTCGCCTTACAGCACAAAATCGCCATAAAAACATGGCGAATCAGCCTCATTGAATACCGCCCAATATGCTACAGTTTCTACATATGTTATGTGTTTTTTTTTTGTCTGTCCATTTTATGTATTAGTACATATCTCCAGTTTGACTTTGTGGAGTCCTTGCTACAGCTACTGTATATGACTGTCATGCATTTCTATATTAAGACATACATTCTATTGAGAACTGTTGTAGGAGCAGGATTGGGGATGTGAAAAAAGCCCTTGAGCAGTTAAGATCCTGTAAATAAAATTTTCTGTCTAAAACTGCCTGTAATATACCATATGCAGGTATAAAAGCAGCAATCTGGGAACGAACCCGTCTCTGCTGAAATGTAACGTACGAGGCCACACACAGTAGTACACACATTATTTTCAGTGCTTTTACAGAAGCGAATATTTATAGATCATTCCCGGTTGCAAACATCATACAGGGATGAACGTCTCAAAAATGTAGCACCATAGGGAGCTGACAAATCCTACACAAGGCTACCTGCAAATAAATATGTATATGCATTTGTATTTCAGATAAGACATTACAATGTTTTACCATTCAGAAGAATATCAATACGGCTCCTGGCACGTGTAGAACTTGGGAATTTCACGTCTTCTCCAAAGACAAAACAAATTCAAAACTGCAAGGACAAAGTGAAGGGCAAAAGCCTTGTACATGTCCCTGCAATGCAAAGCCTCTACCAAGGTATATTAAAGTCATTCTACCTATTGATTTCACTACCGTGAGTATTTTGATACCAAAAAATGTAAAACATTAGTTACAATGTCAAGTGTTTATAATGTGTGTGTGTGTTTGTGTGTGTGTTGATAGCTGTTCACATTTAAAAGCATAGTCTGCTGTGAGCGTTAGACCATACTGTACTTGTCTACTTTTAAATTCTCCTCTCCGGGAGAAGCCCGGAGAGGAGACTGTCAGACCAAGTGTGGGGGCAGGGGCCTGATGTAGACATCATCAAGCCCCGCCCCCAGCACTGGATTTGCAGGGCCTCACAGAGGGGTGGGGCTAAATGGTTCTTTTTGCATATTTAGCCCCACCCATCCCGCTGAATAGCCGGGATCACAGTGATTCAACTATGTGACCGTGCAACTGCTGGGGAGATCGGGAGAGTGAGGCAGAATCCGGGAGTATTGCCCACCTTTCCGGGGGGCCGGGAGGGGGACCCGATTTCTGTGGCCCTCCCGGCCAACATTAATGTGATCGCTATGTGTATTGTAATCATTTTGAGTAATAGTGTTAGGGCCTGCAGAAAAGTGGGGTTCCATGCTGGGGGCTGCAGGCTTAAATGCATTGAGCTAAATACATGAACTAAGGGTGAGATTTAATGGGATGAGAGATTCAGAAAGTGAGAGATTTGGTGAGAAATCTCCAGTTTTTTTAAAGCGACAATCCTTTACACTGCAAAACCAGTTTGATTTTGAAGTGTAAATGATTGCCGCTTTAAGAAAACTGGAGATTTCTCACCAAAACTCTCACTTTCTGAATATCTCATCTCATTAAATCTCACCCTAAATCTTAACAGTTTATTAATATTTGTTAATTGAGTGAGTGCAGAGCCCCTGCAATTTATATTTAAATAATATGGTCACAAGCCATAGGGCACCCCAAAACTACATATCTATATCCATCTGACGGGGTTGTGCAATCATCTCACACGAACACGTGTCCCCATCAGCACAGCACAGTACAGCGGCGGGGAGCGCATCCACTGCCAGTCTTTGCTTCAGGGAGATGGGCAGGGAGTGGGGGGAGGCAGTGGGGGCTATGGGGAGATGCAGGGGACCAGAGGTGGAGGGCTCTGACAGAACGGGGCGTGCGAGCGCCCCTTCCGTCGGTTGGTGGTGGATGGCGATTATATCACCAGGACCATCTCCGAAGACCTCACTTTTCATTGGGGAGGGGGGTGGGGCAGATCCAATATGACGAGATTCTTGAAACTTGTAATTTTAGCCCCGTCCCTATCCAATAGACCTGAGATTTGTATAATTTTGCCACAAGGGGGTGGGGCTTAGTAATTTCATATTTTGTATTTT